>NW_028125760.1:0-326097 GCF_965194825.1 Balaenoptera physalus
ACAATGAAATTAGAACACTCCCTAACAGCACACACAAAAGTAACCTCAAAATGGATTAAAGACCTAAATGTAAAGCCAGATGCTATCAAACTCTTAGAGGAAAACATAGGCAGAACACGCTATGACATAAATCACAGCAAGATCCTTTTTGACACACCTCCTAGAGAAATGGAAATAAAAGCAGAAATAAACAAATGGGACTTAATGAAACTTAAAAACTTTGCACAGCAAAGGAAAACATAAAAAAGATGAAAAGACAACCCTCAGAATGGTAGAAAATATTTGCAGATGAAACAAATGACAAAGGATTAATCTCCAACATTTACAAGCAGCTCATGCAGCTTAATATCAAAAAAAACAAACAACCCAATCGAAAAACGGGCAGAAAATCTAAATAGACATTTCTCAAAAGAAGATATACAGACTGCCAACAGACACATGAAAGGATGCTCAACAACACTAATCATTAGAGAAAGGCAAATCAAAACTACAATGAAGGAGGAGCTTCAAGATGGCGGAAGAGTAAGACGTGGAGATCACCTTCCTCCCCACAAATACATCGGAAATACATCTACATGTGGAACAACTCCTACAGAACACCTACTGAACGCTGGCAGAAGACCTCAGACCTCCCAAAACGCAAGAAACTCCCCCACGTACCTGGGTACTGCAAAATAAAAAAGAAAATACAGAGACAAAAGAATAGGGAACAGACCTGCACCAGTGGGAGGGAGCTGTGAAGGAGGAAAGGTTTCCACACACTAGGAAGCCCCTTTGCAGTCGGAGACTGTGGGTGGCGGAGGGGGAAACTTCGGAGCCACAGAGGAGAGCGCAGAAACAGGGGTGCGAAGGGCAAAGCGGAGAGATTCCCACACAGAGGATCGGTGCTGACCAGCACTCACCAGACAGAGAGGCTTGTCTGCTCTCTTGCTGGGACGGGTGGGGTCCTGGAGCTGAGGCTTGGGCATCCGAGTTCGGATCCCAGGGAGAGGACTGGGGTTGGCTGCGTGAACACAGCCTGAAGGGGGCTAGTGCGCTACAGCTAGCTGGGAGGGAGTCTGGGAAAATATCTGGAGCTGCCAAAGAGGCAAGGGACTTTTTCTTGCCTCTTTGTTTCCTGGTACACGGGGAGAGGGATTCAGAGTGCCACTTAAAGAGCTCCAGAGATGGGCGCGAGTCGCGGCTATCATCAAGGACCTCAAAGACGGGCATGAGACGCTAAGGCTGCTGCTGCAGCCACCAAGAAGTCTGTGTGCAAGCACAGGACAATACCCACACCTCCCCTCCCAGGAGCCTGTGCAGCCTGCCACTGCCAGTGTCAAATGATCTAGGGAAAACTTCCCCAGGTGAACACAAGGCATGCCTCGGGCTGTTGCAACGTCACGCTTGCCCCTCTGCCGCTGCAGGCTCACCCCACATCTGTACCCCTCCCTCCGCCCGACCTGAGCGAGCCAGAGCTCTCGAGTCAGCTGCTTCTTTAACCCCGTCCTGTCTGAGTGAAGAGCAGACGCACTCAGGTGACCTACACGCAGTGGCGGTTCCAAATCCAAAGCTGAAACTGGGAGCTGTGCAAACAATGAAGAGAAAGGGAAATCTCTCCCAGCCGCCTCAGGAGCAGTGGATTAAATGTCCACAATCAACTTGATGTACCCTGCATATGTGGAATACCTGAATAGACAATGTATCATCCCAAATTGAGGAGGTGGAGTTTAGGAGCAACGATATATACATATATAATTCCGTTTTTCTATTTTTGTGAGCATGTATGCGTATGCTTCTGTGTGTGATTTTGTCTGTATAGCTTTGCTTTTATCATTTTTCCTGGGGTTCTCGCTGTCCTTTTTTTAATTTATTACTTAAATAATATTTTTCTTAGTAATTATATTTTATTTTAATAACTATATTTTATTGCATTTTATTTTATCTTCTTCTTCTTTCTTTCTATTTTTCCTCCCTTTAATTCTGAGCCATGTGGAGGACAGGCTCTTGGTGCTCCAGTCAGGCATCAGCGCTGTGCCACTGAGGTGGGACAGCCAAGCTCAGGACATTGGTCCACAAGAGACCTACCAACTCCATGTAACATGAAACAGTAAAAATCTCCCAGAGATCTCCATCTCAACGCCAAGACTCAGCTCCATTCAACGGCCAGCAAGCTACAGTGCTGGACACCCAATGCCAAACAAGTAACAAGACAGGAACACAACCCCATCCACTAGCACAAAGGCTGCCTAAAGTCATAGAAAGGCCACAGACACCCCAAAACCCACCACCAGACGTGGACCTGTACACCAGAAGGACAAGATCCAGTGTCATGCACCAGAACACAGGCACTAGTCCCCTCCACCAGGAAGCCTACACAACCCACTCAACCAACCTCAGCCACTGGGGACAGACACCAAAGGCAACGGGAGCTACGACCCTGCAGCCTGTGATAAGGAGACCCCAAACACAGTAAGTTAAGCAAAATGAGAAGACAGAGAAACACACAGCAGATGAGGGAGCAAGGCAAAAACCCACCAGACCTATCAAATGAACAGGAAATAGGCAGTCTACCTGAAAAAGAATTCATAACCATGATATTAAAGATGATCCAAAATCTTGGAAATTGAATGGAGAAAATAAAAGAAACTTTTTACAAGAACCTAGAAAAACTATACAGCAAACAAACAGTGATGAACAACACAATGAATGAAATTAAAAATTCTCTAGAAGGGATCAATAGCAGAATAACGGAGGCAGAAGAACGGATAAGTGACCTGGAAGATAAAAGAGTGGAAATAACTACTGCAGAGCAGAATAAAGGGAAAGAAATGAAAAGAATTGAGGACACTTTCAGACACTTCTAGGACAACATTAAACGCACCAGCATTCGAATTATAGGGGTCCCAGAAGAAAAAGAGGAAAAGAAAGGGACTGAGAAATTATAGTTGAAAACTTCCCTAATATGGAAAAGGAAATAGCTAATCAAGTGCAGGAATCACAGAGAGTCCCATACAGGTTAAATCCCAGGAGAAACACGCCAAGACACATATTAATCAAACTATCAAAAATTAAATACAAAGAACAAATATTAAAAGCAGCAAGGGAAACACAACAAATCACACATAAGGGAACCTCCATAAGGTTAACAGCTGATCTTTCAGCAGAAACTCTGCAAGCCAGAAGGGAGTGGCAGGAATATTTAAAGTGATGAAGGAGAAAAACCTACAAGCAAGATTACTCTACCCAGCAGGGATCTCATTCAGATTTGATGGAGAAGTTAAAACCTTTACAGATAAGCAAAAGCTAAGAGAATTCAGCACCACCAAACCAGCTTTACAACCAATGCTAAAGGAACTTCTCTACGCAGGAAACACAAGAGAAGGAAAAGACCCAAAGCAATTAAGAAAATGGTAATAGGAACATACATATTGATAATTACATTAAATGTAAATGGATTAAATGCTCCAACCAAAAGGCATAGATTGGCGGAATGGATACAAAAACAAGCCCCGTATATATGCTGCCTACAAGAGACCCACTTCATACCTAGGGACACATACAGACTGAAAGTGAGGGGATGGAAAAAGATAGCCCATGCAAATGGAAATCAAAAGCAAGCTGGAGTAGCAATTCTCATATCAGACAAAATACACTTTGAAACAAAGACTATTACAAGAGACAAACAAGGACACTACATAATGCTCAAGGGATCAATCCAAGAAGAAGATATAACAATTGTAAGTACTTATGCACCCAACATAGGAGTACCTCACTACATAAGGCAAATACTAACAGCCAAAAAGGGGGAAATCGACAGTATCAGAGTCATAGTAGGGGACTTTAACACCCCACTTTCACCAATGGACAGATGATCCAAAATGAACATAAATGAGGAAACACAAGCTTTAAATGATACGTTAAACGAGATGGACTTAAATAATATTTATAGGACATTCCATCCAAAAACAACAGAATACACATTCTTCTCAAGTGCTCATGGAACATTCTCCAGGATAGACCATATCGTGGGTCACAAACCAAGCCATGGTAAATTTAAGAAAATTGAAATCATATCAAGTATCTTTTCCGAAAACAACGCTATGAGACTAGATATCAATTACAGGAAAAAATCTGTGACAAATACAAACACATGGAGGCCGAACAACACACTACTTAATAACCAAGAGATCACTGCAGAAATCAAAAATTACCTAGAAACAAATGACAATGAAAACACGAAGACCCAAAACCTATGGGATGCAGCAAAAGCAGTTCTAAGAGGGAAGTCTATAACAATAATATCCTACCTTAAGAAACAAGAAACGTCTCAAATAAACAACCTAAACTTACAACTAATGCAATTAGAGAAAGAAGAACAAAAACCCCGCAAAGTTAGCAGAAGAAGTCATAAAAATCACATCACAAATAAATGGCAAAGAAATGAAGAACACGACAGCAAAGATCAATAAAACCAAAAGCTGCTTCTTTGAGAAAGAAAATGGTCAGAAGAACCAAGGGAAAGACGGGAATAAAGATGACGACCTACTCGAGAATCGACTTAAGGATACAGGGAGGGGGAAGGGTAAGCTGGGACAAAGTGAGAGAGTGGCATGGACATATATACACTACCAAACATAAAAAACATAGCTAGTGGGAAGGAGCCGCATAGCACAGGGAGATGAGCTCGGTGCTTTGTGAACACCTAGAGGGGTGGGATAGAGAGGGTGGGAGGGAGGGAGAGTCACGAGGGTAGAGATATGGGGACATATGTATATGTATAACTGATTCACTTTGTGCTATAGCAGAAACAGAGACACCATTGTAAAGCAATTATACTCTAATAAAGATGTTAAAACACAAAGACAACTAAAAGCTGGTTCTTTGATAAGATAAACCAAATTGATAAACCATTAGCCAGAGGCATCAGAGAAAAAGAGAGAAGACTCAAATCAATAGAATTAGAAATGAAACAGAAGAAGTAACAACTGACACTGCAGAAATACAAAGGATCATGAGAGATTACTACAAGCAACTATAGGCCAAGAAAATGAACCGCCTGGAAGAAATGGAGAAATTCTTAGAAATGCACAACCTTCCGAGACTGAACCAGGAAGAAATAGAAAATATTAAAAAAAACAATCACTAGCACTGAAATTGAAACTGTGATTACCATTCTTCCAACAGACAAAAGCCCAGGACCAGATGGCTTCACAGGCGAATTCTATCAAACATTTAGAGAAGAGCTATCACCTATCCTTCTCAAACTCTTCCAAAATACAGCAGAGTGGGAACACTCCCAAACTCATTCTGCGAGGCCACCATCACTGTGATACCAAAACCAGACAAAGGTGTCACAAAGAAAGAAAACTATAGGCCAATATCACTGATGAACATAGATGCACAAATCCTCAACAAAATACTAACAAACAGAACCCTACAGCGCATTAAAAGGATCATACACTATGATCAAGTGGGGTTTATCGCAGGAATGCAAGACTTCTTCAATATATGCAAATCAATCAACCTGATACACCACATTAAAGAATTGAAGGAGAAAAACCATATGGTCATCTCAATAGACGCAAAGAAAGCTTTCGACAAAATTCAACACTCATTTTTCATAAAAACCCTCCAGAAAGTAGGCATAGAGGGAACTTTCCTCAACATAATACAGGCCATATATGACAAACCCACAGCAAACATTGTCCTCAATGGTGACAAAATGAAACCGTTTCCACTAAGAACAGGAACAAGACAAGGTTGCCCACTCTCACCACTATTATTTGACATAGTTTTGGAAGTTTTAGCCACAGTGGTCAGAGAAGAAAAAAAATAAAAGGAATCCAAATTGCAAAAGAACAAGTAATGCTGTCACTGCTTGCAGAAGGCAGGATACTATACATAGAGAATCCTAAAGATGCTACCAGAAAACTGCTAGAGCTAATCAATGAATTTGTTAAAGTAGGAGGATACAAAATTAATGCGCAGAAATGTCTTGCATTCCTATACATTAATCATGAAAAATCTGAAAGTGAAATAAAGAAAACACTCCCATTTACCATTGCAACCAAAAGAATAAACTATCTAGGAATAAACCTACCTAAGGAGAAAAAAGCCCCATATGCAGAAAATGATGACACTGATGAAAGAAATTAAAGATGATACAAATAGATGGAGAGATATACCATGTTCTTGGATTGGAAGAATCAACACTGTTAAAATGACTGTACTACCCAAAACAATCTACTGATTCAATGCAATCCCTATAAAACTACCACTGGCACTTTTCACAGAACTAGAACAGTAATTTCACAGTTTTTATGCAAACCAAAAGATCCCGAAATAGCCAAAGCAACCTGGAGAAAGCATAACGGAGCTGGAGGAATCAGGCTCCCTGACTTCAGACGATATTACAAAGCTTCATTAATGATGACAGTATGGTACTGGCACAGAAACAGAAATATAGATCAATGGAACAGGATAGAAAGCCCAGAGGTAAACCCACACACATATCATAAACTCATCATTGATAACGGAGGCAAGGATATACAATGGAGAAAAGACAGCCTCTTCAATAAGTGGTGCTGGGAAAACTGGACAGCTACATGTAAAACAATGAAATTAGAACACTCCCTAACAGCACACACAAAAGTAACCTCAAAATGGATTAAAGACCTAAATGTAAAGCCAGATGCTATCAAACTCTTAGAGGAAAACATAGGCAGAACACGCTATGACATAAATCACAGCAAGATCCTTTTTGACACACCTCCTAGAGAAATGGAAATAAAAGCAGAAATAAACAAATGGGACTTAATGAAACTTAAAAACTTTGCACAGCAAAGGAAAACATAAAAAAGATGAAAAGACAACCCTCAGAATGGTAGAAAATATTTGCAGATGAAACAAATGACAAAGGATTAATCTCCAACATTTACAAGCAGCTCATGCAGCTTAATATCAAAAAAAACAAACAACCCAATCGAAAAACGGGCAGAAAATCTAAATAGACATTTCTCAAAAGAAGATATACAGACTGCCAACAGACACATGAAAGGATGCTCAACAACACTAATCATTAGAGAAAGGCAAATCAAAACTACAATGAAGGAGGAGCTTCAAGATGGCGGAAGAGTAAGACGTGGAGATCACCTTCCTCCCCACAAATACATCGGAAATACATCTACATGTGGAACAACTCCTACAGAACACCTACTGAACGCTGGCAGAAGACCTCAGACCTCCCAAAACGCAAGAAACTCCCCCACGTACCTGGGTACTGCAAAATAAAAAAGAAAATACAGAGACAAAAGAATAGGGAACAGACCTGCACCAGTGGGAGGGAGCTGTGAAGGAGGAAAGGTTTCCACACACTAGGAAGCCCCTTTGCAGTCGGAGACTGTGGGTGGCGGAGGGGGAAACTTCGGAGCCACAGAGGAGAGCGCAGAAACAGGGGTGCGAAGGGCAAAGCGGAGAGATTCCCACACAGAGGATCGGTGCTGACCAGCACTCACCAGACAGAGAGGCTTGTCTGCTCTCTTGCTGGGACGGGTGGGGTCCTGGAGCTGAGGCTTGGGCATCCGAGTTCGGATCCCAGGGAGAGGACTGGGGTTGGCTGCGTGAACACAGCCTGAAGGGGGCTAGTGCGCTACAGCTAGCTGGGAGGGAGTCTGGGAAAATATCTGGAGCTGCCAAAGAGGCAAGGGACTTTTTCTTGCCTCTTTGTTTCCTGGTACACGGGGAGAGGGATTCAGAGTGCCACTTAAAGAGCTCCAGAGATGGGCGCGAGTCGCGGCTATCATCAAGGACCTCAAAGACGGGCATGAGACGCTAAGGCTGCTGCTGCAGCCACCAAGAAGTCTGTGTGCAAGCACAGGACAATACCCACACCTCCCCTCCCAGGAGCCTGTGCAGCCTGCCACTGCCAGTGTCAAATGATCTAGGGAAAACTTCCCCAGGTGAACACAAGGCATGCCTCGGGCTGTTGCAACGTCACGCTTGCCCCTCTGCCGCTGCAGGCTCACCCCACATCTGTACCCCTCCCTCCGCCCGACCTGAGCGAGCCAGAGCTCTCGAGTCAGCTGCTTCTTTAACCCCGTCCTGTCTGAGTGAAGAGCAGACGCACTCAGGTGACCTACACGCAGTGGCGGTTCCAAATCCAAAGCTGAAACTGGGAGCTGTGCAAACAATGAAGAGAAAGGGAAATCTCTCCCAGCCGCCTCAGGAGCAGTGGATTAAATGTCCACAATCAACTTGATGTACCCTGCATATGTGGAATACCTGAATAGACAATGTATCATCCCAAATTGAGGAGGTGGAGTTTAGGAGCAACGATATATACATATATAATTCCGTTTTTCTATTTTTGTGAGCATGTATGCGTATGCTTCTGTGTGTGATTTTGTCTGTATAGCTTTGCTTTTATCATTTTTCCTGGGGTTCTCGCTGTCCTTTTTTTAATTTATTACTTAAATAATATTTTTCTTAGTAATTATATTTTATTTTAATAACTATATTTTATTGCATTTTATTTTATCTTCTTCTTCTTTCTTTCTATTTTTCCTCCCTTTAATTCTGAGCCATGTGGAGGACAGGCTCTTGGTGCTCCAGTCAGGCATCAGCGCTGTGCCACTGAGGTGGGACAGCCAAGCTCAGGACATTGGTCCACAAGAGACCTACCAACTCCATGTAACATGAAACAGTAAAAATCTCCCAGAGATCTCCATCTCAACGCCAAGACTCAGCTCCATTCAACGGCCAGCAAGCTACAGTGCTGGACACCCAATGCCAAACAAGTAACAAGACAGGAACACAACCCCATCCACTAGCACAAAGGCTGCCTAAAGTCATAGAAAGGCCACAGACACCCCAAAACCCACCACCAGACGTGGACCTGTACACCAGAAGGACAAGATCCAGTGTCATGCACCAGAACACAGGCACTAGTCCCCTCCACCAGGAAGCCTACACAACCCACTCAACCAACCTCAGCCACTGGGGACAGACACCAAAGGCAACGGGAGCTACGACCCTGCAGCCTGTGATAAGGAGACCCCAAACACAGTAAGTTAAGCAAAATGAGAAGACAGAGAAACACACAGCAGATGAGGGAGCAAGGCAAAAACCCACCAGACCTATCAAATGAACAGGAAATAGGCAGTCTACCTGAAAAAGAATTCATAACCATGATATTAAAGATGATCCAAAATCTTGGAAATTGAATGGAGAAAATAAAAGAAACTTTTTACAAGAACCTAGAAAAACTATACAGCAAACAAACAGTGATGAACAACACAATGAATGAAATTAAAAATTCTCTAGAAGGGATCAATAGCAGAATAACGGAGGCAGAAGAACGGATAAGTGACCTGGAAGATAAAAGAGTGGAAATAACTACTGCAGAGCAGAATAAAGGGAAAGAAATGAAAAGAATTGAGGACACTTTCAGACACTTCTAGGACAACATTAAACGCACCAGCATTCGAATTATAGGGGTCCCAGAAGAAAAAGAGGAAAAGAAAGGGACTGAGAAATTATAGTTGAAAACTTCCCTAATATGGAAAAGGAAATAGCTAATCAAGTGCAGGAATCACAGAGAGTCCCATACAGGTTAAATCCCAGGAGAAACACGCCAAGACACATATTAATCAAACTATCAAAAATTAAATACAAAGAACAAATATTAAAAGCAGCAAGGGAAACACAACAAATCACACATAAGGGAACCTCCATAAGGTTAACAGCTGATCTTTCAGCAGAAACTCTGCAAGCCAGAAGGGAGTGGCAGGAATATTTAAAGTGATGAAGGAGAAAAACCTACAAGCAAGATTACTCTACCCAGCAGGGATCTCATTCAGATTTGATGGAGAAGTTAAAACCTTTACAGATAAGCAAAAGCTAAGAGAATTCAGCACCACCAAACCAGCTTTACAACCAATGCTAAAGGAACTTCTCTACGCAGGAAACACAAGAGAAGGAAAAGACCCAAAGCAATTAAGAAAATGGTAATAGGAACATACATATTGATAATTACATTAAATGTAAATGGATTAAATGCTCCAACCAAAAGGCATAGATTGGCGGAATGGATACAAAAACAAGCCCCGTATATATGCTGCCTACAAGAGACCCACTTCATACCTAGGGACACATACAGACTGAAAGTGAGGGGATGGAAAAAGATAGCCCATGCAAATGGAAATCAAAAGCAAGCTGGAGTAGCAATTCTCATATCAGACAAAATACACTTTGAAACAAAGACTATTACAAGAGACAAACAAGGACACTACATAATGCTCAAGGGATCAATCCAAGAAGAAGATATAACAATTGTAAGTACTTATGCACCCAACATAGGAGTACCTCACTACATAAGGCAAATACTAACAGCCAAAAAGGGGGAAATCGACAGTATCAGAGTCATAGTAGGGGACTTTAACACCCCACTTTCACCAATGGACAGATGATCCAAAATGAAAATAAATGAGGAAACACAAGCTTTAAATGATACGTTAAACGAGATGGACTTAAATAATATTTATAGGACATTCCATCCAAAAACAACAGAATACACATTCTTCTCAAGTGCTCATGGAACATTCTCCAGGATAGACCATATCGTGGGTCACAAACCAAGCCATGGTAAATTTAAGAAAATTGAAATCATATCAAGTATCTTTTCCGAAAACAACGCTATGAGACTAGATATCAATTACAGGAAAAAATCTGTGAGAAATACAAACACATGGAGGCCGAACAACACACTACTTAATAACCAAGAGATCACTGCAGAAATCAAAAATTACCTAGAAACAAATGACAATGAAAACACGAAGACCCAAAACCTATGGGATGCAGCAAAAGCAGTTCTAAGAGGGAAGTCTATAACAATAATATCCTACCTTAAGAAACAAGAAACGTCTCAAATAAACAACCTAAACTTACAACTAATGCAATTAGAGAAAGAAGAACAAAACCCCCGCAAAGTTAGCAGAAGAAGTCATAAAAATCACATCACAAATAAATGGCAAAGAAATGAAGAACACGACAGCAAAGATCAATAAAACCAAATGCTGCTTCTTTGAAAAAGAAAATGGTCAGAAGAACCAAGGGAAAGACGGGAATAAAGATGACGACCTACTCGAGAATCGACTTAAGGATACAGGGAGGGGGAAGGGTAAGCTGGGACAAAGTGAGAGAGTGGCATGGACATATATACACTACCAAACATAAAAAACATAGCTAGTGGGAAGGAGCCGCATAGCACAGGGAGATGAGCTCGGTGCTTTGTGAACACCTAGAGGGGTGGGATAGAGAGGATGGGAGGGAGGGAGATTCACGAGGTTAGAGATATGGGGACATATGTATATGTATAACTGATTCACTTTGTGCTATAGCAGAAACAGTGACACCATTGTAAAGCAATTATACTCTAATAAAGATGTTAAAACACAAGGACAACTAAAAGCTGGTTCTTTGATAAGATAAACCAAATTGATAAACCATTAGCCAGACGCATCAAAGAAAAAGAGAGAAGACTCAAATCAATAGAATTAGAAATGAAAAAGAAGAAGTAACAACTGACACTGCAGAAATACAAAGGATCATGAGAGATTACTACAAGCAACTATATGCCAAGAAAATGAACCGCCTGGAAGAAATGGAGAAATTCTTAGAAATGCACAACCTTCCGAGACTGAACCAGGAAGAAATAGAAAATATTAAAAAAAACAATCACTAGCACTGAAATTGAAACTGTGATTACCATTCTTCCAACAGACAAAAGCCCAGGACCAGATGGCTTCACAGGCGAATTCTATCAAACATTTAGAGAAGAGCTATCACCTATCCTTCTCAAACTCTTCCAAAATACAGCAGAGTGGGAACACTCCCAAACTCATTCTGCGAGGCCACCATCACTGTGATACCAAAACCAGACAAAGGTGTCACAAAGAAAGAAAACTATAGGCCAATATCACTGATGAACATAGATGCACAAATCCTCAACAAAATACTAACAAACAGAACCCTACAGCGCATTAAAAGGATCATACACTATGATCAAGTGGGGTTTATCGCAGGAATGCAAGACTTCTTCAATATATGCAAATCAATCAACCTGATACACCACATTAAAGAATTGAAGGAGAAAAACCATATGGTCATCTCAATAGACGCAAAGAAAGCTTTCGACAAAATTCAACACTCATTTTTCATAAAAACCCTCCAGAAAGTAGGCATAGAGGGAACTTTCCTCAACATAATACAGGCCATATATGACAAACCCACAGCAAACATTGTCCTCAATGGTGACAAAATGAAACCGTTTCCACTAAGAACAGGAACAAGACAAGGTTGCCCACTCTCACCACTATTATTCGACATAGTTTTGGAAGTTTTAGCCACAGTGGTCAGAGAAGAAAAAAAATAAAAGGAATCCAAATTGCAAAAGAACAAGTAATGCTGTCACTGCTTGCAGAAGGCAGGATACTATACATAGAGAATCCTAAAGATGCTACCAGAAAACTGCTAGAGCTAATCAATGAATTTGTTAAAGTAGGAGGATACAAAATTAATGCGCAGAAATGTCTTGCATTCCTATACATTAATCATGAAAAATCTGAAAGTGAAATAAAGAAAACACTCCCATTTACCATTGCAACCAAAAGAATAAACTATCTAGGAATAAACCTACCTAAGGAGAAAAAAGCCCCATATGCAGAAAATGATGACACTGATGAAAGAAATTAAAGATGATACAAATAGATGGAGAGATATACCATGTTCTTGGATTGGAAGAATCAACACTGTTAAAATGACTGTACTACCCAAAACAATCTACTGATTCAATGCAATCCCTATAAAACTACCACTGGCACTTTTCACAGAACTAGAACAGTAATTTCACAGTTTTTATGCAAACCAAAAGATCCCGAAATAGCCAAAGCAACCTGGAGAAAGCATAACGGAGCTGGAGGAATTAGGCTCCCTGACTTCAGACGATATTACAAAGCTTCATTAATGATGACAGTATGGTACTGGCACAGAAACAGAAATATAGATCAATGGAACAGGATAGAAAGCCCAGAGGTAAACCCACACACATATCATAAACTCATCATTGATAACGGAGGCAAGGATATACAATGGAGAAAAGACAGCCTCTTCAATAAGTGGTGCTGGGAAAACTGGACAGCTACATGTAAAACAATGAAATTAGAACACTCCCTAACAGCACACACAAAAGTAACCTCAAAATGGATTAAAGACCTAAATGTAAAGCCAGATGCTATCAAACTCTTAGAGGAAAACATAGGCAGAACACGCTATGACATAAATCACAGCAAGATCCTTTTTGACACACCTCCTAGAGAAATGGAAATAAAAGCAGAAATAAACAAATGGGACTTAATGAAACTTAAAAACTTTGCACAGCAAAGGAAAACATAAAAAAGATGAAAAGACAACCCTCAGAATGGTAGAAAATATTTGCACATGAAACAAATGACAAAGGATTAATCTCCAACATTTACAAGCAGCTCATGCAGCTTAATATCAAAAAAAACAAACAACCCAATCGAAAAACGGGAAGAAAATCTAAATAGACATTTCTCAAAAGAAGATATACAGACTGCCAACAGACACATGAAAGGATGCTCAACAACACTAATCATTAGAGAAAGGCAAATCAAAACTACAATGAAGGAGGAGCTTCAAGATGGCGGAAGAGTAAGACGTGGAGATCACCTTCCTCCCCACAAATACATCGGAAATACATCTACATGTGGAACAACTCCTACAGAACACCTACTGAACGCTGGCAGAAGACCTCAGACCTCCCAAAACGCAAGAAACTCCCCCACGTACCTGGGTACTGCAAAATAAAAAAGAAAATACAGAGACAAAAGAATAGGGAACAGACCTGCACCAGTGGGAGGGAGCTGTGAAGGAGGAAAGGTTTCCACACACTAGGAAGCCCCTTTGCAGTCGGAGACTGTGGGTGGCGGAGGGGGAAACTTCGGAGCCACAGAGGAGAGCGCAGAAACAGGGGTGCGAAGGGCAAAGCGGAGAGATTCCCACACAGAGGATCGGTGCTGACCAGCACTCACCAGACAGAGAGGCTTGTCTGCTCTCTTGCTGGGACGGGTGGGGTCCTGGAGCTGAGGCTTGGGCATCCGAGTTCGGATCCCAGGGAGAGGACTGGGGTTGGCTGCGTGAACACAGCCTGAAGGGGGCTAGTGCGCTACAGCTAGCTGGGAGGGAGTCTGGGAAAATATCTGGAGCTGCCAAAGAGGCAAGGGACTTTTTCTTGCCTCTTTGTTTCCTGGTACACGGGGAGAGGGATTCAGAGTGCCACTTAAAGAGCTCCAGAGATGGGCGCGAGTCGCGGCTATCATCAAGGACCTCAAAGACGGGCATGAGACGCTAAGGCTGCTGCTGCAGCCACCAAGAAGTCTGTGTGCAAGCACAGGACAATACCCACACCTCCCCTCCCAGGAGCCTGTGCAGCCTGCCACTGCCAGTGTCAAATGATCTAGGGAAAACTTCCCCAGGTGAACACAAGGCATGCCTCGGGCTGTTGCAACGTCACGCTTGCCCCTCTGCCGCTGCAGGCTCACCCCACATCTGTACCCCTCCCTCCGCCCGACCTGAGCGAGCCAGAGCTCTCGAGTCAGCTGCTTCTTTAACCCCGTCCTGTCTGAGTGAAGAGCAGACGCACTCAGGTGACCTACACGCAGTGGCGGTTCCAAAACCAAAGCTGAAACTGGGAGCTGTGCAAACAATGAAGAGAAAGGGAAATCTCTCCCAGCCGCCTCAGGAGCAGTGGATTAAATGTCCACAATCAACTTGATGTACCCTGCATATGTGGAATACCTGAATAGACAATGTATCATCCCAAATTGAGGAGGTGGAGTTTAGGAGCAACGATATATACATATATAATTCCGTTTTTCTATTTTTGTGAGCATGTATGCGTATGCTTCTGTGTGTGATTTTGTCTGTATAGCTTTGCTTTTATCATTTTTCCTGGGGTTCTCGCTGTCCTTTTTTTAATTTATTACTTAAATAATATTTTTCTTAGTAATTATATTTTATTTTAATAACTATATTTTATTGCATTTTATTTTATCTTCTTCTTCTTTCTTTCTATTTTTCCTCCCTTTAATTCTGAGCCATGTGGAGGACAGGCTCTTGGTGCTCCAGTCAGGCATCAGTGCTGTGCCACTGAGGTGGGACAGCCAAGCTCAGGACATTGGTCCACAAGAGACCTACCAACTCCATGTAACATGAAACAGTAAAAATCTCCCAGAGATCTCCATCTCAACGCCAAGACTCAGCTCCATTCAACGGCCAGCAAGCTACAGTGCTGGACACCCAATGCCAAACAAGTAACAAGACAGGAACACAACCCCATCCACTAGCACAAAGGCTGCCTAAAGTCATAGAAAGGCCACAGACACCCCAAAACCCACCACCAGACGTGGACCTGTACACCAGAAGGACAAGATCCAGTGTCATGCACCAGAACACAGGCACTAGTCCCCTCCACCAGGAAGCCTACACAACCCACTCAACCAACCTCAGCCACTGGGGACAGACACCAAAGGCAACGGGAGCTACGACCCTGCAGCCTGTGATAAGGAGACCCCAAACACAGTAAGTTAAGCAAAATGAGAAGACAGAGAAACACACAGCAGATGAGGGAGCAAGGCAAAAACCCACCAGACCTATCAAATGAACAGGAAATAGGCAGTCTACCTGAAAAAGAATTCATAACCATGATATTAAAGATGATCCAAAATCTTGGAAATTGAATGGAGAAAATAAAAGAAACTTTTTACAAGAACCTAGAAAAACTATACAGCAAACAAACAGTGATGAACAACACAATGAATGAAATTAAAAATTCTCTAGAAGGGATCAATAGCAGAATAACGGAGGCAGAAGAACGGATAAGTGACCTGGAAGATAAAAGAGTGGAAATAACTACTGCAGAGCAGAATAAAGGGAAAGAAATGAAAAGAATTGAGGACACTTTCAGACACTTCTAGGACAACATTAAACGCACCAGCATTCGAATTATAGGGGTCCCAGAAGAAAAAGAGGAAAAGAAAGGGACTGAGAAATTATAGTTGAAAACTTCCCTAATATGGAAAAGGAAATAGCTAATCAAGTGCAGGAATCACAGAGAGTCCCATACAGGTTAAATCCCAGGAGAAACACGCCAAGACACATATTAATCAAACTATCAAAAATTAAATACAAAGAACAAATATTAAAAGCAGCAAGGGAAACACAACAAATCACACATAAGGGAACCTCCATAAGGTTAACAGCTGATCTTTCAGCAGAAACTCTGCAAGCCAGAAGGGAGTGGCAGGAATATTTAAAGTGATGAAGGAGAAAAACCTACAAGCAAGATTACTCTACCCAGCAGGGATCTCATTCAGATTTGATGGAGAAGTTAAAACCTTTACAGATAAGCAAAAGCTAAGAGAATTCAGCACCACCAAACCAGCTTTACAACCAATGCTAAAGGAACTTCTCTACGCAGGAAACACAAGAGAAGGAAAAGACCCAAAGCAATTAAGAAAATGGTAATAGGAACATACATATTGATAATTACATTAAATGTAAATGGATTAAATGCTCCAACCAAAAGGCATAGATTGGCGGAATGGATACAAAAACAAGCCCCGTATATATGCTGCCTACAAGAGACCCACTTCATACCTAGGGACACATACAGACTGAAAGTGAGGGGATGGAAAAAGATAGCCCATGCAAATGGAAATCAAAAGCAAGCTGGAGTAGCAATTCTCATATCAGACAAAATACACTTTGAAACAAAGACTATTACAAGAGACAAACAAGGACACTACATAATGCTCAAGGGATCAATCCAAGAAGAAGATATAACAATTGTAAGTACTTATGCACCCAACATAGGAGTACCTCACTACATAAGGCAAATACTAACAGCCAAAAAGGGGGAAATCGACAGTATCAGAGTCATAGTAGGGGACTTTAACACCCCACTTTCACCAATGGACAGATGATCCAAAATGAAAATAAATGAGGAAACACAAGCTTTAAATGATACGTTAAACGAGATGGACTTAAATAATATTTATAGGACATTCCATCCAAAAACAACAGAATACACATTCTTCTCAAGTGCTCATGGAACATTCTCCAGGATAGACCATATCGTGGGTCACAAACCAAGCCATGGTAAATTTAAGAAAATTGAAATCATATCAAGTATCTTTTCCGAAAACAACGCTATGAGACTAGATATCAATTACAGGAAAAAATCTGTGAGAAATACAAACACATGGAGGCCGAACAACACACTACTTAATAACCAAGAGATCACTGCAGAAATCAAAAATTACCTAGAAACAAATGACAATGAAAACACGAAGACCCAAAACCTATGGGATGCAGCAAAAGCAGTTCTAAGAGGGAAGTCTATAACAATAATATCCTACCTTAAGAAACAAGAAACGTCTCAAATAAACAACCTAAACTTACAACTAATGCAATTAGAGAAAGAAGAACAAAAACCCCGCAAAGTTAGCAGAAGAAGTCATAAAAATCACATCACAAATAAATGGCAAAGAAATGAAGAACACGACAGCAAAGATCAATAAAACCAAATGCTGCTTCTTTGAAAAAGAAAATGGTCAGAAGAACCAAGGGAAAGACGGGAATAAAGATGACGACCTACTCGAGAATCGACTTAAGGATACAGGGAGGGGGAAGGGTAAGCTGGGACAAAGTGAGAGAGTGGCATGGACATATATACACTACCAAACATAAAAAACATAGCTAGTGGGAAGGAGCCGCATAGCACAGGGAGATGAGCTCGGTGCTTTGTGAACACCTAGAGGGGTGGGATAGAGAGGATGGGAGGGAGGGAGATTCACGAGGTTAGAGATATGGGGACATATGTATATGTATAACTGATTCACTTTGTGCTATAGCAGAAACAGTGACACCATTGTAAAGCAATTATACTCTAATAAAGATGTTAAAACACAAGGACAACTAAAAGCTGGTTCTTTGATAAGATAAACCAAATTGATAAACCATTAGCCAGACGCATCAAAGAAAAAGAGAGAAGACTCAAATCAATAGAATTAGAAATGAAAAAGAAGAAGTAACAACTGACACTGCAGAAATACAAAGGATCATGAGAGATTACTACAAGCAACTATATGCCAAGAAAATGAACCGCCTGGAAGAAATGGAGAAATTCTTAGAAATGCACAACCTTCCGAGACTGAACCAGGAAGAAATAGAAAATATTAAAAAAAACAATCACTAGCACTGAAATTGAAACTGTGATTACCATTCTTCCAACAGACAAAAGCCCAGGACCAGATGGCTTCACAGGCGAATTCTATCAAACATTTAGAGAAGAGCTATCACCTATCCTTCTCAAACTCTTCCAAAATACAGCAGAGTGGGAACACTCCCAAACTCATTCTGCGAGGCCACCATCACTGTGATACCAAAACCAGACAAAGGTGTCACAAAGAAAGAAAACTATAGGCCAATATCACTGATGAACATAGATGCACAAATCCTCAACAAAATACTAACAAACAGAACCCTACAGCGCATTAAAAGGATCATACACTATGATCAAGTGGGGTTTATCGCAGGAATGCAAGACTTCTTCAATATATGCAAATCAATCAACCTGATACACCACATTAAAGAATTGAAGGAGAAAAACCATATGGTCATCTCAATAGACGCAAAGAAAGCTTTCGACAAAATTCAACACTCATTTTTCATAAAAACCCTCCAGAAAGTAGGCATAGAGGGAACTTTCCTCAACATAATACAGGCCATATATGACAAACCCACAGCAAACATTGTCCTCAATGGTGACAAAATGAAACCGTTTCCACTAAGAACAGGAACAAGACAAGGTTGCCCACTCTCACCACTATTATTCGACATAGTTTTGGAAGTTTTAGCCACAGTGGTCAGAGAAGAAAAAAAATAAAAGGAATCCAAATTGCAAAAGAACAAGTAATGCTGTCACTGCTTGCAGAAGGCAGGATACTATACATAGAGAATCCTAAAGATGCTACCAGAAAACTGCTAGAGCTAATCAATGAATTTGTTAAAGTAGGAGGATACAAAATTAATGCGCAGAAATGTCTTGCATTCCTATACATTAATCATGAAAAATCTGAAAGTGAAATAAAGAAAACACTCCCATTTACCATTGCAACCAAAAGAATAAACTATCTAGGAATAAACCTACCTAAGGAGAAAAAAGCCCCATATGCAGAAAATGATGACACTGATGAAAGAAATTAAAGATGATACAAATAGATGGAGAGATATACCATGTTCTTGGATTGGAAGAATCAACACTGTTAAAATGACTGTACTACCCAAAACAATCTACTGATTCAATGCAATCCCTATAAAACTACCACTGGCACTTTTCACAGAACTAGAACAGTAATTTCACAGTTTTTATGCAAACCAAAAGATCCCGAAATAGCCAAAGCAACCTGGAGAAAGCATAACGGAGCTGGAGGAATTAGGCTCCCTGACTTCAGACGATATTACAAAGCTTCATTAATGATGACAGTATGGTACTGGCACAGAAACAGAAATATAGATCAATGGAACAGGATAGAAAGCCCAGAGGTAAACCCACACACATATCATAAACTCATCATTGATAACGGAGGCAAGGATATACAATGGAGAATAGACAGCCTCTTCAATAAGTGGTGCTGGGAAAACTGGACAGCTACATGTAAAACAATGAAATTAGAACACTCCCTAACAGCACACACAAAAGTAACCTCAAAATGGATTAAAGACCTAAATGTAAAGCCAGATGCTATCAAACTCTTAGAGGAAAACATAGGCAGAACACGCTATGACATAAATCACAGCAAGATCCTTTTTGACACACCTCCTAGAGAAATGGAAATAAAAGCAGAAATAAACAAATGGGACTTAATGAAACTTAAAAACTTTGCACAGCAAAGGAAAACATAAAAAAGATGAAAAGACAACCCTCAGAATGGTAGAAAATATTTGCACATGAAACAAATGACAAAGGATTAATCTCCAACATTTACAAGCAGCTCATGCAGCTTAATATCAAAAAAAACAAACAACCCAATCGAAAAACGGGAAGAAAATCTAAATAGACATTTCTCAAAAGAAGATATACAGACTGCCAACAGACACATGAAAGGATGCTCAACAACACTAATCATTAGAGAAAGGCAAATCAAAACTACAATGAAGGAGGAGCTTCAAGATGGCGGAAGAGTAAGACGTGGAGATCACCTTCCTCCCCACAAATACATCGGAAATACATCTACATGTGGAACAACTCCTACAGAACACCTACTGAACGCTGGCAGAAGACCTCAGACCTCCCAAAACGCAAGAAACTCCCCCACGTACCTGGGTACTGCAAAATAAAAAAGAAAATACAGAGACAAAAGAATAGGGAACAGACCTGCACCAGTGGGAGGGAGCTGTGAAGGAGGAAAGGTTTCCACACACTAGGAAGCCCCTTTGCAGTCGGAGACTGTGGGTGGCGGAGGGGGAAACTTCGGAGCCACAGAGGAGAGCGCAGAAACAGGGGTGCGAAGGGCAAAGCGGAGAGATTCCCACACAGAGGATCGGTGCTGACCAGCACTCACCAGACAGAGAGGCTTGTCTGCTCTCTTGCTGGGACGGGTGGGGTCCTGGAGCTGAGGCTTGGGCATCCGAGTTCGGATCCCAGGGAGAGGACTGGGGTTGGCTGCGTGAACACAGCCTGAAGGGGGCTAGTGCGCTACAGCTAGCTGGGAGGGAGTCTGGGAAAATATCTGGAGCTGCCAAACAGGCAAGGGACTTTTTCTTGCCTCTTTGTTTCCTGGTACACGGGGAGAGGGATTCAGAGTGCCACTTAAAGAGCTCCAGAGATGGGCGCGAGTCGCGGCTATCATCAAGGACCTCAAAGACGGGCATGAGACGCTAAGGCTGCTGCTGCAGCCACCAAGAAGTCTGTGTGCAAGCACAGGACAATACCCACACCTCCCCTCCCAGGAGCCTGTGCAGCCTGCCACTGCCAGTGTCAAATGATCTAGGGAAAACTTCCCCAGGTGAACACAAGGCATGCCTCGGGCTGTTGCAACGTCACGCTTGCCCCTCTGCCGCTGCAGGCTCACCCCACATCTGTACCCCTCCCTCCGCCCGACCTGAGCGAGCCAGAGCTCTCGAGTCAGCTGCTTCTTTAACCCCGTCCTGTCTGAGTGAAGAGCAGACGCACTCAGGTGACCTACACGCAGTGGCGGTTCCAAATCCAAAGCTGAAACTGGGAGCTGTGCAAACAATGAAGAGAAAGGGAAATCTCTCCCAGCCGCCTCAGGAGCAGTGGATTAAATGTCCACAATCAACTTGATGTACCCTGCATATGTGGAATACCTGAATAGACAATGTATCATCCCAAATTGAGGAGGTGGAGTTTAGGAGCAACGATATATACATATATAATTCCGTTTTTCTATTTTTGTGAGCATGTATGCGTATGCTTCTGTGTGTGATTTTGTCTGTATAGCTTTGCTTTTATCATTTTTCCTGGGGTTCTCGCTGTCCTTTTTTTAATTTATTACTTAAATAATATTTTTCTTAGTAATTATATTTTATTTTAATAACTATATTTTATTGCATTTTATTTTATCTTCTTCTTCTTTCTTTCTATTTTTCCTCCCTTTAATTCTGAGCCATGTGGAGGACAGGCTCTTGGTGCTCCAGTCAGGCATCAGCGCTGTGCCACTGAGGTGGGACAGCCAAGCTCAGGACATTGGTCCACAAGAGACCTACCAACTCCATGTAACATGAAACAGTAAAAATCTCCCAGAGATCTCCATCTCAACGCCAAGACTCAGCTCCATTCAACGGCCAGCAAGCTACAGTGCTGGACACCCAATGCCAAACAAGTAACAAGACAGGAACACAACCCCATCCACTAGCACAAAGGCTGCCTAAAGTCATAGAAAGGCCACAGACACCCCAAAACCCACCACCAGACGTGGACCTGTACACCAGAAGGACAAGATCCAGTGTCATGCACCAGAACACAGGCACTAGTCCCCTCCACCAGGAAGCCTACACAACCCACTCAACCAACCTCAGCCACTGGGGACAGACACCAAAGGCAACGGGAGCTACGACCCTGCAGCCTGTGATAAGGAGACCCCAAACACAGTAAGTTAAGCAAAATTAGAAGACAGAGAAACACACAGCAGATGAGGGAGCAAGGCAAAAACCCACCAGACCTATCAAATGAACAGGAAATAGGCAGTCTACCTGAAAAAGAATTCATAACCATGATATTAAAGATGATCCAAAATCTTGGAAATTGAATGGAGAAAATAAAAGAAACTTTTTACAAGAACCTAGAAAAACTATACAGCAAACAAACAGTGATGAACAACACAATGAATGAAATTAAAAATTCTCTAGAAGGGATCAATAGCAGAATAACGGAGGCAGAAGAACGGATAAGTGACCTGGAAGATAAAAGAGTGGAAATAACTACTGCAGAGCAGAATAAAGGGAAAGAAATGAAAAGAATTGAGGACACTTTCAGACACTTCTAGGACAACATTAAACGCACCAGCATTCGAATTATAGGGGTCCCAGAAGAAAAAGAGGAAAAGAAAGGGACTGAGAAATTATAGTTGAAAACTTCCCTAATATGGAAAAGGAAATAGCTAATCAAGTGCAGGAATCACAGAGAGTCCCATACAGGTTAAATCCCAGGAGAAACACGCCAAGACACATATTAATCAAACTATCAAAAATTAAATACAAAGAACAAATATTAAAAGCAGCAAGGGAAACACAACAAATCACACATAAGGGAACCTCCATAAGGTTAACAGCTGATCTTTCAGCAGAAACTCTGCAAGCCAGAAGGGAGTGGCAGGAATATTTAAAGTGATGAAGGAGAAAAACCTACAAGCAAGATTACTCTACCCAGCAGGGATCTCATTCAGATTTGATGGAGAAGTTAAAACCTTTACAGATAAGCAAAAGCTAAGAGAATTCAGCACCACCAAACCAGCTTTACAACCAATGCTAAAGGAACTTCTCTACGCAGGAAACACAAGAGAAGGAAAAGACCCAAAGCAATTAAGAAAATGGTAATAGGAACATACATATTGATAATTACATTAAATGTAAATGGATTAAATGGTCCAACCAAAAGGCATAGATTGGCGGAATGGATACAAAAACAAGCCCCGTATATATGCTGCCTACAAGAGACCCACTTCATACCTAGGGACACATACAGACTGAAAGTGAGGGGATGGAAAAAGATAGCCCATGCAAATGGAAATCAAAAGCAAGCTGGAGTAGCAATTCTCATATCAGACAAAATACATTTTGAAACAAAGACTATTACAAGAGACAAACAAGGACACTACATAATGCTCAAGGGATCAATCCAAGAAGAAGATATAACAATTGTAAGTACTTATGCACCCAACATAGGAGTACCTCACTACATAAGGCAAATACTAACAGCCAAAAAGGGGGAAATCAACAGTATCAGAGTCATAGTAGGGGACTTTAACACCCCACTTTCACCAATGGACAGATGATCCAAAATGAACATAAATGAGGAAACACAAGCTTTAAATGATACGTTAAACGAGATGGACTTAAATAATATTTATAGGACATTCCATCCAAAAACAACAGAATACACATTCTTCTCAAGTGCTCATGGAACATTCTCCAGGATAGACCATATCGTGGGTCACAAACCAAGCCATGGTAAATTTAAGAAAATTGAAATCATATCAAGTATCTTTTCCGAAAACAACGCTATGAGACTAGATATCAATTACAGGAAAAAATCTGTGAGAAATACAAACACATGGAGGCCGAACAACACACTACTTAATAACCAAGAGATCACTGCAGAAATCAAAAATTACCTAGAAACAAATGACAATGAAAACACGAAGACCCAAAACCTATGGGATGCAGCAAAAGCAGTTCTAAGAGGGAAGTCTATAACAATAATATCCTACCTTAAGAAACAAGAAATGTCTCAAATAAACAACCTAAACTTACAACTAATGCAATTAGAGAAAGAAGAACAAAAACCCCGCAAAGTTAGCAGAAGAAGTCATAAAAATCACATCACAAATAAATGGCAAAGAAATGAAGAACACGACAGCAAAGATCAATAAAACCAAAAGCTGCTTCTTTGAAAAAGAAAATGGTCAGAAGAACCAAGGGAAAGACGGGAATAAAGATGACGACCTACTCGAGAATCGACTTAAGGATACAGGGAGGGGGAAGGGTAAGCTGGGACAAAGTGAGAGAGTGGCATGGACATATATACACTACCAAACATAAAAAACATAGCTAGTGGGAAGGAGCCGCATAGCACAGGGAGATGAGCTCGGTGCTTTGTGAACACCTAGAGGGGTGGGATAGAGAGGATGGGAGGGAGGGAGATTCACGAGGGTAGAGATATGGGGACATATGTATATGTATAACTGATTCACTTTGTGCTATAGCAGAAACAGTGACACCATTGTAAAGCAATTATACTCTAATAAAGATGTTAAAACACAAGGACAACTAAAAGCTGGTTCTTTGATAAGATAAACCAAATTGATAAACCATTAGCCAGACGCATCAAAGAAAAAGAGAGAAGACTCAAATCAATAGAATTAGAAATGAAAAAGAAGAAGTAACAACTGACACTGCAGAAATACAAAGGATCATGAGAGATTACTACAAGCAACTATAGGCCAAGAAAATGAACCGCCTGGAAGAAATGGAGAAATTCTTAGAAATGCACAACCTTCCGAGACTGAACCAGGAAGAAATAGAAAATATTAAAAAAAAACAATCACTAGCACTGAAATTGAAACTGTGATTACCATTCTTCCAACAGACAAAAGCCCAGGACCAGATGGCTTCACAGGCGAATTCTATCAAACATTTAGAGAAGAGCTATCACCTATCCTTCTCAAACTCTTCCAAAATATAGCAGAGTGGGAACACTCCCAAACTCATTCTACGAGGCCACCATCACTGTGATACCAAAACCAGACAAAGGTGTCACAAAGAAAGAAAACTATAGGCCAATATCACTGATGAACATAGATGCACAAATCCTCAACAAAATACTAACAAACAGAACCCCACAGCGCATTAAAACGATCATACACTATGATCAAGTGGGGTTTATCGCAGGAATGCAAGACTTCTTCAATATATGCAAATCAATCAACCTGATACACCATATTAAAAATTGAAGGAGAAAAACCATATGATCATCTCAATAGACGCAAAGAAAGCTTTCGACAAAATTCAACACTCATTTTTCATAAAAACCCTCCAGAAAGTAGGCATAGAGGGAACTTTCCTCAACATAATACAGGCCATATATGACAAACCCACAGCAAACATTGTCCTCAATGGTGACAAAATGAAACCATTTCCACTAAGAACAGGAACAAGACAAGGTTGCCCACTCTCACCACTATTATTCGACATAGTTTTGGAAGTTTTAGCCACAGTGATCAGAGAAGAAAAAAAATAAAAGGAATCCAAATTGCAAAAGAACAAGTAATGCTGTCACTGCTTGCAGAAGGCAGGATACTATACATAGAGAATCCTAAAGATGCTACCAGAAAACTGCTAGAGCTAATCAATGAATTTGTTAAAGTAGGAGGATACAAAATTAATGCGCAGAAATGTCTTGCATTCTTATACACTAATCATGAAAAATCTGAAAGTGAAATAAAGAAAACACTCCCATTTACCATTGCAACCAAAAGAATAAACTATCTAGGAATAAACCTACCTAAGGAGAAAAAAGCCCCATATGCAGAAAATGATGACACTGATGAAAGAAATTAAAGATGATACAAATAGATGGAGAGATATACCATGTTCTTGGATTGGAAGAATCAACACTGTTAAAATGACTGTACTACCCAAAACAATCTACTGATTCAATGCAATCCCTATAAAACTACCACTGGCACTTTTCACAGAACTAGAACAGTAATTTCACAGTTTTTATGCAAACCAAAAGATCCCGAAATAGCCAAAGCAACCTGGAGAAAGCATAACGGAGCTGGAGGAATCAGGCTCCCTGACTTCAGACGATATTACAAAGCTTCATTAATGATGACAGTATGGTACTGGCACAGAAACAGAAATATAGATCAATGGAACAGGATAGAAAGCCCAGAGGTAAACCCACACACATATCATAAACTCATCATTGATAACGGAGGCAAGGATATACAATGGAGAATAGACAGCCTCTTCAATAAGTGGTGCTGGGAAAACTGGACAGCTACATGTAAAACAATGAAATTAGAACACTCCCTAACAGCATACACAAAAGTAACCTCAAAATGGATTAAAGACCTAAATGTAAAGCCAGATGCTATCAAACTCTTAGAGGAAAACATAGGCAGAACACGCTATGACATAAATCACAGCAAGATCCTTTTTGACACACCTCCTAGAGAAATGGAAATAAAAGCAGAAATAAACAAAGGGGACTTAATGAAACTTAAAACCTTTGCACAGCAAAGGAAAACATAAAAAAATGAAAAGACAACCCTCAGAATGGTAGAAAATATTTGCAGATGAAACAAATGACAAAGGATTAATCTCCAACATTTACAAGCAGCTCATGCAGCTTAATATCAAAAAAAACAAACAACCCAATCGAAAAACGGGCAGAAAATCTAAATAGACATTTCTCAAAAGAAGATATACAGACTGCCAACAGACACATGAAAGGATGCTCAACAACACTAATCATTAGAGAAAGGCAAATCAAAACTACAATGAAGGAGGAGCTTCAAGATGGCGGAAGAGTAAGACGTGGAGATCACCTTCCTCCCCACAAATACATCGGAAATACATCTACATGTGAAACAACTCCTACAGAACACCTACTGAACGCTGGCAGAAGACCTCAGACCTCCCAAAACGCAAGAAACTCCCCCACGTACCTGGGTACTGCAAAATAAAAAAGAAAATACAGAGACAAAAGAATAGGGAACAGACCTGCACCAGTGGGAGGGAGCTGTGAAGGAGGAAAGGTTTCCACACACTAGGAAGCCCCTTTGCAGTCGGAGACTGTGGGTGGCAGAGGGGGAAACTTCGGAGCCACAGAGGAGAGCGCAGAAACAGGGGTGCGAAGGGCAAAGCGGAGAGATTCCCGCACAGAGGATCGGTGCTGACCAGCACTCACCAGACAGAGAGGCTTGTCTGCTCTCTTGCTGGGACGGGTGGGGTCCTGGAGCTGAGGCTTGGGCATCCGAGTTCGGATCCCAGGGAGAGGACTGGGGTTGGCTGCGTGAACACAGCCTGAAGGGGGCTAGTGCGCTACAGCTAGCTGGGAGGGAGTCTGGGAAAATATCTGGAGCTGCCAAAGAGGCAAGGGACTTTTTCTTGCCTCTTTGTTTCCTGGTACACGAGGAGAGGGATTCAGAGTGCCACTTAAAGAGCTCCAGAGATGGGCGCGAGTCGCGGCTATCATCAAGGACCTCAAAGACGGGCATGAGACGCTAAGGCTGCTGCTGCAGCCACCAAGAAGTCTGTGTGCAAGCACAGGACAATACCCACACCTCCCCTCCCAGGAGCCTGTGCCGCCTGCCACTGCCAGTGTCAAATGATCTAGGGAAAACTTCCCCAGGTGAACACAAGGCATGCCTCGGGCTGTTGCAACGTCACGCTTGCCCCTCTGCTGCTGCAGGCTCACCCCACATCTGTACCCCTCCCTCCGCCCGACCTGAGCGAGCCAGAGCTCTCGAGTCAGCTGCTTCTTTAACCCCATCCTGTCTGAGTGAAGAGCAGACGCACTCAGGTGACCTACACGCAGTGGCGGTTCCAAATCCAAAGCTGAAACTGGGAGCTGTGCAAACAATGAAGAGAAAGGGAAATCTCTCCCAGCCGCCTCAGGAGCAGTGGATTAAATGTCCACAATCAACTTGATGTACCCTGCATATGTGGAATACCTGAATAGACAATGTATCATCCCAAATTGAGGAGGTGGAGTTTAGGAGCAACGATATATACATATATAATTCCGTTTTTCTATTTTTGTGAGCATGTATGCGTATGCTTCTGTGTGTGATTTTGTCTGTATAGCTTTGCTTTTATCATTTTTCCTGGGGTTCTCACTGTCCTTTTTTTAATTTATTACTTAAATAATATTTTTCTTAGTAATTATATTTTATTTTAATAACTATATTTTATTGCATTTTATTTTATCTTCTTCTTCTTTCTTTCTATTTTTCCTCCCTTTAATTCTGAGCCATGTGGAGGACAGGCTCTTGGTGCTCCAGTCAGGCATCAGCGCTGTGCCACTGAGGTGGGACAGCCAAGCTCAGGACATTGGTCCACAAGAGACCTACCAACTCCATGTAACATGAAACAGTAAAAATCTCCCAGAGATCTCCATCTCAACGCCAAGACACAGCTCCATTCAACGGCCAGCAAGCTACAGTGCTGGACACCCAATGCCAAACAAGTAACAAGACAGGAACACAACCCCATCCACTAGCACAAAGGCTGCCTAAAGTCATAGAAAGGCCACAGACACCCCAAAACCCACCACCAGACGTGGACCTGTACACCAGAAGGACAAGATCCAGTGTCATGCACCAGAACACAGGCACTAGTCCCCTCCACCAGGAAGCCTACACAACCCACTCAAGCAACCTCAGCCACTGGGGACAGACACCAAAGGCAACGGGAGCTACGACCCTGCAGCCTGTGATAAGGAGACCCCAAACACAGTAAGTTAAGCAAAATGAGAAGACAGACAAACACACAGCAGATGAGGGAGCAAGGCAAAAACCCACCAGACCTATCAAATGAACAGGAAATAGGCAGTCTACCTGAAAAAGAATTCATAACCATGATATTAAAGATGATCCAAAATCTTGGAAATTGAATGGAGAAAATAAAAGAAACTTTTTACAAGAACCTAGAAACACTATACAGCAAACAAACAGTGATGAACAACACAATGAATGAAATTAAAAATTCTCTAGAAGGGATCAATAGCAGAATAACGGAGGCAGAAGAACGGATAAGTGACCTGGAAGATAAAAGAGTGGAAATAACTACTGCAGAGCAGAATAAAGGGAAAGAAATGAAAAGAATTGAGGACACTTTCAGACACTTCTTGGACAACATTAAACGCACCAGCATTCGAATTATAGGGTTCCCAGAAGAAAAAGAGGAAAAGAAAGGGACTGAGAAATTATAGTTGAAAACTTCCCTAATATGGAAAAGGAAATAGCTAATCAAGTGCAGGAATCACAGAGAGTCCCATACAGGTTAAATCCCAGGAGAAACACGCCAAGACACATATTAATCAAACTATCAAAAATTAAATACAAAGAACAAATATTAAAAGCAGCAAGGGAAACACAACAAATCACACATAAGGGAACCTCCATAAGGTTAACAGATGATCTTTCAGCAGAAACTCTGCAAGCCAGAAGGGAGTGGCAGGAATATTTAAAGTGATGAAGGAGAAAAACCTACAAGCAAGATTACTCTACCCAGCAGGGATCTCATTCAGATTTGATGGAGAAGTTAAAACCTTTACAGATAAGCAAAAGCTAAGAGAATTCAGCACCACCAAACCAGCTTTACAACCAATGCTAAAGGAACTTCTCTTCGCAGGAAACACAAGAGAAGGAAAAGACCCAAAGCAATTAAGAAAATGGTAATAGGAACATACATATTGATAATTACATTAAATGTAAATGGATTAAATGCTCCAACCAAAAGGCATAGATTGGCGGAATGGATACAAAAACAAGCCCCGTATATATGCTGCCTACAAGAGACCCACTTCATACCTAGGGACACATACAGACTGAAAGTGAGGGGATGGAAAAAGATAGCCCATGCAAATGGAAATCAAAAGCAAGCTGGAGTAGCAATTCTCATATCAGACAAAATACACTTTGAAACAAAGACTATTACAAGAGACAAACAAGGACACTACATAATGCTCAAGGGATCAATCCAAGAAGAAGATATAACAATTGTAAGTACTTATGCACCCAACATAGGAGTACCTCACTACATAAGGCAAATACTAACAGCCAAAAAGGGGGAAATCGACAGTATCAGAGTCATAGTAGGGGACGTTAACACCCCACTTTCACCAATGGACAGATGATCCAAAATGAAAATAAATGAGGAAACACAAGCTTTAAATGATACGTTAAACGAGATGGACTTGAATAATATTTATAGGACATTCCATCCAAAAACAACAGAATACACATTCTTCTCAAGTGCTCATGGAACATTCTCCAGGATAGACCATATCGTGGGTCACAAACCAAGCCATGGTAAATTTAAGAAAATTGAAATCATATCAAGTATCTTTTCCGAAAACAACGCTATGAGACTAGATATCAATTACAGGAAAAAATCTGTGAGAAATACAAACACATGGAGGCCGAACAACACACTACTTAATAACCAAGAGATCACTGCAGAAATCAAAAATTACCTAGAAACAAATGACAATGAAAACACGAAGACCCAAAACCTATGGGATGCAGCAAAAGCAGTTCTAAGAGGGAAGTCTATAACAATAATATCCTACCTTAAGAAACAAGAAACGTCTCAAATAAACAACCTAAACTTACAACTAATGCAATTAGAGAAAGAAGAACAAAAACCCCGCAAAGTTAGCAGAAGAAGTCATAAAAATCACATCACAAATAAATGGCAAAGAAATGAAGAACACGACAGCAAAGATCAATAAAACCAAAAGCTGCTTCTTTGAAAAAGAAAATGGTCAGAAGAAACAAGGGAAAGACGGGAATAAAGATGACGACCTACTCGAGAATCGACTTAAGGATACAGGGAGGGGGAAGGGTAAGCTGGGACAAAGTGAGAGAGTGGCATGGACATATATACACTACCAAACATAAAAAACATAGCTAGTGGGAAGGAGCCGCATAGCACAGGGAGATGAGCTCGGTGCTTTGTGAACACCTAGAGGGGTGGGATAGAGAGGATGGGAGGGAGGGAGATTCACGAGGGTAGAGATATGGGGACATATGTATATGTATAACTGATTCACTTTGTGCTATAGCAGAAACAGTGACACCATTGTAAAGCAATTATACTCTAATAAAGATGTTAAAACACAAGGACAACTAAAAGCTGGTTCTTTGATAAGATAAACCAAATTGATAAACCATTAGCCAGACGCATCAAAGAAAAAGAGAGAAGACTCAAATCAATAGAATTAGAAATGAAAAAGAAGAAGTAACAACTGACACTGCAGAAATACAAAGGATCATGAGAGATTACTACAAGCAACTATAGGCCAAGAAAATGAACCGCCTGGAAGAAATGGAGAAATTCTTAGAAATGCACAACCTTCCGAGACTGAACCACGAAGAAATAGAAAATATTAAAAAAAAACAATCACTAGCACTGAAATTGAAACTGTGATTACCATTCTTCCAACAGACAAAAGCCCAGGACCAGATGGCTTCACAGGCGAATTCTATCAAACATTTAGAGAAGAGCTATCACCTATCCTTCTCAAACTCTTCCAAAATATAGCAGAGTGGGAACACTCCCAAACTCATTCTACGAGGCCACCATCACTGTGATACCAAAACCAGACAAAGGTGTCACAAAGAAAGAAAACTATAGGCCAATATCACTGATGAACATAGATGCACAAATCCTCAACAAAATACTAACAAACAGAACCCTACAGCGCATTAAAACGATCATACACTATGATCAAGTGGGGTTTATCGCAGGAATGCAAGACTTCTTCAATATATGCAAATCAATCAACCTGATACACCATATTAAAAATTGAAGGAGAAAAACCATATGATCATCTCAATAGACGCAAAGAAAGCTTTCGACAAAATTCAACACTCATTTTTCATAAAAACCCTCCAGAAAGTAGGCATAGAGGGAACTTTCCTCAACATAATACAGGCCATATATGACAAACCCACAGCAAACATTGTCCTCAATGGTGACAAAATGAAACCATTTCCACTAAGAACAGGAACAAGACAAGGTTGCCCACTCTCACCACTATTATTCGACATAGTTTTGGAAGTTTTAGCCACAGTGATCAGAGAAGAAAAAAAATAAAAGGAATCCAAATTGCAAAAGAACAAGTAATGCTGTCACTGCTTGCAGAAGGCAGGATACTATACATAGAGAATCCTAAAGATGCTACCAGAAAACTGCTAGAGCTAATCAATGAATTTGTTAAAGTAGGAGGATACAAAATTAATGCGCAGAAATGTCTTGCATTCCTATACATTAATCATGAAAAATCTGAAAGTGAAATAAAGAAAACACTCCCATTTACCATTGCAACCAAAAGAATAAACTATCTAGGAATAAAACTACCTAAGGAGAAAAAAGCCCCATATGCAGAAAATGATGACACTGATGAAAGAAATTAAAGATGATACAAATAGATGGAGAGATATACCATGTTCTTGGATTGGAAGAATCAACACTGTTAAAATGACTGTACTACCCAAAACAATCTACTGATTCAATGCAATCCCTATAAAACTACCACTGGCACTTTTCACAGAACTAGAACAGTAATTTCACAGTTTTTATGCAAACCAAAAGATCCCGAAATAGCCAAAGCAACCTGGAGAAAGCATAACGGAGCTGGAGGAATCAGGCTCCCTGACTTCAGACGATATTACAAAGCTTCATTAATGATGACAGTATGGTACTGGCACAGAAACAGAAATATAGATCAATGGAACAGGATAGCAAGCCCAGAGGTAAACCCACACACATATCATAAACTCATCATTGATAACGGAGGCAAGGATATACAATGGAGAAAAGACAGCCTCTTCAATAAGTGGTGCTGGGAAAACTGGACAGCTACATGTAAAACAATGAAATTAGAACACTCCCTAACAGCATACACAAAAGTAACCTCAAAATGGATTAAAGACCTAAATGTAAAGCCAGATGCTATCAAACTCTTAGAGGAAAACATAGGCAGAACACGCTATGACATAAATCACAGCAAGATCCTTTTTGACACACCTCCTAGAGAAATGGAAATAAAAGCAGAAATAAACAAAGGGGACTTAATGAAACTTAAAACCTTTGCACAGCAAAGGAAAACATAAAAAAATGAAAAGACAACCCTCAGAATGGTAGAAAATATTTGCAGATGAAACAAATGACAAAGGATTAATCTCCAACATTTACAAGCAGCTCATGCAGCTTAATATCAAAAAAAACAAACAACCCAATCGAAAAACGGGCAGAAAATCTAAATAGACATTTCTCAAAAGAAGATATACAGACTGCCAACAGACACATGAAAGGATGCTCAACAACACTAATCATTAGAGAAAGTCAAATCAAAACTACAATGAAGGAGGAGCTTCAAGATGGCGGAAGAGTAAGACGTGGAGATCACCTTCCTCCCCACAAATACATCGGAAATACATCTACATGTGAAACAACTCCTACAGAACACCTACTGAACGCTGGCAGAAGACCTCAGACCTCCCAAAACGCAAGAAACTCCCCCACGTACCTGGGTACTGCAAAATAAAAAAGAAAATACAGAGACAAAAGAATAGGGAACAGACCTGCACCAGTGGGAGGGAGCTGTGAAGGAGGAAAGGTTTCCACACACTAGGAAGCCCCTTTGCAGTCGGAGACTGTGGGTGGCGGAGGGGGAAACTTCGGAGCCACAGAGGAGAGCGCAGAAAAAGGGGTGCGAAGGGCAAAGCGGAGAGATTCCCGCACAGAGGATCGGTGCTGACCAGCACTCACCAGACAGAGAGGCTTGTCTGCTCTCTTGCTGGGACGGGTGGGGTCCTGGAGCTGAGGCTTGGGCATCCGAGTTCGGATCCCTGGGAGAGGACTGGGGTTGGCTGCGTGAACACAGCCTGAAGGGGGCTAGTGCGCTACAGCTAGCTGGGAGGGAGTCTGGGAAAATATCTGGAGCTGCCAAAGAGGCAAGGGACTTTTTCTTGCCTCTTTGTTTCCTGGTACACGAGGAGAGGGATTCAGAGTGCCACTTAAAGAGCTCCAGAGATGGGCGCGAGTCGCGGCTATCATCAAGGACCTCAAAGACGGGCATGAGACGCTAAGGCTGCTGCTGCAGCCACCAAGAAGTCTGTGTGCAAGCACAGGACAATACCCACACCTCCCCTCCCAGGAGCCTGTGCAGCCTGCCACTGCCAGTGTCAAATGATCTAGGGAAAACTTCCCCAGGTGAACACAAGGCATGCCTCGGGCTGTTGCAACGTCACGCTTGCCCCTCTGCCGCTGCAGGCTCACCCCACATCTGTACCCCTCCCTCCGCCCGACCTGAGCGAGCCAGAGCTCTCGAGTCAGCTGCTTCTTTAACCCCGTCCTGTCTGAGTGAAGAGCAGACGCACTCAGGTGACCTACACGCAGTGGCGGTTCCAAATCCAAAGCTGAAACTGGGAGCTGTGCAAACAATGAAGAGAAAGGGAAATCTCTCCCAGCCGCCTCAGGAGCAGTGGATTAAATGTCCACAATCAACTTGATGTACCCTGCATATGTGGAATACCTGAATAGACAATGTATCATCCCAAATTGAGGAGGTGGACTTTGGGAGCAACGATATATACATATATAATTCCGTTTTTCTATTTTTGTGAGCATGTATGCGTATGCTTCTGTGTGTGATTTTGTCTGTATAGCTTTGCTTTTATCATTTTTCCTGGGGTTCTCGCTGTCCTTTTTTTAATTTATTACTTAAATAATATTTTTCTTAGTAATTATATTTTATTTTAATAACTATATTTTATTGCATTTTATTTTACCTTCTTCTTCTTTCTTTCTATTTTTCCTCCCTTTAATTCTGAGCTGTGTGGAGGACAGGCTCTTGGTGCTCCAGTCAGGCATCAGCGCTGTGCCACTGAGGTGGGACAGCCAAGCTCAGGACATTGGTCCCCAAGAGACCTACCAACTCCATGTAATATGAAACAGTGAAAATCTCCCAGAGATCTCCATCTCAACGCCAAGACTCAGCTCCATTCAACGGCCAGCAAGCTACAGTGCTGGACACCCAATGCCAAACAAGTAACAAGACAGGAACACAACCCCATCCACTAGCACAAAGGCTGCCTAAAGTCATAGAAAGGCCACAGACACCCCAAAACACACCACCAGACGTGGACCTGTACACCAGAAGGACAAGATCCAGTGTCATGCACCAGAACACAGGCACTAGTCCCCTCCACCAGGAAGCCTACACAACTCACTCAACCAACCTCAGCCACTGGGGACAGACACCAAAGGCAACGGGAGCTACGACCCTGCAGCCTGTGATAAGGAGACCCCAAACACAGTAAGTTAAGCAAAATGAGAAGACAGACAAACACACAGCAGATGAGGGAGCAAGGCAAAAACCCACCAGACCTATCAAATGAACAGGAAATAGGCAGTCTACCTGAAAAAGAATTCATAACCATGATATTAAAGATGATCCAAAATCTTGGAAACTGAATGGAGAAAATAAAACAAACTTTTTACAAGAACCTAGAAAAACTATACAGCAAACAAACAGTGATGAACAACACAATAAAGGAAATTAAAAATTCTCTACAAGGGATCAATAGCAGAATAACGGAGGCAGAAGAACGGATAAGTGACCTGGAAGATGAAAGAGTGGAAATAACTACTGCAGAGCAGAATAAAGGGAAAAAAATGAAACGAATTGAGGACACTTTCAGACACTTCTAGGACAACATTAAACGCACCAACATCCGAATTATATGGGTCCCAGAAGAAAAAGAGGAAAAGAAAGGGACTGAGAAATTATAGTTGAAAATTCCCTAATATGGAAAAGAAAATAGCTAATCAAGTGCAGGAATCACAGAGAGTCCCATACAGGTTAAGTCCCAGGAGAAACACGCCAAGACACATATTAATCAAACTATCAAAATTAAATACAAAGAACAAATATTAAAAGCAGCAAGGGAAACACAACAAACCACACATAAGGGAACCTCCATAAGGTTAACAGCTGACCTTTCAGCAGAAACTCTGCAAGCCAGAAGGGAGTGGCAGGAAATATTTAAAGTGATGAAGGAGAAAAACCTACAAGCAAGATTACTCTACCCAGCAGGGATCTCATTCAGATTTGATGGAAAAGTTAAAACCTTTACAGATAAGCAAAAGCTAAGAGAATTCAGCACCACCAAACCAGCTTTACAACAAATGCTAAAGGAACTTCTCTACGCAGGAAACACAAGAGAAGGAAAAGACCCAAAGCAATTAAGAAAATGGTAATAGGAACATACATATTGATAATTACATTAAATGTAAATGGATTAAATGCTCCAACCAAAAGGCATAGATTGGCGGAATGGATACAAAAACAAGCCCCGTATATAAGCTGCCTACAAGAGACCCACTTCATACCTAGGGACACATACAGACTGAAAGTGAGGGGATGGAAAAAGATAGCCCATGCAAATGGAAATCAAAAGCAAGCTGGAGTAGCAATTCTCATATCAGACAAAATACACTTTGAAACAAAGACTATTACAAGAGACAAAGAAGGACACTACATAATGCTCAAGGGATCAATCCAAGAAGAAGATATAACAATTGTAAGTATTTATGCACCCAACATAGGAGTACCGCACTACATAAGGCAAATACTAACAGCCATAAAAGGGGAAATCGACAGTATCACAGTCATAGTAGGGGACTTTAACACCCCACTTTCAACAATGGACAGATGATCCAAAATGAACATAAATGAGGAAACACAAGCTTTAAATGATACGTTAAACGAGATGGACTTAAATAATATTTATAGGACATTCCATCCAAAAACAACAGAATACACATTCTTCTCAAGTGCTCATGGAACATTCTCCAGGATAGACCATATCGTGGGTCACAAACCAAGCCATGGTAAATTTAAGAAAATTGAAATCATATCAAGTATCTTTTCCGAAAACAACGCTATGAGACTAGATATCAAATACAGGAAAAAATCTGTGAGAAATACAAACACATGGAGGCCGAACAACACACTACTTAATAACCAGGAGATCACTGCAGAAATCAAAAATTACCTAGAAACAAATGACAATGAAAACACGAAGACCCAAAACCTATGGGATGCAGCAAAAGCAGTTCTAAGAGGGAAGTCTATAACAATAATATCCTACCTTAAGAAACAAGAAACGTCTCAAATAAACAACCTAAACTTACAACTAATGCAATTAGAGAAAGAAGAACAAAAACCCCGCAAAGTTAGCAGAAGAAGTCATAAAAATCACATCACAAATAAATGGCAAAGAAATGAAGAACACGACAGCAAAGATCAATAAAACCAAAAGCTGCTTCTTTGAAAAAGAAAATGGTCAGAAGAACCAAGGGAAAGACGGGAATAAAGATGACGACCTACTCGAGAATCGACTTAAGGATACAGGGAGGGGGAAGGGTAAGCTGGGACAAAGTGAGAGAGTGGCATGGACATATATACACTACCAAACATAAAAAACATAGCTAGTGGGAAGGAGCCGCATAGCACAGGGAGATGAGCTCGGTGCTTTGTGAACACCTAGAGGGGTGGGATAGAGAGGGTGGGAGGGAGGGAGATTCACGAGGGTAGAGATACGGGGACATATGTATATGTATAACTGATTCACTTTGTGCTATAGCAGAAACAGTGACACCATTGTAAAGCAATTATACTCTAATAAAGATGTTAAAACACAAGGACAACTAAAAGCTGGTTCTTTGATAAGATAAACCAAATTGATAAACCATTAGCCAGACGCATCAGAGAAAAAGAGAGAAGACTCAAATCAATAGAATTAGAAATGAAAAAGAAGAAGTAACAACTGACACTGCAGAAATACAAAGGATCATGAGAGATTACTACAAGCAACTATAGGCCAAGAAAATGAACCGCCTGGAAGAAATGGAGAAATTCTTAGAAATGCACAACCTTCCGAGACTGAACCAGGAAGAAATAGAAAATATTTAAAAAAACAATCACTAGCACTGAAATTGAAACTGTGATTACCATTCTTCCAACAGACAAAAGCCCAGGACCAGATGGCTTCACAGGCGAATTCTATCAAACATTTAGAGAAGAGCTATCACCTATCCTTCTCAAACTCTTCCAAAATACAGCAGAGTGGGAACACTCCCAAACTCATTCTGCGAGGCCACCATCACTGTGTTACCAAAACCAGACAAAGGTGTCACAAAGAAAGAAAACTATAGGCCAATATCACTGATGAACATAGATGCACAAATCCTCAACAAAATACTAACAAACAGAACCCTACAGCGCATTAAAAGGATCATACACTATGATCAAGTGGGGTTTATCCCAGGAATGCAAGACTTCTTCAATATATGCAAATCAATCAACCTGATACACCACATTAAAGAATTGAAGGAGAAAAACCATATGGTCATCTCAATAGACGCAAAGAAAGCTTTCGACAAAATTCAACACTCATTTTTCATAAAAACCCTCCAGAAAGTAGGCATAGAGGGAACTTTCCTCAACATAATACAGGCCATATATGACAAACCCACAGCAAACATTGTCCTCAATGGTGACAAAATGAAACCGTTTCCACTAAGATCAGGAACAAGACAAGGTTGCCCACTCTCACCACTATTATTCAACATAGTTTTGGAAGTTTTAGCCACAGTGATCAGAGAAGAAAAAAAATAAAAGGAATCCAAATTGGAAAAGAACAAGTAACGCTGTCACTGCTTGCAGAAGACATGATACTATACATAGAGAATCCTAAAGATGCTACCAGAAAACTACTACAGCTAATCAATGAATTTGTTAAAGTAGGAGGATACAAAATTAATGTACAGAAATGTCTTGCATTCCTATACACTAATCATGAAAAATCTGAAAGTGAAATAAAGAAAACACTCCCATTTACCATTGCAACCAAAAGAATAAACTATCTAGGAATAAACCTACCTAAGGAGAAAAAAGCCCCATATGCAGAAAATGATGACACTGATGAAAGAAATTAAAGATGATACAAATAGATGGAGAGATATACCATGTTCTTGGATTGGAAGAATCAACACTGTTAAAATGACTGTACTACCCAAAACAATCTACTGATTCAATGCAATCCCTATAAAACTACCACTGGCACTTTTCACAGAACTAGAACAGTAATTTCACAGTTTTTATGCAAACCAAAAGATCCCGAAATAGCCAAAGCAACCTGGAGAAAGCATAACGGAGCTGGAGGAATCAGGCTCCCTGACTTCAGACGATATTACAAAGCTTCATTAATGATGACAGTATGGTACTGGCACAGAAACAGAAATATAGATCAATGGAACAGGATAGAAAGCCCAGAGGTAAACCCACACACATATCATAAACTCATCATTGATAACGGAGGCAAGGATATACAATGGAGAAAAGACAGCCTCTTCAATAAGTGGTGCTGGGAAAACTGGACAGCTACATGTAAAACAATGAAATTAGAACACTCCCTAACAGCACACACAAAAGTAACCTCAAAATGGATTAAAGACCTAAATGTAAAGCCAGATGCTATCAAACTCTTAGAGGAAAACATAGGCAGAACACGCTATGACATAAATCACAGCAAGATCCTTTTTGACACACCTCCTAGAGAAATGGAAATAAAAGCAGAAATAAACAAATGGGACTTAATGAAACTTAAAAACTTTGCACAGCAAAGAAAAACTTAAAAAAGATGAAAAGACAACCCTCAGAATGGTAGAAAATATTTGCAGATGAAACAAATGACAAAGGATTAATCTCCAACATTTACAAGCAGCTCATGCAGCTTAATATCAAAACAAACAAACAACCCAATCGAAAAACGGGCAGAAATTCTAAATAGACATTTCTCAAAAGAAGATATACAGACTGCCAACAGACACATGAAAGGATGCTCAACATCACTAATCATTAGAGAAAGGCAAATCAAAACTACAATGAAGGAGGAGCTTCAAGATGGCGGAAGAGTAAGACGTGGAGATCACCTTCCTCCCCACAAATACATCGGAAATACATCTACATGTGAAACAACTCCTACAGAACACCTACTGAACGCTGGCAGAAGACCTCAGACCTCCCAAAACGCAAGAAACTCCCTCACGTACCTGGGTACTGCAAAATAAAAAAGAAAATACAGAGACAAAAGAATAGGGAACAGACCTGCACCAGTGGGAGGGAGCTGTGAAGGAGGAAAGGTTTCCACACACTAGGAAGCCCCTTTGCAGTCGGAGACTGTGGGTGGCGGAGGGGGAAACTTCGGAGCCACAGAGGAGAGCGCAGAAACAGGGGTGCGAAGGGCAAAGCGGAGAGATTCCCACACAGAGGATCGGTGCTGACCAGCACTCACCAGACAGAGAGGCTTGTCTGCTCTCTTGCTGGGACGGGTGGGGTCCTGGAGCTGAGGCTTGGGCATCCGAGTTCGGATCCCAGGGAGAGGACTGGGGTTGGCTGCGTGAACACAGCCTGAAGGGGGCTAGTGCGCTACAGCTAGCTGGGAGGGAGTCTGGGAAAATATCTGGAGCTGCCAAAGAGGCAAGGGACTTTTTCTTGCCTCTTTGTTTCCTGGTACACGAGGAGAGGGATTCAGAGTGCCACTTAAAGAGCTCCAGAGATGGGCGCGAGTCGCGGCTATCGTCAAGGACCTCAAAGACGGGCATGAGACGCTAAGGCTGCTGCTGCAGCCACCAAGAAGTCTGTGTGCAAGCACAGGACAATACCCACACCTCCCCTCCCAGGAGCCTGTGCAGCCTGCCACTGCCAGTGTCAAATGATCTAGGGAAAACTTCCCCAGGTGAACACAAGGCATGCCTCGGGCTGTTGCAACGTCACGCTTGCCCCTCTGCCGCTGCAGGCTCACCCCACATCTGTACCCCTCCCTCCGCCCGACCTGAGCGAGCCAGAGCTCTCGAGTCAGCTGCTTCTTTAATCCCGTCCTGTCTGAGTGAAGAGCAGACGCACTCAGGTGACCTACACGCAGTGGCGGTTCCAAATCCAAAGCTGAAACTGGGAGCTGTGCAAACAATGAAGAGAAAGGGAAATCTCTCCCAGCCGCCTCAGGAGCAGTGGATTAAATGTCCACAATCAACTTGAGGTACCCTGCATATGTGGAATACCTGAATAGACAATGTATCATCCCAAATTGAGGAGGTGGACTTTGGGAGCAACGATATATACATATATAATTCCGTTTTTCTATTTTTGTGAGCATGTATGCGTATGCTTCTGTGTGTGATTTTGTCTGTATAGCTTTGCTTTTATCATTTTTCCTGGGGTTCTCGCTGTCCTTTTTTTAATTTATTACTTAAATAATATTTTTCTTAGTAATTATATTTTATTTTAATAACTATATTTTATTGCATTTTATTTTACCTTCTTCTTCTTTCTTTCTATTTTTCCTCCCTTTAATTCTGAGCCGTGTGGAGGACAGGCTCTTGGTGCTCCAGTCAGGCATCAGCGCTGTGCCACTGAGGTGGGACAGCCAAGCTCAGGACATTGGTCCCCAAGAGACCTACCAACTCCATGTAATATGAAACAGTGAAAATCTCCCAGAGATCTCCATGTCAACGCCAAGACTCAGCTCCATTCAACGGCCAGCAAGCTACAGTGCTGGACACCCAATGCCAAACAAGTAACAAGACAGGAACACAACCCCATCCACTAGCACAAAGGCTGCCTAAAGTCATAGAAAGGCCACAGACACCCCAAAACACACCACCAGACGTGGACCTGTACACCAGAAGGACAAGATCCAGTGTCATGCACCAGAACACAGGCACTAGTCCCCTCCACCAGGAAGCCTACACAACTCACTCAACCAACCTCAGCCACTGGGGACAGACACCAAAGGCAACGGGAGCTACGACCCTGCAGCCTGTGATAAGGAGACCCCAAACACAGTAAGTTAAGCAAAATGAGAAGACAGACAAACACACAGCAGATGAGGGAGCAAGGCAAAAACCCACCAGACCTATCAAATGAACAGGAAATAGGCAGTCTACCTGAAAAAGAATTCATAACCATGATATTAAAGATGATCCAAAATCTTGGAAACTGAATGGAGAAAATAAAACAAACTTTTTACAAGAACCTAGAAAAACTATACAGCAAACAAACAGTGATGAACAACACAATAAAGGAAATTAAAAATTCTCTACAAGGGATCAATAGCAGAATAACGGAGGCAGAAGAACGGATAAGTGACCTGGAAGATGAAAGAGTGGAAATAACTACTGCAGAGCAGAATAAAGGGAAAAAAATGAAACGAATTGAGGACACTTTCAGACACTTCTAGGACAACATTAAACGCACCAACATCCGAATTATATGGGTCCCAGAAGAAAAAGAGGAAAAGAAAGGGACTGAGAAATTATAGTTGAAAATTCCCTAATATGGAAAAGAAAATAGCTAATCAAGTGCAGGAATCACAGAGAGTCCCATACAGGTTAAGTCCCAGGAGAAACACGCCAAGACACATATTAATCAAACTATCAAAATTAAATACAAAGAACAAATATTAAAAGCAGCAAGGGAAACACAACAAACCACACATAAGGGAACCTCCATAAGGTTAACAGCTGACCTTTCAGCAGAAACTCTGCAAGCCAGAAGGGAGTGGCAGGAAATATTTAAAGTGATGAAGAAGAAAAACCTACAAGCAAGATTACTCTACCCAGCAGGGATCTCATTCAGATTTGATGGAAAAGTTAAAACCTTTACAGATAAGCAAAAGCTAAGAGAATTCAGCACCACCAAACCAGCTTTACAACAAATGCTAAAGGAACTTCTCTACGCAGGAAACACAAGAGAAGGAAAAGACCCAAAGCAATTAAGAAAATGGTAATAGGAACATACATATTGATAATTACATTAAATGTAAATGGATTAAATGCTCCAACCAAAAGGCATAGATTGGCGGAATGGATACAAAAACAAGCCCCGTATATAAGCTGCCTACAAGAGACCCACTTCATACCTAGGGACACATACAGACTGAAAGTGAGGGGATGGAAAAAGATAGCCCATGCAAATGGAAATCAAAAGCAAGCTGAAGTAGCAATTCTCATATCAGACAAAATACACTTTGAAACAAAGACTATTACAAGAGACAAAGAAGGACACTACATAATGCTCAAGGGATCAATCCAAGAAGAAGATATAACAATTGTAAGTACTTATGCACCCAACATAGGAGTACCGCACTACATAAGGCAAATACTAACAGCCATAAAAGGGGAAATCGACAGTATCACAGTCATAGTAGGGGACTTTAACACCCCACTTTCAACAATGGACAGATGATCCAAAATGAACATAAATGAGGAAACACAAGCTTTAAATGATACGTTAAACGAGATGGACTTAAATAATATTTATAGGACATTCCATCCAAAAACAACAGAATACACATTCTTCTCAAGTGCTCATGGAACATTCTCCAGGATAGACCATATCGTGGGTCACAAACCAAGCCATGGTAAATTTAAGAAAATTGAAATCATATCAAGTATCTTTTCCGAAAACAACGCTATGAGACTAGATATCAAATACAGGAAAAAATCTGTGAGAAATACAAACACATGGAGGCCGAACAACACACTACTTAATAACCAGGAGATCACTGCAGAAATCAAAAATTACCTAGAAACAAATGACAATGAAAACACGAAGACCCAAAACCTATGGGATGCAGCAAAAGCAGTTCTAAGAGGGAAGTCTATAACAATAATATCCTACCTTAAGAAACAAGAAACGTCTCAAATAAACAACCTAAACTTACAACTAATGCAATTAGAGAAAGAAGAACAAAAACCCCGCAAAGTTAGCAGAAGAAGTCATAAAAATCACATCACAAATAAATGGCAAAGAAATGAAGAACACGACAGCAAAGATCAATAAAACCAAAAGCTGCTTCTTTGAAAAAGAAAATGGTCAGAAGAACCAAGGGAAAGACGGGAATAAAGATGACGACCTACTCGAGAATCGACTTAAGGATACAGGGAGGGGGAAGGGTAAGCTGGGACAAAGTGAGAGAGTGGCATGGACATATATACACTACCAAACATAAAAAACATAGCTAGTGGGAAGGAGCCGCATAGCACAGGGAGATGAGCTCGGTGCTTTGTGAACACCTAGAGGGGTGGGATAGAGAGGGTGGGAGGGAGGGAGATTCACGAGGGTAGAGATACGGGGACATATGTATATGTATAACTGATTCACTTTGTGCTATAGCAGAAACAGTGACACCATTGTAAAGCAATTATACTCTAATAAAGATGTTAAAACACAAGGACAACTAAAAGCTGGTTCTTTGATAAGATAAACCAAATTGATAAACCATTAGCCAGACGCATCAGAGAAAAAGAGAGAAGACTCAAATCAATAGAATTAGAAATGAAAAAGAAGAAGTAACAACTGACACTGCAGAAATACAAAGGATCATGAGAGATTACTACAAGCAACTATAGGCCAAGAAAATGAACCGCCTGGAAGAAATGGAGAAATTCTTAGAAATGCACAACCTTCCGAGACTGAACCAGGAAGAAATAGAAAATATTTAAAAAAGCAATCACTAGCACTGAAATTGAAACTGTGATTACCATTCTTCCAACAGACAAAAGCCCAGGACCAGATGGCTTCACAGGCGAATTCTATCAAACATTTAGAGAAGAGCTATCACCTATCCTTCTCAAACTCTTCCAAAATACAGCAGAGTGGGAACACTCCCAAACTCATTCTGCGAGGACACCATCACTGTGTTACCAAAACCAGACAAAGGTGTCACAAAGAAAGAAAACTATAGGCCAATATCACTGATGAACATAGATGCACAAATCCTCAACAAAATACTAACAAACAGAACCCTACAGCGCATTAAAAGGATCATACACTATGATCAAGTGGGGTTTATCCCAGGAATGCAAGACTTCTTCAATATATGCAAATCAATCAACCTGATACACCACATTAAAGAATTGAAGGAGAAAAACCATATGGTCATCTCAATAGACGCAAAGAAAGCTTTCAACAAAATTCAACACTCATTTTTCATAAAAACCCTCCAGAAAGTAGGCATAGAGGGAACTTTCCTCAACATAATACAGGCCATATATGACAAACCCACAGCAAACATTGTCCTCAATGGTGACAAAATGAAACCGTTTCCACTAAGATCAGGAACAAGACAAGGTTGCCCACTCTCACCACTATTATTCAACATAGTTTTGGAAGTTTTAGCCACAGTGATCAGAGAAGAAAAAAAATAAAAGGAATCCAAATTGGAAAAGAACAAGTAACACTGTCACTGCTTGCAGAAGACATGATACTATACATAGAGAATCCTAAAGATGCTACCAGAAAACTACTACAGCTAATCAATGAATTTGTTAAAGTAGGAGGATACAAAATTAATGTACAGAAATGTCTTGCATTCCTATACACTAATCATGAAAAATCTGAAAGTGAAATAAAGAAAACACTCCCATTTACCATTGCAACCAAAAGAATAAACTATCTAGGAATAAACCTACCTAAGGAGAAAAAAGCCCCATATGCAGAAAATGATGACACTGATGAAAGAAATTAAAGATGATACAAATAGATGGAGAGATATACCATGTTCTTGGATTGGAAGAATCAACACTGTTAAAATGACTGTACTACCCAAAACAATCTACTGATTCAATGCAATCCCTATAAAACTACCACTGGCACTTTTCACAGAACTAGAACAGTAATTTCACAGTTTTTATGCAAACCAAAAGATCCCGAAATAGCCAAAGCAACCTGGAGAAAGCATAACGGAGCTGGAGGAATCAGGCTCCCTGACTTCAGACGATATTACAAAGCTTCATTAATGATGACAGTATGGTACTGGCACAGAAACAGAAATATAGATCAATGGAACAGGATAGAAAGCCCAGAGGTAAACCCACACACATATCATAAACTCATCATTGATAACGGAGGCAAGGATATACAATGGAGAAAAGACAGCCTCTTCAATAAGTGGTGCTGGGAAAACTGGACAGCTACATGTAAAACAATGAAATTAGAACACTCCCTAACAGCACACACAAAAGTAACCTCAAAATGGATTAAAGACCTAAATGTAAAGCCAGATGCTATCAAACTCTTAGAGGAAAACATAGGCAGAACACGCTATGACATAAATCACAGCAAGATCCTTTTTGACACACCTCCTAGAGAAATGGAAATAAAAGCAGAAATAAACAAATGGGACTTAATGAAACTTAAAAACTTTGCACAGCAAAGGAAAACATAAAAAAGATGAAAAGACAACCCTCAGAATGGTAGAAAATATTTGCAGATGAAACAAATGACAAAGGATTAATCTCCAACATTTACAAGCAGCTCATGCAGCTTAATATCAAAACAAACAAACAACCCAATCGAAAAACGGGCCGAAATTCTAAATAGACATTTCTCAAAAGAAGATATACAGACTGCCAACAGACACATGAAAGGATGCTCAACATCACTAATCATTAGAGAAAGGCAAATCAAAACTACAATGAAGGAGGAGCTTCAAGATGGCGGAAGAGTAAGACGTGGAGATCAACTTCCTCCCCACAAATACATCGGAAATACATCTACATGTGAAACAACTCCTACAGAACACCTACTGAACGCTGGCAGAAGACCTCAGACCTCCCAAAACGCAAGAAACTCCCCCACGTACCTGGGTACTGCAAAATAAAAAAGAAAATACAGAGACAAAAGAATAGGGAACAGACCTGCACCAGTGGGAGGGAGCTGTGAAGGAGGAAAGGTTTCCACACACTAGGAAGCCCCTTTGCAGTCGGAGACTGTGGGTGGCAGAGGGGGAAACTTCGGAGCCACAGAGGAGAGCGCAGAAACAGGGGTGCGAAGGGCAAAGCGGAGAGATTCCCGCACAGAGGATCGGTGCTGACCAGCACTCACCAGACAGAGAGGCTTGTCTGCTCTCTTGCTGGGACGGGTGGGGTCCTGGAGCTGAGGCTTGGGCATCCGAGTTCGGATCCCAGGGAGAGGACTGGGGTTGGCTGCGTGAACACAGCCTGAAGGGGGCTAGTGCGCTACAGCTAGCTGGGAGGGAGTCTGGGAAAATATCTGGAGCTGCCAAAGAGGCAAGGGACTTTTTCTTGCCTCTTTGTTTCCTGGTACACGAGGAGAGGGATTCAGAGTGCCACTTAAAGAGCTCCAGAGATGGGCGCGAGTCGCGGCTATCATCAAGGACCTCAAAGACGGGCATGAGACGCTAAGGCTGCTGCTGCAGCCACCAAGAAGTCTGTGTGCAAGCACAGGACAATACCCACACCTCCCCTCCCAGGAGCCTGTGCCGCCTGCCACTGCCAGTGTCAAATGATCTAGGGAAAACTTCCCCAGGTGAACACAAGGCATGCCTCGGGCTGTTGCAACGTCACGCTTGCCCCTCTGCTGCTGCAGGCTCACCCCACATCTGTACCCCTCCCTCCGCCCGACCTGAGCGAGCCAGAGCTCTCGAGTCAGCTGCTTCTTTAACCCCGTCCTGTCTGAGTGAAGAGCAGACGCACTCAGGTGACCTACACGCAGTGGCGGTTCCAAATCCAAAGCTGAAACTGGGAGCTGTGCAAACAATGAAGAGAAAGGGAAATCTCTCCCAGCCGCCTCAGGAGCAGTGGATTAAATGTCCACAATCAACTTGATGTACCCTGCATATGTGGAATACCTGAATAGACAATGTATCATCCCAAATTGAGGAGGTGGAGTTTAGGAGCAACGATATATACATATATAATTCCGTTTTTCTATTTTTGTGAGCATGTATGCGTATGCTTCTGTGTGTGATTTTGTCTGTATAGCTTTGCTTTTATCATTTTTCCTGGGGTTCTCACTGTCCTTTTTTTAATTTATTACTTAAATAATATTTTTCTTAGTAATTATATTTTATTTTAATAACTATATTTTATTGCATTTTATTTTATCTTCTTCTTCTTTCTTTCTATTTTTCCTCCCTTTAATTCTGAGCCATGTGGAGGACAGGCTCTTGGTGCTCCAGTCAGGCATCAGCGCTGTGCCACTGAGGTGGGACAGCCAAGCTCAGGACATTGGTCCACAAGAGACCTACCAACTCCATGTAACATGAAACAGTAAAAATCTCCCAGAGATCTCCATCTCAACGCCAAGACACAGCTCCATTCAACGGCCAGCAAGCTACAGTGCTGGACACCCAATGCCAAACAAGTAACAAGACAGGAACACAACCCCATCCACTAGCACAAAGGCTGCCTAAAGTCATAGAAAGGCCACAGACACCCCAAAACCCACCACCAGACGTGGACCTGTACACCAGAAGGACAAGATCCAGTGTCATGCACCAGAACACAGGCACTAGTCCCCTCCACCAGGAAGCCTACACAACCCACTCAAGCAACCTCAGCCACTGGGGACAGACACCAAAGGCAACGGGAGCTACGACCCTGCAGCCTGTGATAAGGAGACCCCAAACACAGTAAGTTAAGCAAAATGAGAAGACAGACAAACACACAGCAGATGAGGGAGCAAGGCAAAAACCCACCAGACCTATCAAATGAACAGGAAATAGGCAGTCTACCTGAAAAAGAATTCATAACCATGATATTAAAGATGATCCAAAATCTTGGAAATTGAATGGAGAAAATAAAAGAAACTTTTTACAAGAACCTAGAAACACTATACAGCAAACAAACAGTGATGAACAACACAATGAATGAAATTAAAAATTCTCTAGAAGGGATCAATAGCAGAATAACGGAGGCAGAAGAACGGATAAGTGACCTGGAAGATAAAAGAGTGGAAATAACTACTGCAGAGCAGAATAAAGGGAAAGAAATGAAAAGAATTGAGGACACTTTCAGACACTTCTTGGACAACATTAAACGCACCAGCATTCGAATTATAGGGTTCCCAGAAGAAAAAGAGGAAAAGAAAGGGACTGAGAAATTATAGTTGAAAACTTCCCTAATATGGAAAAGGAAATAGCTAATCAAGTGCAGGAATCACAGAGAGTCCCATACAGGTTAAATCCCAGGAGAAACACGCCAAGACACATATTAATCAAACTATCAAAAATTAAATACAAAGAACAAATATTAAAAGCAGCAAGGGAAACACAACAAATCACACATAAGGGAACCTCCATAAGGTTAACAGATGATCTTTCAGCAGAAACTCTGCAAGCCAGAAGGGAGTGGCAGGAATATTTAAAGTGATGAAGGAGAAAAACCTACAAGCAAGATTACTCTACCCAGCAGGGATCTCATTCAGATTTGATGGAGAAGTTAAAACCTTTACAGATAAGCAAAAGCTAAGAGAATTCAGCACCACCAAACCAGCTTTACAACCAATGCTAAAGGAACTTCTCTTCGCAGGAAACACAAGAGAAGGAAAAGACCCAAAGCAATTAAGAAAATGGTAATAGGAACATACATATTGATAATTACATTAAATGTAAATGGATTAAATGCTCCAACCAAAAGGCATAGATTGGCGGAATGGATACAAAAACAAGCCCCGTATATATGCTGCCTACAAGAGACCCACTTCATACCTAGGGACACATACAGACTGAAAGTGAGGGGATGGAAAAAGATAGCCCATGCAAATGGAAATCAAAAGCAAGCTGGAGTAGCAATTCTCATATCAGACAAAATACACTTTGAAACAAAGACTATTACAAGAGACAAACAAGGACACTACATAATGCTCAAGGGATCAATCCAAGAAGAAGATATAACAATTGTAAGTACTTATGCACCCAACATAGGAGTACCTCACTACATAAGGCAAATACTAACAGCCAAAAAGGGGGAAATCGACAGTATCAGAGTCATAGTAGGGGACGTTAACACCCCACTTTCACCAATGGACAGATGATCCAAAATGAAAATAAATGAGGAAACACAAGCTTTAAATGATACGTTAAACGAGATGGACTTAAATAATATTTATAGGACATTCCATCCAAAAACAACAGAATACACATTCTTCTCAAGTGCTCATGGAACATTCTCCAGGATAGACCATATCGTGGGTCACAAACCAAGCCATGGTAAATTTAAGAAAATTGAAATCATATCAAGTATCTTTTCCGAAAACAACGCTATGAGACTAGATATCAATTACAGGAAAAAATCTGTGAGAAATACAAACACATGGAGGCCGAACAACACACTACTTAATAACCAAGAGATCACTGCAGAAATCAAAAATTACCTAGAAACAAATGACAATGAAAACACGAAGACCCAAAACCTATGGGATGCAGCAAAAGCAGTTCTAAGAGGGAAGTCTATAACAATAATATCCTACCTTAAGAAACAAGAAACGTCTCAAATAAACAACCTAAACTTACAACTAATGCAATTAGAGAAAGAAGAACAAAAACCCCGCAAAGTTAGCAGAAGAAGTCATAAAAATCACATCACAAATAAATGGCAAAGAAATGAAGAACACGACAGCAAAGATCAATAAAACCAAAAGCTGCTTCTTTGAAAAAGAAAATGGTCAGAAGAACCAAGGGAAAGACGGGAATAAAGATGACGACCTACTCGAGAATCGACTTAAGGATACAGGGAGGGGGAAGGGTAAGCTGGGACAAAGTGAGAGAGTGGCATGGACATATATACACTACCAAACATAAAAAACATAGCTAGTGGGAAGGAGCCGCATAGCACAGGGAGATGAGCTCGGTGCTTTGTGAACACCTAGAGGGGTGGGATAGAGAGGGTGGGAGGGAGGGAGATTCACGAGGGTAGAGATACGGGGACATATGTATATGTATAACTGATTCACTTTGTGCTATAGCAGAAACAGTGACACCATTGTAAAGCAATTATACTCTAATAAAGATGTTAAAACACAAGGACAACTAAAAGCTGGTTCTTTGATAAGATAAACCAAATTGATAAACCATTAGCCAGACGCATCAAAGAAAAAGAGAGAAGACTCAAATCAATAGAATTAGAAATGAAAAAGAAGAAGTAACAACTGACACTGCAGAAATACAAAGGATCATGAGAGATTACTACAAGCAACTATAGGCCAAGAAAATGAACCGCCTGGAAGAAATGGAGAAATTCTTAGAAATGCACAACCTTCCGAGACTGAACCACGAAGAAATAGAAAATATTAAAAAAAAACAATCACTAGCACTGAAATTGAAACTGTGATTACCATTCTTCCAACAGACAAAAGCCCAGGACCAGATGGCTTCACAGGCGAATTCTATCAAACATTTAGAGAAGAGCTATCACCTATCCTTCTCAAACTCTTCCAAAATATAGCAGAGTGGGAACACTCCCAAACTCATTCTACGAGGCCACCATCACTGTGATACCAAAACCAGACAAAGGTGTCACAAAGAAAGAAAACTATAGGCCAATATCACTGATGAACATAGATGCACAAATCCTCAACAAAATACTAACAAACAGAACCCTACAGCGCATTAAAACGATCATACACTATGATCAAGCGGGGTTTATCGCAGGAATGCAAGACTTCTTCAATATATGCAAATCAATCAACCTGATACACCATATTAAAGAATTGAAGGAGAAAATCCATATGATCATCTCAATAGACGCAAAGAAAGCTTTCGACAAAATTCAACACTCATTTTTCATAAAAACCCTCCAGAAAGTAGGCATAGAGGGAACTTTCCTCAACATAATACAGGCCATATATGACAAACCCACAGCAAACATTGTCCTCAATGGTGACAAAATGAAACCATTTCCACTAAGAACAGGAACAAGACAAGGTTGCCCACTCTCACCACTATTATTCGACATAGTTTTGGAAGTTTTAGCCACAGTGATCAGAGAAGAAAAAAAATAAAAGGAATCCAAATTGCAAAAGAACAAGTAATGCTGTCACTGCTTGCAGAAGGCAGGATACTATACATAGAGAATCCTAAAGATGCTACCAGAAAACTGCTAGAGCTAATCAATGAATTTGTTAAAGTAGGAGGATACAAAATTAATGCGCAGAAATGTCTTGCATTCCTATACATTAATCATGAAAAATCTGAAAGTGAAATAAAGAAAACACTCCCATTTACCATTGCAACCAAAAGAATAAACTATCTAGGAATAAACCTACCTAAGGAGAAAAAAGCCCCATATGCAGAAAATGATGACACTGATGAAAGAAATTAAAGATGATACAAATAGATGGAGAGATATACCATGTTCTTGGATTGGAAGAATCAACACTGTTAAAATGACTGTACTACCCAAAACAATCTACTGATTCAATGCAATCCCTATAAAACTACCACTGGCACTTTTCACAGAACTAGAACAGTAATTTCACAGTTTTTATGCAAACCAAAAGATCCCGAAATAGCCAAAGCAACCTGGAGAAAGCATAACGGAGCTGGAGGAATCAGGCTCCCTGACTTCAGACGATATTACAAAGCTTCATTAATGATGACAGTATGGTACTGGCACAGAAACAGAAATATAGATCAATGGAACAGGATAGCAAGCCCAGAGGTAAACCCACACACATATCATAAACTCATCATTGATAACGGAGGCAAGGATATACAATGGAGAAAAGACAGCCTCTTCAATAAGTGGTGCTGGGAAAACTGGACAGCTACATGTAAAACAATGAAATTAGAACACTCCCTAACAGCATACACAAAAGTAACCTCAAAATGGATTAAAGACCTAAATGTAAAGCCAGATGCTATCAAACTCTTAGAGGAAAACATAGGCAGAACACGCTATGACATAAATCACAGCAAGATCCTTTTTGACACACCTCCTAGAGAAATGGAAATAAAAGCAGAAATAAACAAATGGGACTTAATGAAACTTAAAAACTTTGCACAGCAAAGGAAAACATAAAAAAGATGAAAAGACAACCCTCAGAATGGTAGAAAATATTTGCAGATGAAACAAATGACAAAGGATTAATCTCCAACATTTACAAGCAGCTCATGCAGCTTAATATCAAAACAAACAAACAACCCAATCGAAAAACGGGCAGAAATTCTAAATAGACATTTCTCAAAAGAAGATATACAGACTGCCAACAGACACATGAAAGGATGCTCAACATCACTAATCATTAGAGAAAGGCAAATCAAAACTACAATGAAGGAGGAGCTTCAAGATGGCGGAAGAGTAAGACGTGGAGATCAACTTCCTCCCCACAAATACATCGGAAATACATCTACATGTGAAACAACTCCTACAGAACACCTACTGAACGCTGGCAGAAGACCTCAGACCTCCCAAAACGCAAGAAACTCCCTCACGTACCTGGGTACTGCAAAATAAAAAAGAAAATACAGAGACAAAAGAATAGGGAACAGACCTGCACCAGTGGGAGGGAGCTGTGAAGGAGGAAAGGTTTCCACACACTAGGAAGCCCCTTTGCAGTCGGAGACTGTGGGTGGCGGAGGGGGAAACTTCGGAGCCACAGAGGAGAGCGCAGAAACAGGGGTGCGAAGGGCAAAGCGGAGAGATTCCCGCACAGAGGATCGGTGCTGACCAGCACTCACCAGACAGAGAGGCTTGTCTGCTCTCTTGCTGGGACGGGTGGGGTCCTGGAGCTGAGGCTTGGGCATCCGAGTTCGGATCCCTGGGAGAGGACTGGGGTTGGCTGCGTGAACACAGCCTGAAGGGGGCTAGTGCGCTACAGCTAGCTGGGAGGGAGTCTGGGAAAATATCTGGAGCTGCCAAAGAGGCAAGGGACTTTTTCTTGCCTCTTTGTTTCCTGGTACACGAGGAGAGGGATTCAGAGTGCCACTTAAAGAGCTCCAGAGATGGGCGCGAGTCGCGGCTATCATCAAGGACCTCAAAGACGGGCATGAGACGCTAAGGCTGCTGCTGCAGCCACCAAGAAGTCTGTGTGCAAGCACAGGACAATACCCACACCTCCCCTCCCAGGAGCCTGTGCAGCCTGCCACTGCCAGTGTCAAATGATCTAGGGAAAACTTCCCCAGGTGAACACAAGGCATGCCTCGGGCTGTTGCAACGTCACGCTTGCCCCTCTGCCGCTGCAGGCTCACCCCACATCTGTACCCCTCCCTCCGCCCGACCTGAGCGAGCCAGAGCTCTCGAGTCAGCTGCTTCTTTAACCCCGTCCTGTCTGAGTGAAGAGCAGACGCACTCAGGTGACCTACACGCAGTGGCGGTTCCAAATCCAAAGCTGAAACTGGGAGCTGTGCAAACAATGAAGAGAAAGGGAAATCTCTCCCAGCCGCCTCAGGAGCAGTGGATTAAATGTCCACAATCAACTTGATGTACCCTGCATATGTGGAATACCTGAATAGACAATGTATCATCCCAAATTGAGGAGGTGGACTTTGGGAGCAACGATATATACATATATAATTCCGTTTTTCTATTTTTGTGAGCATGTATGCGTATGCTTCTGTGTGTGATTTTGTCTGTATAGCTTTGCTTTTATCATTTTTCCTGGGGTTCTCGCTGTCCTTTTTTTAATTTATTACTTAAATAATATTTTTCTTAGTAATTATATTTTATTTTAATAACTATATTTTATTGCATTTTATTTTACCTTCTTCTTCTTTCTTTCTATTTTTCCTCCCTTTAATTCTGAGCCGTGTGGAGGACAGGCTCTTGGTGCTCCAGTCAGGCATCAGCGCTGTGCCACTGAGGTGGGACAGCCAAGCTCAGGACATTGGTCCCCAAGAGACCTACCAACTCCATGTAATATGAAACAGTGAAAATCTCCCAGAGATCTCCATCTCAACGCCAAGACTCAGCTCCATTCAACGGCCAGCAAGCTACAGTGCTGGACACCCAATGCCAAACAAGTAACAAGACAGGAACACAACCCCATCCACTAGCACAAAGGCTGCCTAAAGTCATAGAAAGGCCACAGACACCCCAAAACACACCACCAGACGTGGACCTGTACACCAGAAGGACAAGATCCAGTGTCATGCACCAGAACACAGGCACTAGTCCCCTCCACCAGGAAGCCTACACAACTCACTCAACCAACCTCAGCCACTGGGGACAGACACCAAAGGCAACGGGAGCTACGACCCTGCAGCCTGTGATAAGGAGACCCCAAACACAGTAAGTTAAGCAAAATGAGAAGACAGACAAACACACAGCAGATGAGGGAGCAAGGCAAAAACCCACCAGACCTATCAAATGAACAGGAAATAGGCAGTCTACCTGAAAAAGAATTCATAACCATGATATTAAAGATGATCAAAAATCTTGGAAACTGAATGGAGAAAATAAAACAAACTTTTTACAAGAACCTAGAAAAACTATACAGCAAACAAACAGTGATGAACAACACAATAAAGGAAATTAAAAATTCTCTACAAGGTATCAATAGCAGAATAACGGAGGCAGAAGAACGGATAAGTGACCTGGAAGATGAAAGAGTGGAAATAACTACTGCAGAGCAGAATAAAGGGAAAAAAATGAAACGAATTGAGGACACTTTCAGACACTTCTAGGACAACATTAAACGCACCAACATCCGAATTATATGGGTCCCAGAAGAAAAAGAGGAAAAGAAAGGGACTGAGAAATTATAGTTGAAAATTCCCTAATATGGAAAAGAAAATAGCTAATCAAGTGCAGGAATCACAGAGAGTCCCATACAGGTTAAGTCCCAGGAGAAACACGCCAAGACACATATTAATCAAACTATCAAAATTAAATACAAAGAACAAATATTAAAAGCAGCAAGGGAAACACAACAAACCACACATAAGGGAACCTCCATAAGGTTAACAGCTGACCTTTCAGCAGAAACTCTGCAAGCCAGAAGGGAGTGGCAGGAAATATTTAAAGTGATGAAGGAGAAAAACCTACAAGCAAGATTACTCTACCCAGCAGGGATCTCATTCAGATTTGATGGAAAAGTTAAAACCTTTACAGATAAGCAAAAGCTAAGAGAATTCAGCACCACCAAACCAGCTTTACAACAAATGCTAAAGGAACTTCTCTACGCAGGAAACACAAGAGAAGGAAAAGACCCAAAGCAATTAAGAAAATGGTAATAGGAACATACATATTGATAATTACATTAAATGTAAATGGATTAAATGCTCCAACCAAAAGGCATAGATTGGCGGAATGGATACAAAATCAAGCCCCGTATATAAGCTGCCTACAAGAGACCCACTTCATACCTAGGGACACATACAGACTGAAAGTGAGGGGATGGAAAAAGGTAGCCCATGCAAATGGAAATCAAAAGCAAGCTGGAGTAGCAATTCTCATATCAGACAAAATACACTTTGAAACAAAGACTATTACAAGAGACAAAGAAGGACACTACATAATGCTCAAGGGATCAATCCAAGAAGAAGATATAACAATTGTAAGTACTTATGCACCCAACATAGGAGTACCGCACTACATAAGGCAAATACTAACAGCCATAAAAGGGGAAATCGACAGTATCACAGTCATAGTAGGGGACTTTAACACCCCACTTTCAACAATGGACAGATGATCCAAAATGAACATAAATGAGGAAACACAAGCTTTAAATGATACGTTAAACGAGATGGACTTAAATAATATTTATAGGACATTCCATCCAAAAACAACAGAATACACATTCTTCTCAAGTGCTCATGGAACATTCTCCAGGATAGACCATATCGTGGGTCACAAACCAAGCCATGGTAAATTTAAGAAAATTGAAATCATATCAAGTATCTTTTCCGAAAACAACGCTATGAGACTAGATATCAAATACAGGAAAAAATCTGTGAGAAATACAAACACATGGAGGCCGAACAACACACTACTTAATAACCAGGAGATCACTGCAGAAATCAAAAATTACCTAGAAACAAATGACAATGAAAACACGAAGACCCAAAACCTATGGGATGCAGCAAAAGCAGTTCTAAGAGGGAAGTCTATAACAATAATATCCTACCTTAAGAAACAAGAAACGTCTCAAATAAACAACCTAAACTTACAACTAATGCAATTAGAGAAAGAAGAACAAAAACCCCGCAAAGTTAGCAGAAGAAGTCATAAAAATCACATCACAAATAAATGGCAAAGAAATGAAGAACACGACAGCAAAGATCAATAAAACCAAAAGCTGCTTCTTTGAAAAAGAAAATGGTCAGAAGAACCAAGGGAAAGACGGGAATAAAGATGACGACCTACTCGAGAATCGACTTAAGGATACAGGGAGGGGGAAGGGTAAGCTGGGACAAAGTGAGAGAGTGGCATGGACATATATACACTACCAAACATAAAAAACATAGCTAGTGGGAAGGAGCCGCATAGCACAGGGAGATGAGCTCGGTGCTTTGTGAACACCTAGAGGGGTGGGATAGAGAGGGTGGGAGGGAGGGAGATTCACGAGGGTAGAGATACGGGGACATATGTATATGTATAACTGATTCACTTTGTGCTATAGCAGAAACAGTGACACCATTGTAAAGCAATTATACTCTAATAAAGATGTTAAAACACAAGGACAACTAAAAGCTGGTTCTTTGATAAGATAAACCAAATTGATAAACCATTAGCCAGACGCATCAGAGAAAAAGAGAGAAGACTCAAATCAATAGAATTAGAAATGAAAAAGAAGAAGTAACAACTGACACTGCAGAAATACAAAGGATCATGAGAGATTACTACAAGCAACTATAGGCCAAGAAAATGAACCGCCTGGAAGAAATGGAGAAATTCTTAGAAATGCACAACCTTCCGAGACTGAACCAGGAAGAAATAGAAAATATTTAAAAAAGCAATCACTAGCACTGAAATTGAAACTGTGATTACCATTCTTCCAACAGACAAAAGCCCAGGACCAGATGGCTTCACAGGCGAATTCTATCAAACATTTAGAGAAGAGCTATCACCTATCCTTCTCAAACTCTTCCAAAATACAGCAGAGTGGGAACACTCCCAAACTCATTCTGCGAGGACACCATCACTGTGTTACCAAAACCAGACAAAGGTGTCACAAAGAAAGAAAACTATAGGCCAATATCACTGATGAACATAGATGCACAAATCCTCAACAAAATACTAACAAACAGAACCCTACAGCGCATTAAAAGGATCATACACTATGATCAAGTGGGGTTTATCCCAGGAATGCAAGACTTCTTCAATATATGCAAATCAATCAACCTGATACACCACATTAAAGAATTGAAGGAGAAAAACCATATGGTCATCTCAATAGACGCAAAGAAAGCTTTCAACAAAATTCAACACTCATTTTTCATAAAAACCCTCCAGAAAGTAGGCATAGAGGGAACTTTCCTCAACATAATACAGGCCATATATGACAAACCCACAGCAAACATTGTCCTCAATGGTGACAAAATGAAACCGTTTCCACTAAGATCAGGAACAAGACAAGGTTGCCCACTCTCACCACTATTATTCAACATAGTTTTGGAAGTTTTAGCCACAGTGATCAGAGAAGAAAAAAAATAAAAGGAATCCAAATTGGAAAAGAACAAGTAACACTGTCACTGCTTGCAGAAGACATGATACTATACATAGAGAATCCTAAAGATGCTACCAGAAAACTACTACAGCTAATCAATGAATTTGTTAAAGTAGGAGGATACAAAATTAATGTACAGAAATGTCTTGCATTCCTATACACTAATCATGAAAAATCTGAAAGTGAAATAAAGAAAACACTCCCATTTACCATTGCAACCAAAAGAATAAACTATCTAGGAATAAACCTACCTAAGGAGAAAAAAGCCCCATATGCAGAAAATGATGACACTGATGAAAGAAATTAAAGATGATACAAATAGATGGAGAGATATACCATGTTCTTGGATTGGAAGAATCAACACTGTTAAAATGACTGTACTACCCAAAACAATCTACTGATTCAATGCAATCCCTATAAAACTACCACTGGCACTTTTCACAGAACTAGAACAGTAATTTCACAGTTTTTATGCAAACCAAAAGATCCCGAAATAGCCAAAGCAACCTGGAGAAAGCATAACGGAGCTGGAGGAATCAGGCTCCCTGACTTCAGACGATATTACAAAGCTTCATTAATGATGACAGTATGGTACTGGCACAGAAACAGAAATATAGATCAATGGAACAGGATAGAAAGCCCAGAGGTAAACCCACACACATATCATAAACTCATCATTGATAACGGAGGCAAGGATATACAATGGAGAAAAGACAGCCTCTTCAATAAGTGGTGCTGGGAAAACTGGACAGCTACATGTAAAACAATGAAATTAGAACACTCCCTAACAGCACACACAAAAGTAACCTCAAAATGGATTAAAGACCTAAATGTAAAGCCAGATGCTATCAAACTCTTAGAGGAAAACATAGGCAGAACACGCTATGACATAAATCACAGCAAGATCCTTTTTGACACACCTCCTAGAGAAATGGAAATAAAAGCAGAAATAAACAAATGGGACTTAATGAAACTTAAAAACTTTGCACAGCAAAGGAAAACATAAAAAAGATGAAAAGACAACCCTCAGAATGGTAGAAAATATTTGCAGATGAAACAAATGACAAAGGATTAATCTCCAACATTTACAAGCAGCTCATGCAGCTTAATATCAAAACAAACAAACAACCCAATCGAAAAACGGGCCGAAATTCTAAATAGACATTTCTCAAAAGAAGATATACAGACTGCCAACAGACACATGAAAGGATGCTCAACATCACTAATCATTAGAGAAAGGCAAATCAAAACTACAATGAAGGAGGAGCTTCAAGATGGCGGAAGAGTAAGACGTGGAGATCAACTTCCTCCCCACAAATACATCGGAAATACATCTACATGTGAAACAACTCCTACAGAACACCTACTGAACGCTGGCAGAAGACCTCAGACCTCCCAAAACGCAAGAAACTCCCCCACGTACCTGGGTACTGCAAAATAAAAAAGAAAATACAGAGACAAAAGAATAGGGAACAGACCTGCACCAGTGGGAGGGAGCTGTGAAGGAGGAAAGGTTTCCACACACTAGGAAGCCCCTTTGCAGTCGGAGACTGTGGGTGGCAGAGGGGGAAACTTCGGAGCCACAGAGGAGAGCGCAGAAACAGGGGTGCGAAGGGCAAAGCGGAGAGATTCCCGCACAGAGGATCGGTGCTGACCAGCACTCACCAGACAGAGAGGCTTGTCTGCTCTCTTGCTGGGACGGGTGGGGTCCTGGAGCTGAGGCTTGGGCATCCGAGTTCGGATCCCAGGGAGAGGACTGGGGTTGGCTGCGTGAACACAGCCTGAAGGGGGCTAGTGCGCTACAGCTAGCTGGGAGGGAGTCTGGGAAAATATCTGGAGCTGCCAAAGAGGCAAGGGACTTTTTCTTGCCTCTTTGTTTCCTGGTACACGAGGAGAGGGATTCAGAGTGCCACTTAAAGAGCTCCAGAGATGGGCGCGAGTCGCGGCTATCATCAAGGACCTCAAAGACGGGCATGAGACGCTAAGGCTGCTGCTGCAGCCACCAAGAAGTCTGTGTGCAAGCACAGGACAATACCCACACCTCCCCTCCCAGGAGCCTGTGCCGCCTGCCACTGCCAGTGTCAAATGATCTAGGGAAAACTTCCCCAGGTGAACACAAGGCATGCCTCGGGCTGTTGCAACGTCACGCTTGCCCCTCTGCTGCTGCAGGCTCACCCCACATCTGTACCCCTCCCTCCGCCCGACCTGAGCGAGCCAGAGCTCTCGAGTCAGCTGCTTCTTTAACCCCGTCCTGTCTGAGTGAAGAGCAGACGCACTCAGGTGACCTACACGCAGTGGCGGTTCCAAATCCAAAGCTGAAACTGGGAGCTGTGCAAACAATGAAGAGAAAGGGAAATCTCTCCCAGCCGCCTCAGGAGCAGTGGATTAAATGTCCACAATCAACTTGATGTACCCTGCATATGTGGAATACCTGAATAGACAATGTATCATCCCAAATTGAGGAGGTGGAGTTTAGGAGCAACGATATATACATATATAATTCCGTTTTTCTATTTTTGTGAGCATGTATGCGTATGCTTCTGTGTGTGATTTTGTCTGTATAGCTTTGCTTTTATCATTTTTCCTGGGGTTCTCACTGTCCTTTTTTTAATTTATTACTTAAATAATATTTTTCTTAGTAATTATATTTTATTTTAATAACTATATTTTATTGCATTTTATTTTATCTTCTTCTTCTTTCTTTCTATTTTTCCTCCCTTTAATTCTGAGCCATGTGGAGGACAGGCTCTTGGTGCTCCAGTCAGGCATCAGCGCTGTGCCACTGAGGTGGGACAGCCAAGCTCAGGACATTGGTCCACAAGAGACCTACCAACTCCATGTAACATGAAACAGTAAAAATCTCCCAGAGATCTCCATCTCAACGCCAAGACACAGCTCCATTCAACGGCCAGCAAGCTACAGTGCTGGACACCCAATGCCAAACAAGTAACAAGACAGGAACACAACCCCATCCACTAGCACAAAGGCTGCCTAAAGTCATAGAAAGGCCACAGACACCCCAAAACCCACCACCAGACGTGGACCTGTACACCAGAAGGACAAGATCCAGTGTCATGCACCAGAACACAGGCACTAGTCCCCTCCACCAGGAAGCCTACACAACCCACTCAAGCAACCTCAGCCACTGGGGACAGACACCAAAGGCAACGGGAGCTACGACCCTGCAGCCTGTGATAAGGAGACCCCAAACACAGTAAGTTAAGCAAAATGAGAAGACAGACAAACACACAGCAGATGAGGGAGCAAGGCAAAAACCCACCAGACCTATCAAATGAACAGGAAATAGGCAGTCTACCTGAAAAAGAATTCATAACCATGATATTAAAGATGATCCAAAATCTTGGAAATTGAATGGAGAAAATAAAAGAAACTTTTTACAAGAACCTAGAAACACTATACAGCAAACAAACAGTGATGAACAACACAATGAATGAAATTAAAAATTCTCTAGAAGGGATCAATAGCAGAATAACGGAGGCAGAAGAACGGATAAGTGACCTGGAAGATAAAAGAGTGGAAATAACTACTGCAGAGCAGAATAAAGGGAAAGAAATGAAAAGAATTGAGGACACTTTCAGACACTTCTTGGACAACATTAAACGCACCAGCATTCGAATTATAGGGTTCCCAGAAGAAAAAGAGGAAAAGAAAGGGACTGAGAAATTATAGTTGAAAACTTCCCTAATATGGAAAAGGAAATAGCTAATCAAGTGCAGGAATCACAGAGAGTCCCATACAGGTTAAATCCCAGGAGAAACACGCCAAGACACATATTAATCAAACTATCAAAAATTAAATACAAAGAACAAATATTAAAAGCAGCAAGGGAAACAGAACAAATCACACATAAGGGAACCTCCATAAGGTTAACAGATGATCTTTCAGCAGAAACTCTGCAAGCCAGAAGGGAGTGGCAGGAATATTTAAAGTGATGAAGGAGAAAAACCTACAAGCAAGATTACTCTACCCAGCAGGGATCTCATTCAGATTTGATGGAGAAGTTAAAACCTTTACAGATAAGCAAAAGCTAAGAGAATTCAGCACCACCAAACCAGCTTTACAACCAATGCTAAAGGAACTTCTCTTCGCAGGAAACACAAGAGAAGGAAAAGACCCAAAGCAATTAAGAAAATGGTAATAGGAACATACATATTGATAATTACATTAAATGTAAATGGATTAAATGCTCCAACCAAAAGGCATAGATTGGCGGAATGGATACAAAAACAAGCCCCGTATATATGCTGCCTACAAGAGACCCACTTCATACCTAGGGACACATACAGACTGAAAGTGAGGGGATGGAAAAAGATAGCCCATGCAAATGGAAATCAAAAGCAAGCTGGAGTAGCAATTCTCATATCAGACAAAATACACTTTGAAACAAAGACTATTACAAGAGACAAACAAGGACACTACATAATGCTCAAGGGATCAATCCAAGAAGAAGATATAACAATTGTAAGTACTTATGCACCCAACATAGGAGTACCTCACTACATAAGGCAAATACTAACAGCCAAAAAGGGGGAAATCGACAGTATCAGAGTCATAGTAGGGGACGTTAACACCCCACTTTCACCAATGGACAGATGATCCAAAATGAAAATAAATGAGGAAACACAAGCTTTAAATGATACGTTAAACGAGATGGACTTAAATAATATTTATAGGACATTCCATCCAAAAACAACAGAATACACATTCTTCTCAAGTGCTCATGGAACATTCTCCAGGATAGACCATATCGTGGGTCACAAACCAAGCCATGGTAAATTTAAGAAAATTGAAATCATATCAAGTATCTTTTCCGAAAACAACGCTATGAGACTAGATATCAATTACAGGAAAAAATCTGTGAGAAATACAAACACATGGAGGCCGAACAACACACTACTTAATAACCAAGAGATCACTGCAGAAATCAAAAATTACCTAGAAACAAATGACAATGAAAACACGAAGACCCAAAACCTATGGGATGCAGCAAAAGCAGTTCTAAGAGGGAAGTCTATAACAATAATATCCTACCTTAAGAAACAAGAAACGTCTCAAATAAACAACCTAAACTTACAACTAATGCAATTAGAGAAAGAAGAACAAAAACCCCGCAAAGTTAGCAGAAGAAGTCATAAAAATCACATCACAAATAAATGGCAAAGAAATGAAGAACACGACAGCAAAGATCAATAAAACCAAAAGCTGCTTCTTTGAAAAAGAAAATGGTCAGAAGAACCAAGGGAAAGACGGGAATAAAGATGACGACCTACTCGAGAATCGACTTAAGGATACAGGGAGGGGGAAGGGTAAGCTGGGACAAAGTGAGAGAGTGGCATGGACATATATACACTACCAAACATAAAAAACATAGCTAGTGGGAAGGAGCCGCATAGCACAGGGAGATGAGCTCGGTGCTTTGTGAACACCTAGAGGGGTGGGATAGAGAGGGTGGGAGGGAGGGAGATTCACGAGGGTAGAGATACGGGGACATATGTATATGTATAACTGATTCACTTTGTGCTATAGCAGAAACAGTGACACCATTGTAAAGCAATTATACTCTAATAAAGATGTTAAAACACAAGGACAACTAAAAGCTGGTTCTTTGATAAGATAAACCAAATTGATAAACCATTAGCCAGACGCATCAAAGAAAAAGAGAGAAGACTCAAATCAATAGAATTAGAAATGAAAAAGAAGAAGTAACAACTGACACTGCAGAAATACAAAGGATCATGAGAGATTACTACAAGCAACTATAGGCCAAGAAAATGAACCGCCTGGAAGAAATGGAGAAATTCTTAGAAATGCACAACCTTCCGAGACTGAACCACGAAGAAATAGAAAATATTAAAAAAAAACAATCACTAGCACTGAAATTGAAACTGTGATTACCATTCTTCCAACAGACAAAAGCCCAGGACCAGATGGCTTCACAGGCGAATTCTATCAAACATTTAGAGAAGAGCTATCACCTATCCTTCTCAAACTCTTCCAAAATATAGCAGAGTGGGAACACTCCCAAACTCATTCTACGAGGCCACCATCACTGTGATACCAAAACCAGACAAAGGTGTCACAAAGAAAGAAAACTATAGGCCAATATCACTGATGAACATAGATGCACAAATCCTCAACAAAATACTAACAAACAGAACCCTACAGCGCATTAAAACGATCATACACTATGATCAAGCGGGGTTTATCGCAGGAATGCAAGACTTCTTCAATATATGCAAATCAATCAACCTGATACACCATATTAAAGAATTGAAGGAGAAAATCCATATGATCATCTCAATAGACGCAAAGAAAGCTTTCGACAAAATTCAACACTCATTTTTCATAAAAACCCTCCAGAAAGTAGGCATAGAGGGAACTTTCCTCAACATAATACAGGCCATATATGACAAACCCACAGCAAACATTGTCCTCAATGGTGACAAAATGAAACCATTTCCACTAAGAACAGGAACAAGACAAGGTTGCCCACTCTCACCACTATTATTCGACATAGTTTTGGAAGTTTTAGCCACAGTGATCAGAGAAGAAAAAAAATAAAAGGAATCCAAATTGCAAAAGAACAAGTAATGCTGTCACTGCTTGCAGAAGGCAGGATACTATACATAGAGAATCCTAAAGATGCTACCAGAAAACTGCTAGAGCTAATCAATGAATTTGTTAAAGTAGGAGGATACAAAATTAATGCGCAGAAATGTCTTGCATTCCTATACATTAATCATGAAAAATCTGAAAGTGAAATAAAGAAAACACTCCCATTTACCATTGCAACCAAAAGAATAAACTATCTAGGAATAAACCTACCTAAGGAGAAAAAAGCCCCATATGCAGAAAATGATGACACTGATGAAAGAAATTAAAGATGATACAAATAGATGGAGAGATATACCATGTTCTTGGATTGGAAGAATCAACACTGTTAAAATGACTGTACTACCCAAAACAATCTACTGATTCAATGCAATCCCTATAAAACTACCACTGGCACTTTTCACAGAACTAGAACAGTAATTTCACAGTTTTTATGCAAACCAAAAGATCCCGAAATAGCCAAAGCAACCTGGAGAAAGCATAACGGAGCTGGAGGAATCAGGCTCCCTGACTTCAGACGATATTACAAAGCTTCATTAATGATGACAGTATGGTACTGGCACAGAAACAGAAATATAGATCAATGGAACAGGATAGCAAGCCCAGAGGTAAACCCACACACATATCATAAACTCATCATTGATAACGGAGGCAAGGATATACAATGGAGAAAAGACAGCCTCTTCAATAAGTGGTGCTGGGAAAACTGGACAGCTACATGTAAAACAATGAAATTAGAACACTCCCTAACAGCATACACAAAAGTAACCTCAAAATGGATTAAAGACCTAAATGTAAAGCCAGATGCTATCAAACTCTTAGAGGAAAACATAGGCAGAACACGCTATGACATAAATCACAGCAAGATCCTTTTTGACACACCTCCTAGAGAAATGGAAATAAAAGCAGAAATAAACAAATGGGACTTAATGAAACTTAAAAACTTTGCACAGCAAAGGAAAACATAAAAAAGATGAAAAGACAACCCTCAGAATGGTAGAAAATATTTGCAGATGAAACAAATGACAAAGGATTAATCTCCAACATTTACAAGCAGCTCATGCAGCTTAATATCAAAACAAACAAACAACCCAATCGAAAAACGGGCAGAAATTCTAAATAGACATTTCTCAAAAGAAGATATACAGACTGCCAACAGACACATGAAAGGATGCTCAACATCACTAATCATTAGAGAAAGGCAAATCAAAACTACAATGAAGGAGGAGCTTCAAGATGGCGGAAGAGTAAGACGTGGAGATCAACTTCCTCCCCACAAATACATCGGAAATACATCTACATGTGAAACAACTCCTACAGAACACCTACTGAACGCTGGCAGAAGACCTCAGACCTCCCAAAACGCAAGAAACTCCCTCACGTACCTGGGTACTGCAAAATAAAAAAGAAAATACAGAGACAAAAGAATAGGGAACAGACCTGCACCAGTGGGAGGGAGCTGTGAAGGAGGAAAGGTTTCCACACACTAGGAAGCCCCTTTGCAGTCGGAGACTGTGGGTGGCGGAGGGGGAAACTTCGGAGCCACAGAGGAGAGCGCAGAAACAGGGGTGCGAAGGGCAAAGCGGAGAGATTCCCGCACAGAGGATCGGTGCTGACCAGCACTCACCAGACAGAGAGGCTTGTCTGCTCTCTTGCTGGGACGGGTGGGGTCCTGGAGCTGAGGCTTGGGCATCCGAGTTCGGATCCCTGGGAGAGGACTGGGGTTGGCTGCGTGAACACAGCCTGAAGGGGGCTAGTGCGCTACAGCTAGCTGGGAGGGAGTCTGGGAAAATATCTGGAGCTGCCAAAGAGGCAAGGGACTTTTTCTTGCCTCTTTGTTTCCTGGTACACGAGGAGAGGGATTCAGAGTGCCACTTAAAGAGCTCCAGAGATGGGCGCGAGTCGCGGCTATCATCAAGGACCTCAAAGACGGGCATGAGACGCTAAGGCTGCTGCTGCAGCCACCAAGAAGTCTGTGTGCAAGCACAGGACAATACCCACACCTCCCCTCCCAGGAGCCTGTGCAGCCTGCCACTGCCAGTGTCAAATGATCTAGGGAAAACTTCCCCAGGTGAACACAAGGCATGCCTCGGGCTGTTGCAACGTCACGCTTGCCCCTCTGCCGCTGCAGGCTCACCCCACATCTGTACCCCTCCCTCCGCCCGACCTGAGCGAGCCAGAGCTCTCGAGTCAGCTGCTTCTTTAACCCCGTCCTGTCTGAGTGAAGAGCAGACGCACTCAGGTGACCTACACGCAGTGGCGGTTCCAAATCCAAAGCTGAAACTGGGAGCTGTGCAAACAATGAAGAGAAAGGGAAATCTCTCCCAGCCGCCTCAGGAGCAGTGGATTAAATGTCCACAATCAACTTGATGTACCCTGCATATGTGGAATACCTGAATAGACAATGTATCATCCCAAATTGAGGAGGTGGACTTTGGGAGCAACGATATATACATATATAATTCCGTTTTTCTATTTTTGTGAGCATGTATGCGTATGCTTCTGTGTGTGATTTTGTCTGTATAGCTTTGCTTTTATCATTTTTCCTGGGGTTCTCGCTGTCCTTTTTTTAATTTATTACTTAAATAATATTTTTCTTAGTAATTATATTTTATTTTAATAACTATATTTTATTGCATTTTATTTTACCTTCTTCTTCTTTCTTTCTATTTTTCCTCCCTTTAATTCTGAGCCGTGTGGAGGACAGGCTCTTGGTGCTCCAGTCAGGCATCAGCGCTGTGCCACTGAGGTGGGACAGCCAAGCTCAGGACATTGGTCCCCAAGAGACCTACCAACTCCATGTAATATGAAACAGTGAAAATCTCCCAGAGATCTCCATCTCAACGCCAAGACTCAGCTCCATTCAACGGCCAGCAAGCTACAGTGCTGGACACCCAATGCCAAACAAGTAACAAGACAGGAACACAACCCCATCCACTAGCACAAAGGCTGCCTAAAGTCATAGAAAGGCCACAGACACCCCAAAACACACCACCAGACGTGGACCTGTACACCAGAAGGACAAGATCCAGTGTCATGCACCAGAACACAGGCACTAGTCCCCTCCACCAGGAAGCCTACACAACTCACTCAACCAACCTCAGCCACTGGGGACAGACACCAAAGGCAACGGGAGCTACGACCCTGCAGCCTGTGATAAGGAGACCCCAAACACAGTAAGTTAAGCAAAATGAGAAGACAGACAAACACACAGCAGATGAGGGAGCAAGGCAAAAACCCACCAGACCTATCAAATGAACAGGAAATAGGCAGTCTACCTGAAAAAGAATTCATAACCATGATATTAAAGATGATCAAAAATCTTGGAAACTGAATGGAGAAAATAAAACAAACTTTTTACAAGAACCTAGAAAAACTATACAGCAAACAAACAGTGATGAACAACACAATAAAGGAAATTAAAAATTCTCTACAAGGTATCAATAGCAGAATAACGGAGGCAGAAGAACGGATAAGTGACCTGGAAGATGAAAGAGTGGAAATAACTACTGCAGAGCAGAATAAAGGGAAAAAAATGAAACGAATTGAGGACACTTTCAGACACTTCTAGGACAACATTAAACGCACCAACATCCGAATTATATGGGTCCCAGAAGAAAAAGAGGAAAAGAAAGGGACTGAGAAATTATAGTTGAAAATTCCCTAATATGGAAAAGAAAATAGCTAATCAAGTGCAGGAATCACAGAGAGTCCCATACAGGTTAAGTCCCAGGAGAAACACGCCAAGACACATATTAATCAAACTATCAAAATTAAATACAAAGAACAAATATTAAAAGCAGCAAGGGAAACACAACAAACCACACATAAGGGAACCTCCATAAGGTTAACAGCTGACCTTTCAGCAGAAACTCTGCAAGCCAGAAGGGAGTGGCAGGAAATATTTAAAGTGATGAAGGAGAAAAACCTACAAGCAAGATTACTCTACCCAGCAGGGATCTCATTCAGATTTGATGGAAAAGTTAAAACCTTTACAGATAAGCAAAAGCTAAGAGAATTCAGCACCACCAAACCAGCTTTACAACAAATGCTAAAGGAACTTCTCTACGCAGGAAACACAAGAGAAGGAAAAGACCCAAAGCAATTAAGAAAATGGTAATAGGAACATACATATTGATAATTACATTAAATGTAAATGGATTAAATGCTCCAACCAAAAGGCATAGATTGGCGGAATGGATACAAAAACAAGCCCCGTATATAAGCTGCCTACAAGAGACCCACTTCATACCTAGGGACACATACAGACTGAAAGTGAGGGGATGGAAAAAGGTAGCCCATGCAAATGGAAATCAAAAGCAAGCTGGAGTAGCAATTCTCATATCAGACAAAATACACTTTGAAACAAAGACTATTACAAGAGACAAAGAAGGACACTACATAATGCTCAAGGGATCAATCCAAGAAGAAGATATAACAATTGTAAGTACTTATGCACCCAACATAGGAGTACCGCACTACATAAGGCAAATACTAACAGCCATAAAAGGGGAAATCGACAGTATCACAGTCATAGTAGGGGACTTTAACACCCCACTTTCAACAATGGACAGATGATCCAAAATGAACATAAATGAGGAAACACAAGCTTTAAATGATACGTTAAACGAGATGGACTTAAATAATATTTATAGGACATTCCATCCAAAAACAACAGAATACACATTCTTCTCAAGTGCTCATGGAACATTCTCCAGGATAGACCATATCGTGGGTCACAAACCAAGCCATGGTAAATTTAAGAAAATTGAAATCATATCAAGTATCTTTTCCGAAAACAACGCTATGAGACTAGATATCAAATACAGGAAAAAATCTGTGAGAAATACAAACACATGGAGGCCGAACAACACACTACTTAATAACCAGGAGATCACTGCAGAAATCAAAAATTACCTAGAAACAAATGACAATGAAAACACGAAGACCCAAAACCTATGGGATGCAGCAAAAGCAGTTCTAAGAGGGAAGTCTATAACAATAATATCCTACCTTAAGAAACAAGAAACGTCTCAAATAAACAACCTAAACTTACAACTAATGCAATTAGAGAAAGAAGAACAAAAACCCCGCAAAGTTAGCAGAAGAAGTCATAAAAATCACATCACAAATAAATGGCAAAGAAATGAAGAACACGACAGCAAAGATCAATAAAACCAAAAGCTGCTTCTTTGAAAAAGAAAATGGTCAGAAGAACCAAGGGAAAGACGGGAATAAAGATGACGACCTACTCGAGAATCGACTTAAGGATACAGGGAGGGGGAAGGGTAAGCTGGGACAAAGTGAGAGAGTGGCATGGACATATATACACTACCAAACATAAAAAACATAGCTAGTGGGAAGGAGCCGCATAGCACAGGGAGATGAGCTCGGTGCTTTGTGAACACCTAGAGGGGTGGGATAGAGAGGGTGGGAGGGAGGGAGATTCACGAGGGTAGAGATACGGGGACATATGTATATGTATAACTGATTCACTTTGTGCTATAGCAGAAACAGTGACACCATTGTAAAGCAATTATACTCTAATAAAGATGTTAAAACACAAGGACAACTAAAAGCTGGTTCTTTGATAAGATAAACCAAATTGATAAACCATTAGCCAGACGCATCAGAGAAAAAGAGAGAAGACTCAAATCAATAGAATTAGAAATGAAAAAGAAGAAGTAACAACTGACACTGCAGAAATACAAAGGATCATGAGAGATTACTACAAGCAACTATAGGCCAAGAAAATGAACCGCCTGGAAGAAATGGAGAAATTCTTAGAAATGCACAACCTTCCGAGACTGAACCAGGAAGAAATAGAAAATATTTAAAAAAGCAATCACTAGCACTGAAATTGAAACTGTGATTACCATTCTTCCAACAGACAAAAGCCCAGGACCAGATGGCTTCACAGGCGAATTCTATCAAACATTTAGAGAAGAGCTATCACCTATCCTTCTCAAACTCTTCCAAAATACAGCAGAGTGGGAACACTCCCAAACTCATTCTGCGAGGCCACCATCACTGTGTTACCAAAACCAGACAAAGGTGTCACAAAGAAAGAAAACTATAGGCCAATATCACTGATGAACATAGATGCACAAATCCTCAACAAAATACTAACAAACAGAACCCTACAGCGCATTAAAAGGATCATACACTATGATCAAGTGGGGTTTATCCCAGGAATGCAAGACTTCTTCAATATATGCAAATCAATCAACCTGATACACCACATTAAAGAATTGAAGGAGAAAAACCATATGGTCATCTCAATAGACGCAAAGAAAGCTTTCGACAAAATTCAACACTCATTTTTCATAAAAACCCTCCAGAAAGTAGGCATAGAGGGAACTTTCCTCAACATAATACAGGCCATATATGACAAACCCACAGCAAACATTGTCCTCAATGGTGACAAAATGAAACCGTTTCCACTAAGATCAGGAACAAGACAAGGTTGCCCACTCTCACCACTATTATTCAACATAGTTTTGGAAGTTTTAGCCACAGTGATCAGAGAAGAAAAAAAATAAAAGGAATCCAAATTGGAAAAGAACAAGTAACGCTGTCACTGCTTGCAGAAGACATGATACTATACATAGAGAATCCTAAAGATGCTACCAGAAAACTACTACAGCTAATCAATGAATTTGTTAAAGTAGGAGGATACAAAATTAATGTACAGAAATGTCTTGCATTCCTATACACTAATCATGAAAAATCTGAAAGTGAAATAAAGAAAACACTCCCATTTACCATTGCAACCAAAAGAATAAACTATCTAGGAATAAACCTACCTAAGGAGAAAAAAGCCCCATATGCAGAAAATGATGACACTGATGAAAGAAATTAAAGATGATACAAATAGATGGAGAGATATACCATGTTCTTGGATTGGAAGAATCAACACTGTTAAAATGACTGTACTACCCAAAACAATCTACTGATTCAATGCAATCCCTATAAAACTACCACTGGCACTTTTCACAGAACTAGAACAGTAATTTCACAGTTTTTATGCAAACCAAAAGATCCCGAAATAGCCAAAGCAACCTGGAGAAAGCATAACGGAGCTGGAGGAATCAGGCTCCCTGACTTCAGACGATATTACAAAGCTTCATTAATGATGACAGTATGGTACTGGCACAGAAACAGAAATATAGATCAATGGAACAGGATAGAAAGCCCAGAGGTAAACCCACACACATATCATAAACTCATCATTGATAACGGAGGCAAGGATATACAATGGAGAAAAGACAGCCTCTTCAATAAGTGGTGCTGGGAAAACTGGACAGCTACATGTAAAACAATGAAATTAGAACACTCCCTAACAGCACACACAAAAGTAACCTCAAAATGGATTAAAGACCTAAATGTAAAGCCAGATGCTATCAAACTCTTAGAGGAAAACATAGGCAGAACACGCTATGACATAAATCACAGCAAGATCCTTTTTGACACACCTCCTAGAGAAATGGAAATAAAAGCAGAAATAAACAAATGGGACTTAATGAAACTTAAAAACTTTGCACAGCAAAGGAAAACATAAAAAAGATGAAAAGACAACCCTCAGAATGGTAGAAAATATTTGCAGATGAAACAAATGACAAAGGATTAATCTCCAACATTTACAAGCAGCTCATGCAGCTTAATATCAAAACAAACAAACAACCCAATCGAAAAACGGGCAGAAATTCTAAATAGACATTTCTCAAAAGAAGATATACAGACTGCCAACAGACACATGAAAGGATGCTCAACATCACTAATCATTAGAGAAAGGCAAATCAAAACTACAATGAAGGAGGAGCTTCAAGATGGCGGAAGAGTAAGACGTGGAGATCAACTTCCTCCCCACAAATACATCGGAAATACATCTACATGTGAAACAACTCCTACAGAACACCTACTGAACGCTGGCAGAAGACCTCAGACCTCCCAAAACGCAAGAAACTCCCTCACGTACCTGGGTACTGCAAAATAAAAAAGAAAATACAGAGACAAAAGAATAGGGAACAGACCTGCACCAGTGGGAGGGAGCTGTGAAGGAGGAAAGGTTTCCACACACTAGGAAGCCCCTTTGCAGTCGGAGACTGTGGGTGGCGGAGGGGGAAACTTCGGAGCCACAGAGGAGAGCGCAGAAACAGGGGTGCGAAGGGCAAAGCGGAGAGATTCCCGCACAGAGGATCGGTGCTGACCAGCACTCACCAGACAGAGAGGCTTGTCTGCTCTCTTGCTGGGACGGGTGGGGTCCTGGAGCTGAGGCTTGGGCATCCGAGTTCGGATCCCAGGGAGAGGACTGGGGTTGGCTGCGTGAACACAGCCTGAAGGGGGCTAGTGCGCTACAGCTAGCTGGGAGGGAGTCTGGGAAAATATCTGGAGCTGCCAAAGAGGCAAGGGACTTTTTCTTGCCTCTTTGTTTCCTGGTACACGAGGAGAGGGATTCAGAGTGCCACTTATTAAAGAGCTCCAGAGATGGGCGCGAGTCGCGGCTATCATCAAGGACCTCAAAGACGGGCATGAGACGCTAAGGCTGCTGCTGCAGCCACCAAGAAGTCTGTGTGCAAGCACAGGACAATACCCACACCTCCCCTCCCAGGAGCCTGTGCAGCCTGCCACTGCCAGTGTCAAATGATCTAGGGAAAACTTCCCCAGGTGAACACAAGGCATGCCTCGGGCTGTTGCAACGTCACGCTTGCCCCTCTGCCGCTGCAGGCTCACCCCACATCTGTACCCCTCCCTCCGCCCGACCTGAGCGAGCCAGAGCTCTCGAGTCAGCTGCTTCTTTAACCCCGTCCTGTCTGAGTGAAGAGCAGACGCACTCAGGTGACCTACACGCAGTGGCGGTTCCAAATCCAAAGCTGAAACTGGGAGCTGTGCAAACAATGAAGAGAAAGGGAAATCTCTCCCAGCCGCCTCAGGAGCAGTGGATTAAATGTCCACAATCAACTTGATGTACCCTGCATATGTGGAATACCTGAATAGACAATGTATCATCCCAAATTGAGGAGGTGGACTTTGGGAGCAACGATATATACATATATAATTCCGTTTTTCTATTTTTGTGAGCATGTATGCGTATGCTTCTGTGTGTGATTTTGTCTGTATAGCTTTGCTTTTATCATTTTTCCTGGGGTTCTCGCTGTCCTTTTTTTAATTTATTACTTAAATAATATTTTTCTTAGTAATTATATTTTATTTTAATAACTATATTTTATTGCATTTTATTTTACCTTCTTCTTCTTTCTTTCTATTTTTCCTCCCTTTAATTCTGAGCCGTGTGGAGGACAGGCTCTTGGTGCTCCAGTCAGGCATCAGCGCTGTGCCACTGAGGTGGGACAGCCAAGCTCAGGACATTGGTCCCCAAGAGACCTACCAACTCCATGTAATATGAAACAGTGAAAATCTCCCAGAGATCTCCATCTCAACGCCAAGACTCAGCTCCATTCAACGGCCAGCAAGCTACAGTGCTGGACACCCAATGCCAAACAAGTAACAAGACAGGAACACAACCCCATCCACTAGCACAAAGGCTGCCTAAAGTCATAGAAAGGCCACAGACACCCCAAAACACACCACCAGACGTGGACCTGTACACCAGAAGGACAAGATCCAGTGTCATGCACCAGAACACAGGCACTAGTCCCCTCCACCAGGAAGCCTACACAACTCACTCAACCAACCTCAGCCACTGGGGACAGACACCAAAGGCAACGGGAGCTACGACCCTGCAGCCTGTGATAAGGAGACCCCAAACACAGTAAGTTAAGCAAAATGAGAAGACAGACAAACACACAGCAGATGAGGGAGCAAGGCAAAAACCCACCAGACCTATCAAATGAACAGGAAATAGGCAGTCTACCTGAAAAAGAATTCATAACCATGATATTAAAGATGATCAAAAATCTTGGAAACTGAATGGAGAAAATAAAACAAACTTTTTACAAGAACCTAGAAAAACTATACAGCAAACAAACAGTGATGAACAACACAATAAAGGAAATTAAAAATTCTCTACAAGGTATCAATAGCAGAATAACGGAGGCAGAAGAACGGATAAGTGACCTGGAAGATGAAAGAGTGGAAATAACTACTGCAGAGCAGAATAAAGGGAAAAAAATGAAACGAATTGAGGACACTTTCAGACACTTCTAGGACAACATTAAACGCACCAACATCCGAATTATATGGGTCCCAGAAGAAAAAGAGGAAAAGAAAGGGACTGAGAAATTATAGTTGAAAATTCCCTAATATGGAAAAGAAAATAGCTAATCAAGTGCAGGAATCACAGAGAGTCCCATACAGGTTAAGTCCCAGGAGAAACACGCCAAGACACATATTAATCAAACTATCAAAATTAAATACAAAGAACAAATATTAAAAGCAGCAAGGGAAACACAACAAACCACACATAAGGGAACCTCCATAAGGTTAACAGCTGACCTTTCAGCAGAAACTCTGCAAGCCAGAAGGGAGTGGCAGGAAATATTTAAAGTGATGAAGGAGAAAAACCTACAAGCAAGATTACTCTACCCAGCAGGGATCTCATTCAGATTTGATGGAAAAGTTAAAACCTTTACAGATAAGCAAAAGCTAAGAGAATTCAGCACCACCAAACCAGCTTTACAACAAATGCTAAAGGAACTTCTCTACGCAGGAAACACAAGAGAAGGAAAAGACCCAAAGCAATTAAGAAAATGGTAATAGGAACATACATATTGATAATTACATTAAATGTAAATGGATTAAATGCTCCAACCAAAAGGCATAGATTGGCGGAATGGATACAAAAACAAGCCCCGTATATAAGCTGCCTACAAGAGACCCACTTCATACCTAGGGACACATACAGACTGAAAGTGAGGGGATGGAAAAAGATAGCCCATGCAAATGGAAATCAAAAGCAAGCTGGAGTAGCAATTCTCATATCAGACAAAATACACTTTGAAACAAAGACTATTACAAGAGACAAAGAAGGACACTACATAATGCTCAAGGGATCAATCCAAGAAGAAGATATAACAATTGTAAGTACTTATGCACCCAACATAGGAGTACCGCACTACATAAGGCAAATACTAACAGCCATAAAAGGGGAAATCGACAGTATCACAGTCATACTAGGGGACTTTAACACCCCACTTTCAACAATGGACAGATGATCCAAAATGAACATAAATGAGGAAACACAAGCTTTAAATGATACGTTAAACGAGATGGACTTAAATAATATTTATAGGACATTCCATCCAAAAACAACAGAATACACATTCTTCTCAAGTGCTCATGGAACATTCTCCAGGATAGACCATATCGTGGGTCACAAACCAAGCCATGGTAAATTTAAGAAAATTGAAATCATATCAAGTATCTTTTCCGAAAACAACGCTATGAGACTAGATATCAAATACAGGAAAAAATCTGTGAGAAATACAAACACATGGAGGCCGAACAACACACTACTTAATAACCAGGAGATCACTGCAGAAATCAAAAATTACCTAGAAACAAATGACAATGAAAACACGAAGACCCAAAACCTATGGGATGCAGCAAAAGCAGTTCTAAGAGGGAAGTCTATAACAATAATATCCTACCTTAAGAAACAAGAAACGTCTCAAATAAACAACCTAAACTTACAACTAATGCAATTAGAGAAAGAAGAACAAAAACCCCGCAAAGTTAGCAGAAGAAGTCATAAAAATCACATCACAAATAAATGGCAAAGAAATGAAGAACACGACAGCAAAGATCAATAAAACCAAAAGCTGCTTCTTTGAAAAAGAAAATGGTCAGAAGAACCAAGGGAAAGACGGGAATAAAGATGACGACCTACTCGAGAATCGACTTAAGGATACAGGGAGGGGGAAGGGTAAGCTGGGACAAAGTGAGAGAGTGGCATGGACATATATACACTACCAAACATAAAAAACATAGCTAGTGGGAAGGAGCCGCATAGCACAGGGAGAAGAGCTCGGTGCTTTGTGAACACCTAGAGGGGTGGGATAGAGAGGGTGGGAGGGAGGGAGATTCACGAGGGTAGAGATACGGGGACATATGTATATGTATAACTGATTCACTTTGTGCTATAGCAGAAACAGTGACACCATTGTAAAGCAATTATACTCTAATAAAGATGTTAAAACACAAGGACAACTAAAAGCTGGTTCTTTGATAAGATAAACCAAATTGATAAACCATTAGCCAGACGCATCAGAGAAAAAGAGAGAAGACTCAAATCAATAGAATTAGAAATGAAAAAGAAGAAGTAACAACTGACACTGCAGAAATACAAAGGATCATGAGAGATTACTACAAGCAACTATAGGCCAAGAAAATGAACCGCCTGGAAGAAATGGAGAAATTCTTAGAAATGCACAACCTTCCGAGACTGAACCAGGAAGAAATAGAAAATATTTAAAAAAACAATCACTAGCACTGAAATTGAAACTGTGATTACCATTCTTCCAACAGACAAAAGCCCAGGACCAGATGGCTTCACAGGCGAATTCTATCAAACATTTAGAGAAGAGCTATCACCTATCCTTCTCAAACTCTTCCAAAATACAGCAGAGTGGGAACACTCCCAAACTCATTCTGCGAGGCCACCATCACTGTGTTACCAAAACCAGACAAAGGTGTCACAAAGAAAGAAAACTATAGGCCAATATCACTGATGAACATAGATGCACAAATCCTCAACAAAATACTAACAAACAGAACCCTACAGCGCATTAAAAGGATCATACACTATGATCAAGTGGGGTTTATCCCAGGAATGCAAGACTTCTTCAATATATGCAAATCAATCAACCTGATACACCACATTAAAGAATTGAAGGAGAAAAACCGTATGGTCATCTCAATAGACGCAAAGAAAGCTTTCAACAAAATTCAACACTCATTTTTCATAAAAACCCTCCAGAAAGTAGGCATAGAGGGAACTTTCCTCAACATAATACAGGCCATATATGACAAACCCACAGCAAACATTGTCCTCAATGGTGACAAAATGAAACCGTTTCCACTAAGATCAGGAACAAGACAAGGTTGCCCACTCTCACCACTATTATTCAACATAGTTTTGGAAGTTTTAGCCACAGTGATCAGAGAAGAAAAAAAATAAAAGGAATCCAAATTGGAAAAGAACAAGTAACGCTGTCACTGCTTGCAGAAGACATGATACTATACATAGAGAATCCTAAAGATGCTACCAGAAAACTACTACAGCTAATCAATGAATTTGTTAAAGTAGGAGGATACAAAATTAATGTACAGAAATGTCTTGCATTCCTATACACTAATCATGAAAAATCTGAAAGTGAAATAAAGAAAACACTCCCATTTACCATTGCAACCAAAAGAATAAACTATCTAGGAATAAACCTACCTAAGGAGAAAAAAGCCCCATATGCAGAAAATGATGACACTGATGAAAGAAATTAAAGATGATACAAATAGATGGAGAGATATACCATGTTCTTGGATTGGAAGAATCAACACTGTTAAAATGACTGTACTACCCAAAACAATCTACTGATTCAATGCAATCCCTATAAAACTACCACTGGCACTTTTCACAGAACTAGAACAGTAATTTCACAGTTTTTATGCAAACCAAAAGATCCCGAAATAGCCAAAGCAACCTGGAGAAAGCATAACGGAGCTGGAGGAATCAGGCTCCCTGACTTCAGACGATATTACAAAGCTTCATTAATGATGACAGTATGGTACTGGCACAGAAACAGAAATATAGATCAATGGAACAGGATAGAAAGCCCAGAGGTAAACCCACACACATATCATAAACTCATCATTGATAACGGAGGCAAGGATATACAATGGAGAAAAGACAGCCTCTTCAATAAGTGGTGCTGGGAAAACTGGACAGCTACATGTAAAACAATGAAATTAGAACACTCCCTAACAGCACACACAAAAGTAACCTCAAAATGGATTAAAGACCTAAATGTAAAGCCAGATGCTATCAAACTCTTAGAGGAAAACATAGGCAGAACACGCTATGACATAAATCACAGCAAGATCCTTTTTGACACACCTCCTAGAGAAATGGAAATAAAAGCAGAAATAAACAAATGGGACTTAATGAAACTTAAAAACTTTGCACAGCAAAGGAAAACATAAAAAAGATGAAAAGACAACCCTCAGAATGGTAGAAAATATTTGCAGATGAAACAAATGACAAAGGATTAATCTCCAACATTTACAAGCAGCTCATGCAGCTTAATATCAAAACAAACAAACAACCCAATCGAAAAACGGGCAGAAATTCTAAATAGACATTTCTCAAAAGAAGATATACAGACTGCCAACAGACACATGAAAGGATGCTCAACATCACTAATCATTAGAGAAAGGCAAATCAAAACTACAATGAAGGAGGAGCTTCAAGATGGCGGAAGAGTAAGACGTGGAGATCAACTTCCTCCCCACAAATACATCGGAAATACATCTACATGTGAAACAACTCCTACAGAACACCTACTGAACGCTGGCAGAAGACCTCAGACCTCCCAAAACGCAAGAAACTCCCTCACGTACCTGGGTACTGCAAAATAAAAAAGAAAATACAGAGACAAAAGAATAGGGAACAGACCTGCACCAGTGGGAGGGAGCTGTGAAGGAGGAAAGGTTTCCACACACTAGGAAGCCCCTTTGCAGTCGGAGACTGTGGGTGGCGGAGGGGGAAACTTCGGAGCCACAGAGGAGAGCGCAGAAACAGGGGTGCGAAGGGCAAAGCGGAGAGATTCCCACACAGAGGATCGGTGCTGACCAGCACTCACCAGACAGAGAGGCTTGTCTGCTCTCTTGCTGGGACGGGTGGGGTCCTGGAGCTGAGGCTTGGGCATCCGAGTTCGGATCCCAGGGAGAGGACTGGGGTTGGCTGCGTGAACACAGCCTGAAGGGGGCTAGTGCACTACAGCTAGCTGGGAGGGAGTCTGGGAAAATATCTGGAGCTGCCAAAGAGGCAAGGGACTTTTTCTTGCCTCTTTGTTTCCTGGTACACGAGGAGAGGGATTCAGAGTGCCACTTAAAGAGCTCCAGAGATGGGCGCGAGTCGCGGCTATCGTCAAGGACCTCAAAGACGGGCATGAGACGCTAAGGCTGCTGCTGCAGCCACCATGAAGTCTGTGTGCAAGCACAGGACAATACCCACACCTCCCCTCCCAGGAGCCTGTGCAGCCTGCCACTGCCAGTGTCAAATGATCTAGGGAAAACTTCCCCAGGTGAACACAAGGCATGCCTCGGGCTGTTGCAACGTCACGCTTGCCCCTCTGCCGCTGCAGGCTCACCCCACATCTGTACCCCTCCCTCCGCCCGACCTGAGCGAGCCAGAGCTCTCGAGTCAGCTGCTTCTTTAATCCCGTCCTGTCTGAGTGAAGAGCAGACGCACTCAGGTGACCTACACGCAGTGGCGGTTCCAAATCCAAAGCTGAAACTGGGAGCTGTGCAAACAATGAAGAGAAAGGGAAATCTCTCCCAGCCGCCTCAGGAGCAGTGGATTAAATGTCCACAATCAACTTGATGTACCCTGCATATGTGGAATACCTGAATAGACAATGTATCATCCCAAATTGAGGAGGTGGACTTTGGGAGCAACGATATATACATATATAATTCCGTTTTTCTATTTTTGTGAGCATGTATGCGTATGCTTCTGTGTGTGATTTTGTCTGTATAGCTTTGCTTTTATCATTTTTCCTGGGGTTCTCTCTGTCCTTTTTTTAATTTATTACTTAAATAATATTTTTCTTAGTAATTATATTTTATTTTAATAACTATATTTTATTGCATTTTATTTTACCTTCTTCTTCTTTCTTTCTATTTTTCCTCCCTTTAATTCTGAGCCGTGTGGAGGACAGGCTCTTGGTGCTCCAGTCAGGCATCAGCGCTGTGCCACTGAGGTGGGACAGCCAAGCTCAGGACATTGGTCCACAAGAGACCTACCAACTCCATGTAATATGAAACAGGGAAAATCTCCCAGAGATCTCCATCTCAACGCCAAGACTCAGCTCCATTCAACGGCCAGCAAGCTACAGTGCTGGACACCCAATGCCAAACAAGTAACAAGACAGGAACACAACCCCATCCACTAGCACAAAGGCTGCCTAAAATCATAGAAAGGCCACAGACACCCCAAAACACACCACCAGACGTGGACCTGTACACCAGAAGGACAAGATCCAGTGTCATGCACCAGAACACAGGCACTAGTCCCCTCCACCAGGAAGCCTACACAACTCACTCAACCAACCTCAGCCACTGGGGACAGACACCAAAGGCAACGGGAGCTACGACCCTGCAGCCTGTGATAAGGAGACCCCAAACACAGTAAGTTAAGCAAAATAAGAAGACAGACAAACACACAGCAGATGAGGGAGCAAGGCAAAAACCCACCAGACCTATCAAATGAACAGGAAATAGGCAGTCTACCTGAAAAAGAATTCATAACCATGATATTAAAGATGATCCAAAATCTTGGAAACTGAATGGAGAAAATAAAACAAACTTTTTACAAGAACCTAGAAAAACTATACAGCAAACAAACAGTGATGAACAACACAATAAAGGAAATTAAAAATTCTCTACAAGGGATCAATAGCAGAATAACGGAGGCAGAAGAACGGATAAGTGACCTGGAAGATGAAAGAGTGGAAATAACTACTGCAGAGCAGAATAAAGGGAAAAAAATGAAACGAATTGAGGACACTTTCAGACACTTCTAGGACAACATTAAACGCACCAACATCCGAATTATATGGGTCCCAGAAGAAAAAGAGGAAAAGAAAGGGACTGAGAAATTATAGTTGAAAATTCCCTAATATGGAAAAGAAAATAGCTAATCAAGTGCAGGAATCACAGAGAGTCCCATACAGGTTAAGTCCCAGGAGAAACACGCCAAGACACATATTAATCAAACTATCAAAATTAAATACAAAGAACAAATATTAAAAGCAGCAAGGGAAACACAACAAACCACACATAAGGGAACCTCCATAAGGTTAACAGCTGACCTTTCAGCAGAAACTCTGCAAGCCAGAAGGGAGTGGCAGGAAATATTTAAAGTGATGAAGGAGAAAAACCTACAAGCAAGATTACTCTACCCAGCAGGGATCTCATTCAGATTTGATGGAAAAGTTAAAACCTTTACAGATAAGCAAAAGCTAAGAGAATTCAGCACCACCAAACCAGCTTTACAACAAATGCTAAAGGAACTTCTCTACGCAGGAAACACAAGAGAAGGAAAAGACCCAAAGCAATTAAGAAAATGGTAATAGGAACATACATATTGATAATTACATTAAATGTAAATGGATTAAATGCTCCAACCAAAAGGCATAGATTGGCGGAATGGATACAAAAACAAGCCCCGTATATAAGCTGCCTACAAGAGACCCACTTCATACCTAGGGACACATACAGACTGAAAGTGAGGGGATGGAAAAAGATAGCCCATGCAAATGGAAATCAAAAGCAAGCTGAAGTAGCAATTCTCATATCAGACAAAATACACTTTGAAACAAAGACTATTACAAGAGACAAAGAAGGACACTACATAATGCTCAAGGGATCAATCCAAGAAGAAGATATAACAATTGTAAGTACTTATGCACCCAACATAGGAGTACCGCACTACATAAGGCAAATACTAACAGCCATAAAAGGGGAAATCGACAGTATCACAGTCATAGTAGGGGACTTTAACACCCCACTTTCAACAATGGACAGATGATCCAAAATGAACATAAATGAGGAAACACAAGCTTTAAATGATACGTTAAACGAGATGGACTTAAATAATATTTATAGGACATTCCATCCAAAAACAACAGAATACACATTCTTCTCAAGTGCTCATGGAACATTCTCCAGGATAGACCATATCGTGGGTCACAAACCAAGCCATGGTAAATTTAAGAAAATTGAAATCATATCAAGTATCTTTTCCGAAAACAACGCTATGAGACTAGATATCAAATACAGGAAAAAATCTGTGAGAAATACAAACACATGGAGGCCGAACAACACACTACTTAATAACCAGGAGATCACTGCAGAAATCAAAAATTACCTAGAAACAAATGACAATGAAAACACGAAGACCCAAAACCTATGGGATGCAGCAAAAGCAGTTCTAAGAGGGAAGTCTATAACAATAATATCCTACCTTAAGAAACAAGAAACGTCTCAAATAAACAACCTAAACTTACAACTAATGCAATTAGAGAAAGAAGAACAAAAACCCCGCAAAGTTAGCAGAAGAAGTCATAAAAATCACATCACAAATAAATGGCAAAGAAATGAAGAACACGACAGCAAAGATCAATAAAACCAAAAGCTGCTTCTTTGAAAAAGAAAATGGTCAGAAGAACCAAGGGAAAGACGGGAATAAAGATGACGACCTACTCGAGAATCGACTTAAGGATACAGGGAGGGGGAAGGGTAAGCTGGGACAAAGTGAGAGAGTGGCATGGACATATATACACTACCAAACATAAAAAACATAGCTAGTGGGAAGGAGCCGCATAGCACAGGGAGAAGAGCTCGGTGCTTTGTGAACACCTAGAGGGGTGGGATAGAGAGGGTGGGAGGGAGGGAGATTCACGAGGGTAGAGATACGGGGACATATGTATATGTATAACTGATTCACTTTGTGCTATAGCAGAAACAGTGACACCATTGTAAAGCAATTATACTCTAATAAAGATGTTAAAACACAAGGACAACTAAAAGCTGGTTCTTTGATAAGATAAACCAAATTGATAAACCATTAGCCAGACGCATCAGAGAAAAAGAGAGAAGACTCAAATCAATAGAATTAGAAATGAAAAAGAAGAAGTAACAACTGACACTGCAGAAATACAAAGGATCATGAGAGATTACTACAAGCAACTATAGGCCAAGAAAATGAACCGCCTGGAAGAAATGGAGAAATTCTTAGAAATGCACAACCTTCCGAGACTGAACCAGGAAGAAATAGAAAATATTTAAAAAAACAATCACTAGCACTGAAATTGAAACTGTGATTACCATTCTTCCAACAGACAAAAGCCCAGGACCAGATGGCTTCACAGGCGAATTCTATCAAACATTTAGAGAAGAGCTATCACCTATCCTTCTCAAACTCTTCCAAAATACAGCAGAGTGGGAACACTCCCAAACTCATTCTGCGAGGCCACCATCACTGTGTTACCAAAACCAGACAAAGGTGTCACAAAGAAAGAAAACTATAGGCCAATATCACTGATGAACATAGATGCACAAATCCTCAACAAAATACTAACAAACAGAACCCTACAGTGCATTAAAAGGATCATACACTATGATCAAGTGGGGTTTATCCCAGGAATGCAAGACTTCTTCAATATATGCAAATCAATCAACCTGATACACCACATTAAAGAATTGAAGGAGAAAAACCGTATGGTCATCTCAATAGACGCAAAGAAAGCTTTCAACAAAATTCAACACTCATTTTTCATAAAAACCCTCCAGAAAGTAGGCATAGAGGGAACTTTCCTCAACATAATACAGGCCATATATGACAAACCCACAGCAAACATTGTCCTCAATGGTGACAAAATGAAACCGTTTCCACTAAGATCAGGAACAAGACAAGGTTGCCCACTCTCACCACTATTATTCAACATAGTTTTGGAAGTTTTAGCCACAGTGATCAGAGAAGAAAAAAAATAAAAGGAATCCAAATTGGAAAAGAACAAGTAACGCTGTCACTGCTTGCAGAAGACATGATACTATACATAGAGAATCCTAAAGATGCTACCAGAAAACTACTACAGCTAATCAATGAATTTGTTAAAGTAGGAGGATACAAAATTAATGTACAGAAATGTCTTGCATTCCTATACACTAATCATGAAAAATCTGAAAGTGAAATAAAGAAAACACTCCCATTTACCATTGCAACCAAAAGAATAAACTATCTAGGAATAAACCTACCTAAGGAGAAAAAAGCCCCATATGCAGAAAATGATGACACTGATGAAAGAAATTAAAGATGATACAAATAGATGGAGAGATATACCATGTTCTTGGATTGGAAGAATCAACACTGTTAAAATGACTGTACTACCCAAAACAATCTACTGATTCAATGCAATCCCTATAAAACTACCACTGGCACTTTTCACAGAACTAGAACAGTAATTTCACAGTTTTTATGCAAACCAAAAGATCCCGAAATAGCCAAAGCAACCTGGAGAAAGCATAACGGAGCTGGAGGAATCAGGCTCCCTGACTTCAGACGATATTACAAAGCTTCATTAATGATGACAGTATGGTACTGGCACAGAAACAGAAATATAGATCAATGGAACAGGATAGAAAGCCCAGAGGTAAACCCACACACATATCATAAACTCATCATTGATAACGGAGGCAAGGATATACAATGGAGAAAAGACAGCCTCTTCAATAAGTGGTGCTGGGAAAACTGGACAGCTACATGTAAAACAATGAAATTAGAACACTCCCTAACAGCACACACAAAAGTAACCTCAAAATGGATTAAAGACCTAAATGTAAAGCCAGATGCTATCAAACTCTTAGAGGAAAACATAGGCAGAACACGCTATGACATAAATCACAGCAAGATCCTTTTTGACACACCTCCTAGAGAAATGGAAATAAAAGCAGAAATAAACAAATGGGACTTAATGAAACTTAAAACCTTTGCACAGCAAAGGAAAACATAAAAAAGATGAAAAGACAACCCTCAGAATGGTAGAAAATATTTCCAGATGAAACAAATGACAAAGGATTAATCTCCAACATTTACAAGCAGCTCATGCAGCTTAATATCAAAAAAAACAAACAACCCAATCGAAAAACGGGCAGAAATTCTAAATAGACATTTCTCAAAAGAAGATATACAGACTGCCAACAGACACATGAAAGGATGCTCAACATCACTAATCATTAGAGAAAGGCAAATCAAAACTACAATGAAGGAGGAGCTTCAAGATGGCGGAAGAGTAAGACGTGGAGATCACCTTCCTCCCCACAAATACATCGGAAATACATCTACATGTGAAACAACTCCTACAGAACACCTACTGAACGCTGGCAGAAGACCTCAGACCTCCCAAAACGCAAGAAACTCCCCCACGTACCTGGGTACTGCAAAATAAAAAAGAAAATACAGAGACAAAAGAATAGGGAACAGACCTGCACCAGTGGGAGGGAGCTGTGAAGGAGGAAAGGTTTCCACACACTAGGAAGCCCCTTTGCAGTCGGAGACTGTGGGTGGCGGAGGGGGAAACTTCGGAGCCACAGAGGAGAGCGCAGAAACAGGGGTGCGAAGGGCAAAGCGGAGAGATTCCCACACAGAGGATCGGTGCTGACCAGCACTCACCAGACAGAGAGGCTTGTCTGCTCTCTTGCTGGGACGGGTGGGGTCCTGGAGCTGAGGCTTGGGCATCCGAGTTCGGATCCCAGGGAGAGGACTGGGGTTGGCTGCGTGAACACAGCCTGAAGGGGACTAGTGCGCTACAGCTAGCTGGGAGGGAGTCTGGGAAAATATCTGGAGCTGCCAAAGAGGCAAGGGACTTTTTCTTGCCTCTTTGTTTCCTGGTACACGAGGAGAGGGATTCAGAGTGACACTTAAAGAGCTCCAGAGATGGGCGCGAGTCGCGGCTATCGTCAAGGACCTCAAAGACGGGCATGAGACGCTAAGGCTGCTGCTGCAGCCACCAAGAAGTCTGTGTGCAAGCACAGGACAATACCCACACCTCCCCTCCCAGGAGCCTGTGCAGCCTGCCACTGCCAGTGTCAAATGATCTAGGGAAAACTTCCCCAGGTGAACACAAGGCATGCCTCGGGCTGTTGCAACGTCACGCTTGCCCCTCTGCCGCTGCAGGCTCACCCCACATCTGTACCCCTCCCTCCGCCCGACCTGAGCGAGCCAGAGCTCTCGAGTCAGCTGCTTCTTTAACCCCGTCCTGTCTGAGTGAAGAGCAGACGCACTCAGGTGACCTACACGCAGTGGCGGTTCCAAATCCAAAGCTGAAACTGGGAGCTGTGCAAACAATGAAGAGAAAGGGAAATCTCTCCCAGCCGCCTCAGGAGCAGTGGATTAAATGTCCACAATCAACTTGATGTACCCTGCATATGTGGAATACCTGAATAGACAATGTATCATCCCAAATTGAGGAGGTGGACTTTGGGAGCAACGATATATACATATATAATTCCGTTTTTCTATTTTTGTGAGCATGTATGCGTATGCTTCTGTGTGTGATTTTGTCTGTATAGCTTTGCTTTTATCATTTTTCCTGGGGTTCTCGCTGTCCTTTTTTTAATTTATTACTTAAATAATATTTTTCTTAGTAATTATATTTTATTTTAATAACTATATTTTATTGCATTTTATTTTACCTTCTTCTTCTTTCTTTCTATTTTTCCTCCCTTTAATTCTGAGCTGTGTGGAGGACAGGCTCTTGGTGCTCCAGTCAGGCATCAGCGCTGTGCCACTGAGGTGGGACAGCCAAGCTCAGGACATTGGTCCCCAAGAGACCTACCAACTCCATGTAATATGAAACAGTGAAAATCTCCCAGAGATCTCCATCTCAACGCCAAGACTCAGCTCCATTCAACGGCCAGCAAGCTACAGTGCTGGACACCCAATGCCAAACAAGTAACAAGACAGGAACACAACCCCATCCACTAGCACAAAGGCTGCCTAAAGTCATAGAAAGGCCACAGACACCCCAAAACACACCACCAGACGTGGACCTGTACACCAGAAGGACAAGATCCAGTGTCATGCACCAGAACACAGGCACTAGTCCCCTCCACCAGGAAGCCTACACAACTCACTCAACCAACCTCAGCCACTGGGGACAGACACCAAAGGCAACGGGAGCTACGACCCTGCAGCCTGTGATAAGGAGACCCCAAACACAGTAAGTTAAGCAAAATGAGAAGACAGACAAACACACAGCAGATGAGGGAGCAAGGCAAAAACCCACCAGACCTATCAAATGAACAGGAAATAGGCAGTCTACCTGAAAAAGAATTCATAACCATGATATTAAAGATGATCCAAAATCTTGGAAACTGAATGGAGAAAATAAAACAAACTTTTTACAAGAACCTAGAAAAACTATACAGCAAACAAACAGTGATGAACAACACAATAAAGGAAATTAAAAATTCTCTACAAGGGATCAATAGCAGAATAACGGAGGCAGAAGAACGGATAAGTGACCTGGAAGATGAAAGAGTGGAAATAACTACTGCAGAGCAGAATAAAGGGAAAAAAATGAAACGAATTGAGGACACTTTCAGACACTTCTAGGACAACATTAAACGCACCAACATCCGAATTATATGGGTCCCAGAAGAAAAAGAGGAAAAGAAAGGGACTGAGAAATTATAGTTGAAAATTCCCTAATATGGAAAAGAAAATAGCTAATCAAGTGCAGGAATCACAGAGAGTCCCATACAGGTTAAGTCCCAGGAGAAACACGCCAAGACACATATTAATCAAACTATCAAAATTAAATACAAAGAACAAATATTAAAAGCAGCAAGGGAAACACAACAAACCACACATAAGGGAACCTCCATAAGGTTAACAGCTGACCTTTCAGCAGAAACTCTGCAAGCCAGAAGGGAGTGGCAGGAAATATTTAAAGTGATGAAGGAGAAAAACCTACAAGCAAGATTACTCTACCCAGCAGGGATCTCATTCAGATTTGATGGAAAAGTTAAAACCTTTACAGATAAGCAAAAGCTAAGAGAATTCAGCACCACCAAACCAGCTTTACAACAAATGCTAAAGGAACTTCTCTACGCAGGAAACACAAGAGAAGGAAAAGACCCAAAGCAATTAAGAAAATGGTAATAGGAACATACATATTGATAATTACATTAAATGTAAATGGATTAAATGCTCCAACCAAAAGGCATAGATTGGCGGAATGGATACAAAAACAAGCCCCGTATATAAGCTGCCTACAAGAGACCCACTTCATACCTAGGGACACATACAGACTGAAAGTGAGGGGATGGAAAAAGATAGCCCATGCAAATGGAAATCAAAAGCAAGCTGGAGTAGCAATTCTCATATCAGACAAAATACACTTTGAAACAAAGACTATTACAAGAGACAAAGAAGGACACTACATAATGCTCAAGGGATCAATCCAAGAAGAAGATATAACAATTGTAAGTATTTATGCACCCAACATAGGAGTACCGCACTACATAAGGCAAATACTAACAGCCATAAAAGGGGAAATCGACAGTATCACAGTCATAGTAGGGGACTTTAACACCCCACTTTCAACAATGGACAGATGATCCAAAATGAACATAAATGAGGAAACACAAGCTTTAAATGATACGTTAAACGAGATGGACTTAAATAATATTTATAGGACATTCCATCCAAAAACAACAGAATACACATTCTTCTCAAGTGCTCATGGAACATTCTCCAGGATAGACCATATCGTGGGTCACAAACCAAGCCATGGTAAATTTAAGAAAATTGAAATCATATCAAGTATCTTTTCCGAAAACAACGCTATGAGACTAGATATCAAATACAGGAAAAAATCTGTGAGAAATACAAACACATGGAGGCCGAACAACACACTACTTAATAACCAGGAGATCACTGCAGAAATCAAAAATTACCTAGAAACAAATGACAATGAAAACACGAAGACCCAAAACCTATGGGATGCAGCAAAAGCAGTTCTAAGAGGGAAGTCTATAACAATAATATCCTACCTTAAGAAACAAGAAACGTCTCAAATAAACAACCTAAACTTACAACTAATGCAATTAGAGAAAGAAGAACAAAAACCCCGCAAAGTTAGCAGAAGAAGTCATAAAAATCACATCACAAATAAATGGCAAAGAAATGAAGAACACGACAGCAAAGATCAATAAAACCAAAAGCTGCTTCTTTGAAAAAGAAAATGGTCAGAAGAACCAAGGGAAAGACGGGAATAAAGATGACGACCTACTCGAGAATCGACTTAAGGATACAGGGAGGGGGAAGGGTAAGCTGGGACAAAGTGAGAGAGTGGCATGGACATATATACACTACCAAACATAAAAAACATAGCTAGTGGGAAGGAGCCGCATAGCACAGGGAGATGAGCTCGGTGCTTTGTGAACACCTAGAGGGGTGGGATAGAGAGGGTGGGAGGGAGGGAGATTCACGAGGGTAGAGATACGGGGACATATGTATATGTATAACTGATTCACTTTGTGCTATAGCAGAAACAGTGACACCATTGTAAAGCAATTATACTCTAATAAAGATGTTAAAACACAAGGACAACTAAAAGCTGGTTCTTTGATAAGATAAACCAAATTGATAAACCATTAGCCAGACGCATCAGAGAAAAAGAGAGAAGACTCAAATCAATAGAATTAGAAATGAAAAAGAAGAAGTAACAACTGACACTGCAGAAATACAAAGGATCATGAGAGATTACTACAAGCAACTATAGGCCAAGAAAATGAACCGCCTGGAAGAAATGGAGAAATTCTTAGAAATGCACAACCTTCCGAGACTGAACCAGGAAGAAATAGAAAATATTTAAAAAAACAATCACTAGCACTGAAATTGAAACTGTGATTACCATTCTTCCAACAGACAAAAGCCCAGGACCAGATGGCTTCACAGGCGAATTCTATCAAACATTTAGAGAAGAGCTATCACCTATCCTTCTCAAACTCTTCCAAAATACAGCAGAGTGGGAACACTCCCAAACTCATTCTGCGAGGCCACCATCACTGTGTTACCAAAACCAGACAAAGGTGTCACAAAGAAAGAAAACTATAGGCCAATATCACTGATGAACATAGATGCACAAATCCTCAACAAAATACTAACAAACAGAACCCTACAGCGCATTAAAAGGATCATACACTATGATCAAGTGGGGTTTATCCCAGGAATGCAAGACTTCTTCAATATATGCAAATCAATCAACCTGATACACCACATTAAAGAATTGAAGGAGAAAAACCATATGGTCATCTCAATAGACGCAAAGAAAGCTTTCGACAAAATTCAACACTCATTTTTCATAAAAACCCTCCAGAAAGTAGGCATAGAGGGAACTTTCCTCAACATAATACAGGCCATATATGACAAACCCACAGCAAACATTGTCCTCAATGGTGACAAAATGAAACCGTTTCCACTAAGATCAGGAACAAGACAAGGTTGCCCACTCTCACCACTATTATTCAACATAGTTTTGGAAGTTTTAGCCACAGTGATCAGAGAAGAAAAAAAATAAAAGGAATCCAAATTGGAAAAGAACAAGTAACGCTGTCACTGCTTGCAGAAGACATGATACTATACATAGAGAATCCTAAAGATGCTACCAGAAAACTACTACAGCTAATCAATGAATTTGTTAAAGTAGGAGGATACAAAATTAATGCGCAGAAATGTCTTGCATTCCTATACATTAATCATGAAAAATCTGAAAGTGAAATAAAGAAAACACTCCCATTTACCATTGCAACCAAAAGAATAAACTATCTAGGAATAAACCTACCTAAGGAGAAAAAAGCCCCATATGCAGAAAATGATGACACTGATGAAAGAAATTAAAGATGATACAAATAGATGGAGAGATATACCATGTTCTTGGATTGGAAGAATCAACACTGTTAAAATGACTGTACTACCCAAAACAATCTACTGATTCAATGCAATCCCTATAAAACTACCACTGGCACTTTTCACAGAACTAGAACAGTAATTTCACAGTTTTTATGCAAACCAAAAGATCCCGAAATAGCCAAAGCAACCTGGAGAAAGCATAACGGAGCTGGAGGAATCAGGCTCCCTGACTTCAGACGATATTACAAAGCTTCATTAATGATGACAGTATGGTACTGGCACAGAAACAGAAATATAGATCAATGGAACAGGATAGAAAGCCCAGACGTAAACCCACACACATATCATAAACTCATCATTGATAACGGAGGCAAGGATATACAATGGAGAAAAGACAGCCTCTTCAATAAGTGGTGCTGGGAAAACTGGACAGCTACATGTAAAACAATGAAATTAGAACACTCCCTAACAGCATACACAAAAGTAACCTCAAAATGGATTAAAGACCTAAATGTAAAGCCAGATGCTATCAAACTCTTAGAGGAAAACATAGGCAGAACACGCTATGACATAAATCACAGCAAGATCCTTTGTGACACACCTCCTAGAGAAATGGAAATAAAAGCAGAAATAAACAAATGGGACTTAATGAAACTTAAAACCTTTGCACAGCAAAGGAAAACATAAAAAAATGAAAAGACAACCCTCAGAATGGTAGAAAATATTTGCAGATGAAACAAATGACAAAGGATTAATCTCCAACATTTACAAGCAGCTCATGCAGCTTAATATCAAAAAAAAACAAACAACCCAATCGAAAAACGGGCAGAAAATCTAAATAGACATTTCTCAAAAGAAGATATACAGACTGCCAACAGACACATGAAAGGATGCTCAACAACACTAATCATTAGAGAAAGTCAAATCAAAACTACAATGAAGGAGGAGCTTCAAGATGGCGGAAGAGTAAGACGTGGAGATCACCTTCCTCCCCACAAATACATCGGAAATACATCTACATGTGAAACAACTCCTACAGAACACCTACTGAACGCTGGCAGAAGACCTCAGACCTCCCAAAACGCAAGAAACTCCCCCACGTACCTGGGTACTGCAAAATAAAAAAGAAAATACAGAGACAAAAGAATAGGGAACAGACCTGCACCAGTGGGAGGGAGCTGTGAAGGAGGAAAGGTTTCCACACACTAGGAAGCCCCTTTGCAGTCGGAGACTGTGGGTGGCGGAGGGGGAAACTTCGGAGCCACAGAGGAGAGCGCAGAAACAGGGGTGCGAAGGGCAAAGCGGAGAGATTCCCGCACAGAGGATCGGTGCTGACCAGCACTCACCAGACAGAGAGGCTTGTCTGCTCTCTTGCTGGGACGGGTGGGGTCCTGGAGCTGAGGCTTGGGCATCCGAGTTCGGATCCCAGGGAGAGGACTGGGGTTGGCTGCGTGAACACAGCCTGAAGGGGGCTAGTGCGCTACAGCTAGCTGGGAGGGAGTCTGGGAAAATATCTGGAGCTGCCAAAGAGGCAAGGGACTTTTTCTTGCCTCTTTGTTTCCTGGTACACGAGGAGAGGGATTCAGAGTGCCACTTAAAGAGCTCCAGAGATGGGCGCGAGTCGCGGCTATCATCAAGGACCTCAAAGACGGGCATGAGACGCTAAGGCTGCTGCTGCAGCCACCAAGAAGTCTGTGTGCAAGCACAGGACAATACCCACACCTCCCCTCCCAGGAGCCTGTGCAGCCTGCCACTGCCAGTGTCAAATGATCTAGGGAAAACTTCCCCAGGTGAACACAAGGCATGCCTCGGGCTGTTGCAACGTCACGCTTGCCCCTCTGCCGCTGCAGGCTCACCCCACATCTGTACCCCTCCCTCCGCCCGACCTGAGCGAGCCAGAGCTCTCGAGTCAGCTGCTTCTTTAACCCCGTCCTGTCTGAGTGAAGAGCAGACGCACTCAGGTGACCTACACGCAGTGGCGGTTCCAAATCCAAAGCTGAAACTGGGAGCTGTGCAAACAATGAAGAGAAAGGGAAATCTCTCCCAGCCGCCTCAGGAGCAGTGGATTAAATGTCCACAATCAACTTGATGTACCCTGCATATGTGGAATACCTGAATAGACAATGTATCATCCCAAATTGAGGAGGTGGACTTTGGGAGCAACGATATATACATATATAATTCCGTTTTCCTATTTTTGTGAGCATGTATGCGTATGCTTCTGTGTGTGATTTTGTCTGTATAGCTTTGCTTTTATCATTTTTCCTGGGGTTCTCGCTGTCCTTTTTTTAATTTATTACTTAAATAATATTTTTCTTAGTAATTATATTTTATTTTAATAACTATATTTTATTGCATTTTATTTTACCTTCTTCTTCTTTCTTTCTATTTTTCCTCCCTTTAATTCTGAGCTGTGTGGAGGACAGGCTCTTGGTGCTCCAGTCAGGCATCAGCGCTGTGCCACTGAGGTGGGACAGCCAAGCTCAGGACATTGGTCCACAAGAGACCTACCAACTCCATGTAATATGAAACAGTGAAAATCTCCCAGAGATCTCCATCTCAACGCCAAGACTCAGCTCCATTCAACGGCCAGCAAGCTACAGTGCTGGACACCCAATGCCAAACAAGTAACAAGACAGGAACACAACCCCATCCACTAGCACAAAGGCTGCCTAAAGTCATAGAAAGGCCACAGACACCCCAAAACACACCACCAGACGTGGACCTGTACACCAGAAGGACAAGATCCAGTGTCATGCACCAGAACACAGGCACTAGTCCCCTCCACCAGGAAGCCTACACAACTCACTCAACCAACCTCAGCCACTGGGGACAGACACCAAAGGCAACGGGAGCTACGACCCTGCAGCCTGTGATAAGGAGACCCCAAACACAGTAAGTTAAGCAAAATGAGAAGACAGACAAACACACAGCAGATGAGGGAGCAAGGCAAAAACCCACCAGACCTATCAAATGAACAGGAAATAGGCAGTCTACCTGAAAAAGAATTCATAACCATGATATTAAAGATGATCCAAAATCTTGGAAACTGAATGGAGAAAATAAAACAAACTTTTTACAAGAACCTAGAAAAACTATACAGCAAACAAACAGTGATGAACAACACAATAAAGGAAATTAAAAATTCTCTACAAGGGATCAATAGCAGAATAACGGAGGCAGAAGAACGGATAAGTGACCTGGAAGATGAAAGAGTGGAAATAACTACTGCAGAGCAGAATAAAGGGAAAAAAATGAAACGAATTGAGGACACTTTCAGACACTTCTAGGACAACATTAAACGCACCAACATCCGAATTATATGGGTCCCAGAAGAAAAAGAGGAAAAGAAAGGGACTGAGAAATTATAGTTGAAAATTCCCTAATATGGAAAAGAAAATAGCTAATCAAGTGCAGGAATCACAGAGAGTCCCATACAGGTTAAGTCCCAGGAGAAACACGCCAAGACACATATTAATCAAACTATCAAAATTAAATACAAAGAACAAATATTAAAAGCAGCAAGGGAAACACAACAAACCACACATAAGGGAACCTCCATAAGGTTAACAGCTGACCTTTCAGCAGAAACTCTGCAAGCCAGAAGGGAGTGGCAGGAAATATTTAAAGTGATGAAGGAGAAAAACCTACAAGCAAGATTACTCTACCCAGCAGGGATCTCATTCAGATTTGATGGAAAAGTTAAAACCTTTACAGATAAGCAAAAGCTAAGAGAATTCAGCACCACCAAACCAGCTTTACAACAAATGCTAAAGGAACTTCTCTACGCAGGAAACACAAGAGAAGGAAAAGACCCAAAGCAATTAAGAAAATGGTAATAGGAACATACATATTGATAATTACATTAAATGTAAATGGATTAAATGCTCCAACCAAAAGGCATAGATTGGCGGAATGGATACAAAAACAAGCCCCGTATATAAGCTGCCTACAAGAGACCCACTTCATACCTAGGGACACATACAGACTGAAAGTGAGGGGATGGAAAAAGATAGCCCATGCAAATGGAAATCAAAAGCAAGCTGGAGTAGCAATTCTCATATCAGACAAAATACACTTTGAAACAAAGACTATTACAAGAGACAAAGAAGGACACTACATAATGCTCAAGGGATCAATCCAAGAAGAAAATATAACAATTGTAAGTATTTATGCACCCAACATAGGAGTACCGCACTACATAAGGCAAATACTAACAGCCATAAAAGGGGAAATCGACAGTATCACAGTCATAGTAGGGGACTTTAACACCCCACTTTCAACAATGGACAGATGATCCAAAATGAACATAAATGAGGAAACACAAGCTTTAAATGATACGTTAAACGAGATGGACTTAAATAATATTTATAGGACATTCCATCCAAAAACAACAGAATACACATTCTTCTCAAGTGCTCATGGAACATTCTCCAGGATAGACCATATCGTGGGTCACAAACCAAGCCATGGTAAATTTAAGAAAATTGAAATCATATCAAGTATCTTTTCCGAAAACAACGCTATGAGACTAGATATCAAATACAGGAAAAAATCTGTGAGAAATACAAACACATGGAGGCCGAACAACACACTACTTAATAACCAGGAGATCACTGCAGAAATCAAAAATTACCTAGAAACAAATGACAATGAAAACACGAAGACCCAAAACCTATGGGATGCAGCAAAAGCAGTTCTAAGAGGGAAGTCTATAACAATAATATCCTACCTTAAGAAACAAGAAACGTCTCAAATAAACAACCTAAACTTACAACTAATGCAATTAGAGAAAGAAGAACAAAAACCCCGCAAAGTTAGCAGAAGAAGTCATAAAAATCACATCACAAATAAATGGCAAAGAAATGAAGAACACGACAGCAAAGATCAATAAAACCAAAAGCTGCTTCTTTGAAAAAGAAAATGGTCAGAAGAACCAAGGGAAAGACGGGAATAAAGATGACGACCTACTCGAGAATCGACTTAAGGATACAGGGAGGGGGAAGGGTAAGCTGGGACAAAGTGAGAGAGTGGCATGGACATATATACACTACCAAACATAAAAAACATAGCTAGTGGGAAGGAGCCGCATAGCACAGGGAGATGAGCTCGGTGCTTTGTGAACACCTAGAGGGGTGGGATAGAGAGGGTGGGAGGGAGGGAGATTCACGAGGGTAGAGATACGGGGACATATGTATATGTATAACTGATTCACTTTGTGCTATAGCAGAAACAGTGACACCATTGTAAAGCAATTATACTCTAATAAAGATGTTAAAACACAAGGACAACTAAAAGCTGGTTCTTTGATAAGATAAACCAAATTGATAAACCATTAGCCAGACGCATCAGAGAAAAAGAGAGAAGACTCAAATCAATAGAATTAGAAATGAAAAAGAAGAAGTAACAACTGACACTGCAGAAATACAAAGGATCATGAGAGATTACTACAAGCAACTATAGGCCAAGAAAATGAACCGCCTGGAAGAAATGGAGAAATTCTTAGAAATGCACAACCTTCCGAGACTGAACCAGGAAGAAATAGAAAATATTTAAAAAAACAATCACTAGCACTGAAATTGAAACTGTGATTACCATTCTTCCAACAGACAAAAGCCCAGGACCAGATGGCTTCACAGGCGAATTCTATCAAACATTTAGAGAAGAGCTATCACCTATCCTTCTCAAACTCTTCCAAAATACAGCAGAGTGGGAACACTCCCAAACTCATTCTGCGAGGCCACCATCACTGTGTTACCAAAACCAGACAAAGGTGTCACAAAGAAAGAAAACTATAGGCCAATATCACTGATGAACATAGATGCACAAATCCTCAACAAAATACTAACAAACAGAACCCTACAGCGCATTAAAAGGATCATACACTATGATCAAGTGGGGTTTATCCCAGGAATGCAAGACTTCTTCAATATATGCAAATCAATCAACCTGATACACCACATTAAAGAATTGAAGGAGAAAAACCATATGGTCATCTCAATAGACGCAAAGAAAGCTTTCGACAAAATTCAACACTCATTTTTCATAAAAACCCTCCAGAAAGTAGGCATAGAGGGAACTTTCCTCAACATAATACAGGCCATATATGACAAACCCACAGCAAACATTGTCCTCAATGGTGACAAAATGAAACCGTTTCCACTAAGATCAGGAACAAGACAAGGTTGCCCACTCTCACCACTATTATTCAACATAGTTTTGGAAGTTTTAGCCACAGTGATCAGAGAAGAAAAAAAATAAAAGGAATCCAAATTGGAAAAGAACAAGTAACGCTGTCACTGCTTGCAGAAGACATGATACTATACATAGAGAATCCTAAAGATGCTACCAGAAAACTACTACAGCTAATCAATGAATTTGTTAAAGTAGGAGGATACAAAATTAATGCGCAGAAATGTCTTGCATTCCTATACATTAATCATGAAAAATCTGAAAGTGAAATAAAGAAAACACTCCCATTTACCATTGCAACCAAAAGAATAAACTATCTAGGAATAAACCTACCTAAGGAGAAAAAAGCCCCATATGCAGAAAATGATGACACTGATGAAAGAAATTAAAGATGATACAAATAGATGGAGAGATATACCATGTTCTTGGATTGGAAGAATCAACACTGTTAAAATGATTGTACTACCCAAAACAATCTACTGATTCAATGCAATCCCTATAAAACTACCACTGGCACTTTTCACAGAACTAGAACAGTAATTTCACAGTTTTTATGCAAACCAAAAGATCCCGAAATAGCCAAAGCAACCTGGAGAAAGCATAACGGAGCTGGAGGAATCAGGCTCCCTGACTTCAGACGATATTACAAAGCTTCATTAATGATGACAGTATGGTACTGGCACAGAAACAGAAATATAGATCAATGGAACAGGATAGAAAGCCCAGAGGTAAACCCACACACATATCATAAACTCATCATTGATAACGGAGGCAAGGATATACAATGGAGAAAAGACAGCCTCTTCAATAAGTGGTGCTGGGAAAACTGGACAGCTACATGTAAAACAATGAAATTAGAACACTCCCTAACAGCACACACAAAAGTAACCTCAAAATGGATTAAAGACCTAAATGTAAAGCCAGATGCTATCAAACTCTTAGAGGAAAACATAGGCAGAACACGCTATGACATAAATCACAGCAAGATCCTTTGTGACACACCTCCTAGAGAAATGGAAATAAAAGCAGAAATAAACAAATGGGACTTAATGAAACTTAAAACCTTTGCACAGCAAAGGAAAACATAAAAAAGATGAAAAGACAACCCTCAGAATGGTAGAAAATATTTGCAGATGAAACAAATGACAAAGGATTAATCTCCAACATTTACAAGCAGCTCATGCAGCTTAATATCAAAAAAAACAAACAACCCAATCGAAAAACGGGCAGAAATTCTAAATAGACATTTCTCAAAAGAAGATATACAGACTGCCAACAGACACATGAAAGGATGCTCAACATCACTAATCATTAGAGAAAGGCAAATCAAAACTACAATGAAGGAGGAGCTTCAAGATGGCGGAAGAGTAAGACGTGGAGATCACCTTCCTCCCCACAAATACATCGGAAATACATCTACATGTGAAACAACTCCTACAGAACACCTACTGAACGCTGGCAGAAGACCTCAGACCTCCCAAAACGCAAGAAACTCCCCCACGTACCTGGGTACTGCAAAATAAAAAAGAAAATACAGAGACAAAAGAATAGGGAACAGACCTGCACCAGTGGGAGGGAGCTGTGAAGGAGGAAAGGTTTCCACACACTAGGAAGCCCCTTTGCAGTCGGAGACTGTGGGTGGCGGAGGGGGAAACTTCGGAGCCACAGAGGAGAGCGCAGAAACAGGGGTGCGAAGGGCAAAGCGGAGAGATTCCCACACAGAGGATCGGTGCTGACCAGCACTCACCAGACAGAGAGGCTTGTCTGCTCTCTTGCTGGGACGGGTGGGGTCCTGGAGCTGAGGCTTGGGCATCCGAGTTCGGATCCCAGGGAGAGGACTGGGGTTGGCTGCGTGAACACAGCCTGAAGGGGGCTAGTGCGCTACAGCTAGCTGGGAGGGAGTCTGGGAAAATATCTGGAGCTGCCAAAGAGGCAAGGGACTTTTTCTTGCCTCTTTGTTTCCTGGTACACGAGGAGAGGGATTCAGAGTGCCACTTAAAGAGCTCCAGAGATGGGCGCGAGTCGCGGCTATCGTCAAGGACCTCAAAGACGGGCATGAGACGCTAAGGCTGCTGCTGCAGCCACCAAGAAGTCTGTGTGCAAGCACAGGACAATACCCACACCTCCCCTCCCAGGAGCCTGTGCAGCCTGCCACTGCCAGTGTCAAATGATCTAGGGAAAACTTCCCCAGGTGAACACAAGGCATGCCTCGGGCTGTTGCAACGTCACGCTTGCCCCTCTGCCGCTGCAGGCTCACCCCACATCTGTACCCCTCCCTCCGCCCGACCTGAGCGAGCCAGAGCTCTCGAGTCAGCTGCTTCTTTAACCCCGTCCTGTCTGAGTGAAGAGCAGACGCACTCAGGTGACCTACACGCAGTGGCGGTTCCAAATCCAAAGCTGAAACTGGGAGCTGTGCAAACAATGAAGAGAAAGGGAAATCTCTCCCAGCCGCCTCAGGAGCAGTGGATTAAATGTCCACAATCAACTTGATGTACCCTGCATATGTGGAATACCTGAATAGACAATGTATCATCCCAAATTGAGGAGGTGGACTTTGGGAGCAACGATATATACATATATAATTCCGTTTTTCTATTTTTGTGAGCATGTATGCGTATGCTTCTGTGTGTGATTTTGTCTGTATAGCTTTGCTTTTATCATTTTTCCTGGGGTTCTCGCTGTCCTTTTTTTAATTTATTACTTAAATAATATTTTTCTTAGTAATTATATTTTATTTTAATAACTATATTTTATTGCATTTTATTTTACCTTCTTCTTCTTTCTTTCTATTTTTCCTCCCTTTAATTCTGAGCTGTGTGGAGGACAGGCTCTTGGTGCTCCAGTCAGGCATCAGCGCTGTGCCACTGAGGTGGGACAGCCAAGCTCAGGACATTGGTCCCCAAGAGACCTACCAACTCCATGTAATATGAAACAGTGAAAATCTCCCAGAGATCTCCATCTCAACGCCAAGACTCAGCTCCATTCAACGGCCAGCAAGCTACAGTGCTGGACACCCAATGCCAAACAAGTAACAAGACAGGAACACAACCCCATCCACTAGCACAAAGGCTGCCTAAAGTCAGAGAAAGGCCACAGACACCCCAAAACACACCACCAGACGTGGACCTGTACACCAGAAGGACAAGATCCAGTGTCATGCACCAGAACACAGGCACTAGTCCCCTCCACCAGGAAGCCTACACAACTCACTCAACCAACCTCAGCCACTGGGGACAGACACCAAAGGCAACGGGAGCTACAACCCTGCAGCCTGTGATAAGGAGACCCCAAACACAGTAAGTTAAGCAAAATGAGAAGACAGACAAACACACAGCAGATGAGGGAGCAAGGCAAAAACCCACCAGACCTATCAAATGAACAGGAAATAGGCAGTCTACCTGAAAAAGAATTCATAACCATGATATTAAAGATGATCCAAAATCTTGGAAACTGAATGGAGAAAATAAAACAAACTTTTTACAAGAACCTAGAAAAACTATACAGCAAACAAACAGTGATGAACAACACAATAAAGGAAATTAAAAATTCTCTACAAGGGATCAATAGCAGAATAACGGAGGCAGAAGAACGGATAAGTGACCTGGAAGATGAAAGAGTGGAAATAACTACTGCAGAGCAGAATAAAGGGAAAAAAATGAAACGAATTGAGGACACTTTCAGACACTTCTAGGACAACATTAAACGCACCAACATCCGAATTATATGGGTCCCAGAAGAAAAAGAGGAAAAGAAAGGGACTGAGAAATTATAGTTGAAAATTCCCTAATATGGAAAAGAAAATAGCTAATCAAGTGCAGGAATCACAGAGAGTCCCATACAGGTTAAGTCCCAGGAGAAACACGCCAAGACACATATTAATCAAACTATCAAAATTAAATACAAAGAACAAATATTAAAAGCAGCAAGGGAAACACAACAAACCACACATAAGGGAACCTCCATAAGGTTAACAGCTGACCTTTCAGCAGAAACTCTGCAAGCCAGAAGGGAGTGGCAGGAAATATTTAAAGTGATGAAGGAGAAAAACCTACAAGCAAGATTACTCTACCCAGCAGGGATCTCATTCAGATTTGATGGAAAAGTTAAAACCTTTACAGATAAGCAAAAGCTAAGAGAATTCAGCACCACCAAACCAGCTTTACAACAAATGCTAAAGGAACTTCTCTACGCAGGAAACACAAGAGAAGGAAAAGACCCAAAGCAATTAAGAAAATGGTAATAGGAACATACATATTGATAATTACATTAAATGTAAATGGATTAAATGCTCCAACCAAAAGGCATAGATTGGCGGAATGGATACAAAAACAAGCCCCGTATATAAGCTGCCTACAAGAGACCCACTTCATACCTAGGGACACATACAGACTGAAAGTGAGGGGATGGAAAAAGATAGCCCATGCAAATGGAAATCAAAAGCAAGCTGGAGTAGCAATTCTCATATCAGACAAAATACACTTTGAAACAAAGACTATTACAAGAGACAAAGAAGGACACTACATAATGCTCAAGGGATCAATCCAAGAAGAAGATATAACAATTGTAAGTATTTATGCACCCAACATAGGAGTACCGCACTACATAAGGCAAATACTAACAGCCATAAAAGGGGAAATCGACAGTATCACAGTCATAGTAGGGGACTTTAACACCCCACTTTCAACAATGGACAGATGATCCAAAATGAACATAAATGAGGAAACACAAGCTTTAAATGATACGTTAAACGAGATGGACTTAAATAATATTTATAGGACATTCCATCCAAAAACAACAGAATACACATTCTTCTCAAGTGCTCATGGAACATTCTCCAGGATAGACCATATCGTGGGTCACAAACCAAGCCATGGTAAATTTAAGAAAATTGAAATCATATCAAGTATCTTTTCCGAAAACAACGCTATGAGACTAGATATCAAATACAGGAAAAAATCTGTGAGAAATACAAACACATGGAGGCCGAACAACACACTACTTAATAACCAGGAGATCACTGCAGAAATCAAAAATTACCTAGAAACAAATGACAATGAAAACACGAAGACCCAAAACCTATGGGATGCAGCAAAAGCAGTTCTAAGAGGGAAGTCTATAACAATAATATCCTACCTTAAGAAACAAGAAACGTCTCAAATAAACAACCTAAACTTACAACTAATGCAATTAGAGAAAGAAGAACAAAAACCCCGCAAAGTTAGCAGAAGAAGTCATAAAAATCACATCACAAATAAATGGCAAAGAAATGAAGAACACGACAGCAAAGATCAATAAAACCAAAAGCTGCTTCTTTGAAAAAGAAAATGGTCAGAAGAACCAAGGGAAAGACGGGAATAAAGATGACGACCTACTCGAGAATCGACTTAAGGATACAGGGAGGGGGAAGGGTAAGCTGGGACAAAGTGAGAGAGTGGCATGGACATATATACACTACCAAACATAAAAAACATAGCTAGTGGGAAGGAGCCGCATAGCACAGGGAGATGAGCTCGGTGCTTTGTGAACACCTAGAGGGGTGGGATAGAGAGGGTGGGAGGGAGGGAGATTCACGAGGTTAGAGATATGGGGACATATGTATATGTATAACTGATTCACTTTGTGCTATAGCAGAAACAGTGACACCATTGTAAAGCAATTATACTCTAATAAAGATGTTAAAACACAAGGACAACTAAAAGCTGGTTCTTTGATAAGATAAACCAAATTGATAAACCATTAGCCAGACGCATCAGAGAAAAAGAGAGAAGACTCAAATCAATAGAATTAGAAATGAAAAAGAAGAAGTAACAACTGACACTGCAGAAATACAAAGGATCATGAGAGATTACTACAAGCAACTATAGGCCAAGAAAATGAACCGCCTGGAAGAAATGGAGAAATTCTTAGAAATGCACAACCTTCCGAGACTGAACCAGGAAGAAATAGAAAATATTTAAAAAAACAATCACTAGCACTGAAATTGAAACTGTGATTACCATTCTTCCAACAGACAAAAGCCCAGGACCAGATGGCTTCACAGGCGAATTCTATCAAACATTTAGAGAAGAGCTATCACCTATCCTTCTCAAACTCTTCCAAAATACAGCAGAGTGGGAACACTCCCAAACTCATTCTGCGAGGCCACCATCACTGTGTTACCAAAACCAGACAAAGGTGTCACAAAGAAAGAAAACTATAGGCCAATATCACTGATGAACATAGATGCACAAATCCTCAACAAAATACTAACAAACAGAACCCTACAGCGCATTAAAAGGATCATACACTATGATCAAGTGGGGTTTATCCCAGGAATGCAAGACTTCTTCAATATATGCAAATCAATCAACCTGATACACCACATTAAAGAATTGAAGGAGAAAAACCATATGGTCATCTCAATAGACGCAAAGAAAGCTTTCGACAAAATTCAACACTCATTTTTCATAAAAACCCTCCAGAAAGTAGGCATAGAGGGAACTTTCCTCAACATAATACAGGCCATATATGACAAACCCACAGCAAACATTGTCCTCAATGGTGACAAAATGAAACCGTTTCCACTAAGATCAGGAACAAGACAAGGTTGCCCACTCTCACCACTATTATTCAACATAGTTTTGGAAGTTTTAGCCACAGTGATCAGAGAAGAAAAAAAATAAAAGGAATCCAAATTGGAAAAGAACAAGTAACGCTGTCACTGCTTGCAGAAGACATGATACTATACATAGAGAATCCTAAAGATGCTACCAGAAAACTACTACAGCTAATCAATGAATTTGTTAAAGTAGGAGGATACAAAATTAATGCGCAGAAATGTCTTGCATTCCTATACATTAATCATGAAAAATCTGAAAGTGAAATAAAGAAAACACTCCCATTTACCATTGCAACCAAAAGAATAAACTATCTAGGAATAAACCTACCTAAGGAGAAAAAAGCCCCATATGCAGAAAATGATGACACTGATGAAAGAAATTAAAGATGATACAAATAGATGGAGAGATATACCATGTTCTTGGATTGGAAGAATCAACACTGTTAAAATGATTGTACTACCCAAAACAATCTACTGATTCAATGCAATCCCTATAAAACTACCACTGGCACTTTTCACAGAACTAGAACAGTAATTTCACAGTTTTTATGCAAACCAAAAGATCCCGAAATAGCCAAAGCAACCTGGAGAAAGCATAACGGAGCTGGAGGAATCAGGCTCCCTGACTTCAGACGATATTACAAAGCTTCATTAATGATGACAGTATGGTACTGGCACAGAAACAGAAATATAGATCAATGGAACAGGATAGAAAGCCCAGAGGTAAACCCACACACATATCATAAACTCATCATTGATAACGGAGGCAAGGATATACAATGGAGAAAAGACAGCCTCTTCAATAAGTGGTGCTGGGAAAACTGGACAGCTACATGTAAAACAATGAAATTAGAACACTCCCTAACAGCACACACAAAAGTAACCTCAAAATGGATTAAAGACCTAAATGTAAAGCCAGATGCTATCAAACTCTTAGAGGAAAACATAGGCAGAACACGCTATGACATAAATCACAGCAAGATCCTTTGTGACACACCTCCTAGAGAAATGGAAATAAAAGCAGAAATAAACAAATGGGACTTAATGAAACTTAAAACCTTTGCACAGCAAAGGAAAACATAAAAAAGATGAAAAGACAACCCTCAGAATGGTAGAAAATATTTGCAGATGAAACAAATGACAAAGGATTAATCTCCAACATTTACAAGCAGCTCATGCAGCTTAATATCAAAAAAAACAAACAACCCAATCGAAAAACGGGCAGAAATTCTAAATAGACATTTCTCAAAAGAAGATATACAGACTGCCAACAGACACATGAAAGGATGCTCAACATCACTAATCATTAGAGAAAGGCAAATCAAAACTACAATGAAGGAGGAGCTTCAAGATGGCGGAAGAGTAAGACGTGGAGATCACCTTCCTCCCCACAAATACATCGGAAATACATCTACATGTGAAACAACTCCTACAGAACACCTACTGAACGCTGGCAGAAGACCTCAGACCTCCCAAAACGCAAGAAACTCCCCCACGTACCTGGGTACTGCAAAATAAAAAAGAAAATACAGAGACAAAAGAATAGGGAACAGACCTGCACCAGTGGGAGGGAGCTGTGAAGGAGGAAAGGTTTCCACACACTAGGAAGCCCCTTTGCAGTCGGAGACTGTGGGTGGCGGAGGGGGAAACTTCGGAGCCACAGAGGAGAGCGCAGAAACAGGGGTGCGAAGGGCAAAGCGGAGAGATTCCCACACAGAGGATCGGTGCTGACCAGCACTCACCAGACAGAGAGGCTTGTCTGCTCTCTTGCTGGGACGGGTGGGGTCCTGGAGCTGAGGCTTGGGCATCCGAGTTCGGATCCCAGGGAGAGGACTGGGGTTGGCTGCGTGAACACAGCCTGAAGGGGGCTAGTGCGCTACAGCTAGCTGGGAGGGAGTCTGGGAAAATATCTGGAGCTGCCAAAGAGGCAAGGGACTTTTTCTTGCCTCTTTGTTTCCTGGTACACGAGGAGAGGGATTCAGAGTGCCACTTAAAGAGCTCCAGAGATGGGCGCGAGTCGCGGCTATCGTCAAGGACCTCAAAGACGGGCATGAGACGCTAAGGCTGCTGCTGCAGCCACCAAGAAGTCTGTGTGCAAGCACAGGACAATACCCACACCTCCCCTCCCAGGAGCCTGTGCAGCCTGCCACTGCCAGTGTCAAATGATCTAGGGAAAACTTCCCCAGGTGAACACAAGGCATGCCTCGGGCTGTTGCAACGTCACGCTTGCCCCTCTGCCGCTGCAGGCTCACCCCACATCTGTACCCCTCCCTCCGCCCGACCTGAGCGAGCCAGAGCTCTCGAGTCAGCTGCTTCTTTAACCCCGTCCTGTCTGAGTGAAGAGCAGACGCACTCAGGTGACCTACACGCAGTGGCGGTTCCAAATCCAAAGCTGAAACTGGGAGCTGTGCAAACAATGAAGAGAAAGGGAAATCTCTCCCAGCCGCCTCAGGAGCAGTGGATTAAATGTCCACAATCAACTTGATGTACCCTGCATATGTGGAATACCTGAATAGACAATGTATCATCCCAAATTGAGGAGGTGGACTTTGGGAGCAACGATATATACATATATAATTCCGTTTTTCTATTTTTGTGAGCATGTATGCGTATGCTTCTGTGTGTGATTTTGTCTGTATAGCTTTGCTTTTATCATTTTTCCTGGGGTTCTCGCTGTCCTTTTTTTAATTTATTACTTAAATAATATTTTTCTTAGTAATTATATTTTATTTTAATAACTATATTTTATTGCATTTTATTTTACCTTCTTCTTCTTTCTTTCTATTTTTCCTCCCTTTAATTCTGAGCTGTGTGGAGGACAGGCTCTTGGTGCTCCAGTCAGGCATCAGCGCTGTGCCACTGAGGTGGGACAGCCAAGCTCAGGACATTGGTCCCCAAGAGACCTACCAACTCCATGTAATATGAAACAGTGAAAATCTCCCAGAGATCTCCATCTCAACGCCAAGACTCAGCTCCATTCAACGGCCAGCAAGCTACAGTGCTGGACACCCAATGCCAAACAAGTAACAAGACAGGAACACAACCCCATCCACTAGCACAAAGGCTGCCTAAAGTCATAGAAAGGCCACAGACACCCCAAAACACACCACCAGACGTGGACCTGTACACCAGAAGGACAAGATCCAGTGTCATGCACCAGAACACAGGCACTAGTCCCCTCCACCAGGAAGCCTACACAACTCACTCAACCAACCTCAGCCACTGGGGACAGACACCAAAGGCAACGGGAGCTACAACCCTGCAGCCTGTGATAAGGAGACCCCAAACACAGTAAGTTAAGCAAAATGAGAAGACAGACAAACACACAGCAGATGAGGGAGCAAGGCAAAAACCCACCAGACCTATCAAATGAACAGGAAATAGGCAGTCTACCTGAAAAAGAATTCATAACCATGATATTAAAGATGATCCAAAATCTTGGAAACTGAATGGAGAAAATAAAACAAACTTTTTACAAGAACCTAGAAAAACTATACAGCAAACAAACAGTGATGAACAACACAATAAAGGAAATTAAAAATTCTCTACAAGGGATCAATAGCAGAATAACGGAGGCAGAAGAACGGATAAGTGACCTGGAAGATGAAAGAGTGGAAATAACTACTGCAGAGCAGAATAAAGGGAAAAAAATGAAACGAATTGAGGACACTTTCAGACACTTCTAGGACAACATTAAACGCACCAACATCCGAATTATATGGGTCCCAGAAGAAAAAGAGGAAAAGAAAGGGACTGAGAAATTATAGTTGAAAATTCCCTAATATGGAAAAGAAAATAGCTAATCAAGTGCAGGAATCACAGAGAGTCCCATACAGGTTAAGTCCCAGGAGAAACACGCCAAGACACATATTAATCAAACTATCAAAATTAAATACAAAGAACAAATATTAAAAGCAGCAAGGGAAACACAACAAACCACACATAAGGGAACCTCCATAAGGTTAACAGCTGACCTTTCAGCAGAAACTCTGCAAGCCAGAAGGGAGTGGCAGGAAATATTTAAAGTGATGAAGGAGAAAAACCTACAAGCAAGATTACTCTACCCAGCAGGGATCTCATTCAGATTTGATGGAAAAGTTAAAACCTTTACAGATAAGCAAAAGCTAAGAGAATTCAGCACCACCAAACCAGCTTTACAACAAATGCTAAAGGAACTTCTCTACGCAGGAAACACAAGAGAAGGAAAAGACCCAAAGCAATTAAGAAAATGGTAATAGGAACATACATATTGATAATTACATTAAATGTAAATGGATTAAATGCTCCAACCAAAAGGCATAGATTGGCGGAATGGATACAAAAACAAGCCCCGTATATAAGCTGCCTACAAGAGACCCACTTCATACCTAGGGACACATACAGACTGAAAGTGAGGGGATGGAAAAAGATAGCCCATGCAAATGGAAATCAAAAGCAAGCTGGAGTAGCAATTCTCATATCAGACAAAATACACTTTGAAACAAAGACTATTACAAGAGACAAAGAAGGACACTACATAATGCTCAAGGGATCAATCCAAGAAGAAGATATAACAATTGTAAGTATTTATGCACCCAACATAGGAGTACCGCACTACATAAGGCAAATACTAACAGCCATAAAAGGGGAAATCGACAGTATCACAGTCATAGTAGGGGACTTTAACACCCCACTTTCAACAATGGACAGATGATCCAAAATGAACATAAATGAGGAAACACAAGCTTTAAATGATACGTTAAACGAGATGGACTTAAATAATATTTATAGGACATTCCATCCAAAAACAACAGAATACACATTCTTCTCAAGTGCTCATGGAACATTCTCCAGGATAGACCATATCGTGGGTCACAAACCAAGCCATGGTAAATTTAAGAAAATTGAAATCATATCAAGTATCTTTTCCGAAAACAACGCTATGAGACTAGATATCAAATACAGGAAAAAATCTGTGAGAAATACAAACACATGGAGGCCGAACAACACACTACTTAATAACCAGGAGATCACTGCAGAAATCAAAAATTACCTAGAAACAAATGACAATGAAAACACGAAGACCCAAAACCTATGGGATGCAGCAAAAGCAGTTCTAAGAGGGAAGTCTATAACAATAATATCCTACCTTAAGAAACAAGAAACGTCTCAAATAAACAACCTAAACTTACAACTAATGCAATTAGAGAAAGAAGAACAAAAACCCCGCAAAGTTAGCAGAAGAAGTCATAAAAATCACATCACAAATAAATGGCAAAGAAATGAAGAACACGACAGCAAAGATCAATAAAACCAAAAGCTGCTTCTTTGAAAAAGAAAATGGTCAGAAGAACCAAGGGAAAGACGGGAATAAAGATGACGACCTACTCGAGAATCGACTTAAGGATACAGGGAGGGGGAAGGGTAAGCTGGGACAAAGTGAGAGAGTGGCATGGACATATATACACTACCAAACATAAAAAACATAGCTAGTGGGAAGGAGCCGCATAGCACAGGGAGATGAGCTCGGTGCTTTGTGAACACCTAGAGGGGTGGGATAGAGAGGGTGGGAGGGAGGGAGATTCACGAGGGTAGAGATACGGGGACATATGTATATGTATAACTGATTCACTTTGTGCTATAGCAGAAACAGTGACACCATTGTAAAGCAATTATACTCTAATAAAGATGTTAAAACACAAGGACAACTAAAAGCTGGTTCTTTGATAAGATAAACCAAATTGATAAACCATTAGCCAGACGCATCAGAGAAAAAGAGAGAAGACTCAAATCAATAGAATTAGAAATGAAAAAGAAGAAGTAACAACTGACACTGCAGAAATACAAAGGATCATGAGAGATTACTACAAGCAACTATAGGCCAAGAAAATGAACCGCCTGGAAGAAATGGAGAAATTCTTAGAAATGCACAACCTTCCGAGACTGAACCAGGAAGAAATAGAAAATATTTAAAAAAACAATCACTAGCACTGAAATTGAAACTGTGATTACCATTCTTCCAACAGACAAAAGCCCAGGACCAGATGGCTTCACAGGCGAATTCTATCAAACATTTAGAGAAGAGCTATCACCTATCCTTCTCAAACTCTTCCAAAATACAGCAGAGTGGGAACACTCCCAAACTCATTCTGCGAGGCCACCATCACTGTGTTACCAAAACCAGACAAAGGTGTCACAAAGAAAGAAAACTATAGGCCAATATCACTGATGAACATAGATGCACAAATCCTCAACAAAATACTAACAAACAGAACCCTACAGCGCATTAAAAGGATCATACACTATGATCAAGTGGGGTTTATCCCAGGAATGCAAGACTTCTTCAATATATGCAAATCAATCAACCTGATACACCACATTAAAGAATTGAAGGAGAAAAACCATATGGTCATCTCAATAGACGCAAAGAAAGCTTTCGACAAAATTCAACACTCATTTTTCATAAAAACCCTCCAGAAAGTAGGCATAGAGGGAACTTTCCTCAACATAATACAGGCCATATATGACAAACCCACAGCAAACATTGTCCTCAATGGTGACAAAATGAAACCGTTTCCACTAAGATCAGGAACAAGACAAGGTTGCCCACTCTCACCACTATTATTCAACATAGTTTTGGAAGTTTTAGCCACAGTGATCAGAGAAGAAAAAAAATAAAAGGAATCCAAATTGGAAAAGAACAAGTAACGCTGTCACTGCTTGCAGAAGACATGATACTATACATAGAGAATCCTAAAGATGCTACCAGAAAACTACTACAGCTAATCAATGAATTTGTTAAAGTAGGAGGATACAAAATTAATGTACAGAAATGTCTTGCATTCCTATACACTAATCATGAAAAATCTGAAAGTGAAATAAAGAAAACACTCCCATTTACCATTGCAACCAAAAGAATAAACTATCTAGGAATAAACCTACCTAAGGAGAAAAAAGCCCCATATGCAGAAAATGATGACACTGATGAAAGAAATTAAAGATGATACAAATAGATGGAGAGATATACCATGTTCTTGGATTGGAAGAATCAACACTGTTAAAATGACTGTACTACCCAAAACAATCTACTGATTCAATGCAATCCCTATAAAACTACCACTGGCACTTTTCACAGAACTAGAACAGTAATTTCACAGTTTTTATGCAAACCAAAAGATCCCGAAATAGCCAAAGCAACCTGGAGAAAGCATAACGGAGCTGGAGGAATCAGGCTCCCTGACTTCAGACGATATTACAAAGCTTCATTAATGATGACAGTATGGTACTGGCACAGAAACAGAAATATAGATCAATGGAACAGGATAGAAAGCCCAGAGGTAAACCCACACACATATCATAAACTCATCATTGATAACGGAGGCAAGGATATACAATGGAGAAAAGACAGCCTCTTCAATAAGTGGTGCTGGGAAAACTGGACAGCTACATGTAAAACAATGAAATTAGAACACTCCCTAACAGCACACACAAAAGTAACCTCAAAATGGATTAAAGACCTAAATGTAAAGCCAGATGCTATCAAACTCTTAGAGGAAAACATAGGCAGAACACGCTATGACATAAATCACAGCAAGATCCTTTTTGACACACCTCCTAGAGAAATGGAAATAAAAGCAGAAATAAACAAATGGGACTTAATGAAACTTAAAAACTTTGCACAGCAAAGGAAAACATAAAAAAGATGAAAAGACAACCCTCAGAATGGTAGAAAATATTTGCAGATGAAACAAATGACAAAGGATTAATCTCCAACATTTACAAGCAGCTCATGCAGCTTAATATCAAAACAAACAAACAACCCAATCGAAAAACGGGCAGAAATTCTAAATAGACATTTCTCAAAAGAAGATATACAGACTGCCAACAGACACATGAAAGGATGCTCAACATCACTAATCATTAGAGAAAGGCAAATCAAAACTACAATGAAGGAGGAGCTTCAAGATGGCGGAAGAGTAAGACGTGGAGATCACCTTCCTCCCCACAAATACATCGGAAATACATCTACATGTGAAACAACTCCTACAGAACACCTACTGAACGCTGGCAGAAGACCTCAGACCTCCCAAAACGCAAGAAACTCCCTCACGTACCTGGGTACTGCAAAATAAAAAAGAAAATACAGAGACAAAAGAATAGGGAACAGACCTGCACCAGTGGGAGGGAGCTGTGAAGGAGGAAAGGTTTCCACACACTAGGAAGCCCCTTTGCAGTCGGAGACTGTGGGTGGCGGAGGGGGAAACTTCGGAGCCACAGAGGAGAGCGCAGAAACAGGGGTGCGAAGGGCAAAGCGGAGAGATTCCCACACAGAGGATCGGTGCTGACCAGCACTCACCAGACAGAGAGGCTTGTCTGCTCTCTTGCTGGGACGGGTGGGGTCCTGGAGCTGAGGCTTGGGCATCCGAGTTCGGATCCCAGGGAGAGGACTGGGGTTGGCTGCGTGAACACAGCCTGAAGGGGGCTAGTGCGCTACAGCTAGCTGGGAGGGAGTCTGGGAAAATATCTGGAGCTGCCAAAGAGGCAAGGGACTTTTTCTTGCCTCTTTGTTTCCTGGTACACGAGGAGAGGGATTCAGAGTGCCACTTAAAGAGCTCCAGAGATGGGCGCGAGTCGCGGCTATCGTCAAGGACCTCAAAGACGGGCATGAGACGCTAAGGCTGCTGCTGCAGCCACCAAGAAGTCTGTGTGCAAGCACAGGACAATACCCACACCTCCCCTCCCAGGAGCCTGTGCAGCCTGCCACTGCCAGTGTCAAATGATCTAGGGAAAACTTCCCCAGGTGAACACAAGGCATGCCTCGGGCTGTTGCAACGTCACGCTTGCCCCTCTGCCGCTGCAGGCTCACCCCACATCTGTACCCCTCCCTCCGCCCGACCTGAGCGAGCCAGAGCTCTCGAGTCAGCTGCTTCTTTAATCCCGTCCTGTCTGAGTGAAGAGCAGACGCACTCAGGTGACCTACACGCAGTGGCGGTTCCAAATCCAAAGCTGAAACTGGGAGCTGTGCAAACAATGAAGAGAAAGGGAAATCTCTCCCAGCCGCCTCAGGAGCAGTGGATTAAATGTCCACAATCAACTTGATGTACCCTGCATATGTGGAATACCTGAATAGACAATGTATCATCCCAAATTGAGGAGGTGGAGTTTAGGAGCAACGATACATACATATATAATTCCGTTTTTCTATTTTTGTGAGCATGTATGCGTATGCTTCTGTGTGTGATTTTGTCTGTATAGCTTTGCTTTTATCATTTTTCCTGGGGTTCTCGCTGTCCTTTTTTTAATTTATTACTTAAATAATATTTTTCTTAGTAATTATATTTTATTTTAATAACTATATTTTATTGCATTTTATTTTATCTTCTTCTTCTTTCTTTCTATTTTTCCTCCCTTTAATTCTGAGCCATGTGGAGGACAGGCTCTTGGTGCTCCAGTCAGGCATCAGCGCTGTGCCACTGAGGTGGGACAGCCAAGCTCAGGACATTGGTCCCCAAGAGACCTACCAACTCCATGTAACATGAAACAGTAAAAATCTCCCAGAGATCTCCATCTCAACGCCAAGACTCAGCTCCATTCAACGGCCAGCAAGCTACAGTGCTGGACACCCAATGCCAAACAAGTAACAAGACAGGAACACAACCCCATCCACTAGCACAAAGGCTGCCTAAAGTCATAGAAAGGCCACAGACACCCCAAAACCCACCACCAGACGTGGACCTGTACACCAGAAGGACAAGATCCAGTGTCATGCACCAGAACACAGGCATTAGTCCCCTCCACCAGGAAGCCTACACAACCCACTCAACCAACCTCAGCCACTGGGGACAGACACCAAAGGCAACGGGAGCTACGACCCTGCAGCCTGTGATAAGGAGACCCCAAACACAGTAAGTTAAGCAAAATGAGAAGACAGAGAAACACACAGCAGATGAGGGAGCAAGGCAAAAACCCACCAGACCTATCAAATGAACAGGAAATAGGCAGTCTACCTGAAAAAGAATTCATAACCATGATATTAAAGATGATCCAAAATCTTGGAAATTGAATGGAGAAAATAAAAGAAACTTTTTACAGGAACCTAGAAAAACTATATAGCAAACAAACAGTGATGAACAACACAATGAATGAAATTAAAAATTCTCTAGAAGGGATCAATAGCAGAATAACGGAGGCAGAAGAACGGATAAGTGACCTGGAAGATAAAAGAGTGGAAATAACTACTGCAGAGCAGAATAAAGGGAAAGAAATGAAAAGAATTGAGGACACTTTCAGACACTTCTAGGACAACATTAAAAGCACCAGCATCCGAATTATAGGGGTCCCAGAAGAAAAAGAGGAAAAGAAAGGGACTGAGAAATTATAGTTGAAAACTTCCCTAATATGGAAAAGGAAATAGCTAATCAAATGCAGGAATCACAGAGAGTCCCATACAGGTTAAATCCCAGGAGAAACACGCCAAGACACATATTAATCAAACTATCAAAAATTAAATACAAAGAACAAATATTAAAAGCAGCAAGGGAAACACAACAAATCACACATAAGGGAACCTCCATAAGGTTAACAGCTGATCTTTCAGCAGAAACTCTGCAAGCCAGAAGGGAGTGGCAGGAATATTTAAAGTGATGAAGGAGAAAAACCTACAAGCAAGATTACTCTACCCAGCAGGGATCTCATTCAGATTTGATGGAGAAGTTAAAACCTTTACAGATAAGCAAAAGCTAAGAGAATTCAGCACCACCAAACCAGCTTTACAACAAATGCTAAAGGAACTTCTCTACGCAGGAAACACAAGAGAAGGAAAAGACCCAAAGCAATTAAGAAAATGGTAATAGGAACATACATATTGATAATTACATTAAATGTAAATGGATTAAATGCTCCAACCAAAAGGCATAGATTGGCGGAATGGATACAAAAACAAGCCCCGTATATAAGCTGCCTACAAGAGACCCACTTCATACCTAGGGACACATACAGACTGAAAGTGAGGGGATGGAAAAAGATAGCCCATGCAAATGGAAATCAAAAGCAAGCTGGAGTAGCAATTCTCATATCAGACAAAATACACTTTGAAACAAAGACTATTACAAGAGACAAAGAAGGACACTACATAATGCTCAAGGGATCAATCCAAGAAGAAGATATAACAATTGTAAGTACTTATGCACCCAACATAGGAGTACCGCACTACATAAGGCAAATACTAACAGCCATAAAAGGGGAAATCGACAGTATCACAGTCATAGTAGGGGACTTTAACACCCCACTTTCAACAATGGACAGATGATCCAAAATGAACATAAATGAGGAAACACAAGCTTTAAATGATACGTTAAACGAGATGGACTTAAATAATATTTATAGGACATTCCATCCAAAAACAACAGAATACACATTCTTCTCAAGTGCTCATGGAACATTCTCCAGGATAGACCATATCGTGGGTCACAAACCAAGCCATGGTAAATTTAAGAAAATTGAAATCATATCAAGTATCTTTTCCGAAAACAACGCTATGAGACTAGATATCAAATACAGGAAAAAATCTGTGAGAAATACAAACACATGGAGGCCGAACAACACACTACTTAATAACCAGGAGATCACTGCAGAAATCAAAAATTACCTAGAAACAAATGACAATGAAAACACGAAGACCCAAAACCTATGGGATGCAGCAAAAGCAGTTCTAAGAGGGAAGTCTATAACAATAATATCCTACCTTAAGAAACAAGAAACGTCTCAAATAAACAACCTAAACTTACAACTAATGCAATTAGAGAAAGAAGAACAAAAACCCCGCAAAGTTAGCAGAAGAAGTCATAAAAATCACATCACAAATAAATGGCAAAGAAATGAAGAACACGACAGCAAAGATCAATAAAACCAAAAGCTGCTTCTTTGAAAAAGAAAATGGTCAGAAGAACCAAGGGAAAGACGGGAATAAAGATGACGACCTACTCGAGAATCGACTTAAGGATACAGGGAGGGGGAAGGGTAAGCTGGGACAAAGTGAGAGAGTGGCATGGACATATATACACTACCAAACATAAAAAACATAGCTAGTGGGAAGGAGCCGCATAGCACAGGGAGATGAGCTCGGTGCTTTGTGAACACCTAGAGGGGTGGGATAGAGAGGGTGGGAGGGAGGGAGATTCACGAGGGTAGAGATACGGGGACATATGTATATGTATAACTGATTCACTTTGTGCTATAGCAGAAACAGTGACACCATTGTAAAGCAATTATACTCTAATAAAGATGTTAAAACACAAGGACAACTAAAAGCTGGTTCTTTGATAAGATAAACCAAATTGATAAACCATTAGCCAGACGCATCAGAGAAAAAGAGAGAAGACTCAAATCAATAGAATTAGAAATGAAAAAGAAGAAGTAACAACTGACACTGCAGAAATACAAAGGATCATGAGAGATTACTACAAGCAACTATAGGCCAAGAAAATGAACCGCCTGGAAGAAATGGAGAAATTCTTAGAAATGCACAACCTTCCGAGACTGAACCAGGAAGAAATAGAAAATATTAAAAAAAACAATCACTAGCACTGAAATTGAAACTGTGATTACAATTCTTCCAACAGACAAAAGCCCAGGACCAGATGGCTTCACAGGCGAATTCTATCAAACATTTAGAGAAGAGCTATCACCTATCCTTCTCAAACTCTTCCAAAATACAGCAGAGTGGGAACACTCCCAAACTCATTCTGCGAGGCCACCATCACTGTGTTACCAAAACCAGACAAAGGTGTCACAAAGAAAGAAAACTATAGGCCAATATCACTGATGAACATAGATGCACAAATCCTCAACAAAATACTAACAAACAGAACCCTACAGCGCATTAAAAGGATCATACACTATGATCAAGTGGGGTTTATCCCAGGAATGCAAGACTTCTTCAATATATGCAAATCAATCAACCTGATACACCACATTAAAGAATTGAAGGAGAAAAACCATATGGTCATCTCAATAGACGCAAAGAAAGCTTTCGACAAAATTCAACACTCATTTTTCATAAAAACCCTCCAGAAAGTAGGCATAGAGGGAACTTTCCTCAACATAATACAGGCCATATATGACAAACCCACAGCAAACATTGTCCTCAATGGTGACAAAATGAAACCGTTTCCACTAAGATCAGGAACAAGACAAGGTTGCCCACTCTCACCACTATTATTCAACATAGTTTTGGAAGTTTTAGCCACAGTGATCAGAGAAGAAAAAAAATAAAAGGAATCCAAATTGGAAAAGAACAAGTAACGCTGTCACTGCTTGCAGAAGACATGATACTATACATAGAGAATCCTAAAGATGCTACCAGAAAACTACTACAGCTAATCAATGAATTTGTTAAAGTAGGAGGATACAAAATTAATGTACAGAAATGTCTTGCATTCCTATACACTAATCATGAAAAATCTGAAAGTGAAATAAAGAAAACACTCCCATTTACCATTGCAACCAAAAGAATAAACTATCTAGGAATAAACCTACCTAAGGAGAAAAAAGCCCCATATGCAGAAAATGATGACACTGATGAAAGAAATTAAAGATGATACAAATAGATGGAGAGATATACCATGTTCTTGGATTGGAAGAATCAACACTGTTAAAATGACTGTACTACCCAAAACAATCTACTGATTCAATGCAATCCCTATAAAACTACCACTGGCACTTTTCACAGAACTAGAACAGTAATTTCACAGTTTTTATGCAAACCAAAAGATCCCGAAATAGCCAAAGCAACCTGGAGAAAGCATAACGGAGCTGGAGGAATCAGGCTCCCTGACTTCAGACGATATTACAAAGCTTCATTAATGATGACAGTATGGTACTGGCACAGAAACAGAAATATAGATCAATGGAACAGGATAGAAAGCCCAGAGGTAAACCCACACACATATCATAAACTCATCATTGATAACGGAGGCAAGGATATACAATGGAGAAAAGACAGCCTCTTCAATAAGTGGTGCTGGGAAAACTGGACAGCTACATGTAAAACAATGAAATTAGAACACTCCCTAACAGCACACACAAAAGTAACCTCAAAATGGATTAAAGACCTAAATGTAAAGCCAGATGCTATCAAACTCTTAGAGGAAAACATAGGCAGAACACGCTATGACATAAATCACAGCAAGATCCTTTTTGACACACCTCCTAGAGAAATGGAAATAAAAGCAGAAATAAACAAATGGGACTTAATGAAACTTAAAAACTTTGCACAGCAAAGGAAAACATAAAAAAGATGAAAAGACAACCCTCAGAATGGTAGAAAATATTTCCAGATGAAACAAATGACAAAGGATTAATCTCCAACATTTACAAGCAGCTCATGCAGCTTAATATCAAAACAAACAAACAACCGAATCGAAAAACGGGCCGAAATTCTAAATAGACATTTCTCAAAAGAAGATATACAGACTGCCAACAGACACATGAAAGGATGCTCAACATCACTAATCATTAGAGAAAGGCAAATCAAAACTACAATGAAGGAGGAGCTTCAAGATGGCGGAAGAGTAAGACGTGGAGATCACCTTCCTCCCCACAAATACATCGGAAATACATCTACATGTGAAACAACTCCTACAGAACACCTACTGAACGCTGGCAGAAGACCTCAGACCTCCCAAAACGCAAGAAACTCCCTCACGTACCTGGGTACTGCAAAATAAAAAAGAAAATACAGAGACAAAAGAATAGGGAACAGACCTGCACCAGTGGGAGGGAGCTGTGAAGGAGGAAAGGTTTCCACACACTAGGAAGCCCCTTTGCAGTCGGAGACTGTGGGTGGCGGAGGGGGAAACTTCGGAGCCACAGAGGAGAGCGCAGAAACAGGGGTGCAAAGGGCAAAGCGGAGAGATTCCCACACAGAGGATCGGTGCTGACCAGCACTCACCAGACAGAGAGGCTTGTCTGCTCTCTTGCTGGGACGGGTGGGGTCCTGGAGCTGAGGCTTGGGCATCCGAGTTCGGATCCCAGGGAGAGGACTGGGGTTGGCTGCGTGAACACAGCCTGAAGGGGGCTAGTGCGCTACAGCTAGCTGGGAGGGAGTCTGGGAAAATATCTGGAGCTGCCAAAGAGGCAAGGGACTTTTTCTTGCCTCTTTGTTTCCTGGTACACGAGGAGAGGGATTCAGAGTGCCACTTAAAGAGCTCCAGAGATGGGCGCGAGTCGCGGCTATCATCAAGGACCTCAAAGACGGGCATGAGACGCTAAGGCTGCTGCTACAGCCACCAAGAAGTCTGTGTGCAAGCACAGGACAATACCCACACCTCCCCTCCCAGGAGCCTGTGCCGCCTGCCACTGCCAGTGTCAAATGATCTAGGGAAAACTTCCCCAGGTGAACACAAGGCATGCCTCGGGCTGTTGCAACGTCACGCTTGCCCCTCTGCCGCTGCAGGCTCACCCCACATCTGTACCCCTCCCTCCGCCCGACCTGAGCGAGCCAGAGCTCTCGAGTCAGCTGCTTCTTTAACCCCGTCCTGTCTGAGTGAAGAGCAGACGCACTCAGGTGACCTACACGCAGTGGCGGTTCCAAATCCAAAGCTGAAACTGGGAGCTGTGCAAACAATGAAGAGAAAGGGAAATCTCTCCCAGCCGCCTCAGGAGCAGTGGATTAAATGTCCACAATCAACTTGATGTACCCTGCATATGTGGAATACCTGAATAGACAATGTATCATCCCAAATTGAGGAGGTGGACTTTGGGAGCAACGATATATACATATATAATTCCGTTTTTCTATTTTTGTGAGCATGTATGCGTATGCTTCTGTGTGTGATTTTGTCTGTATAGCTTTGCTTTTATCATTTTTCCTGGGGTTCTCGCTGTCCTTTTTTTAATTTATTACTTAAATAATATTTTTCTTAGTAATTATATTTTATTTTAATAACTATATTTTATTGCATTTTATTTTACCTTCTTCTTCATTCTTTCTATTTTTCCTCCCTTTAATTCTGAGCCGTGTGGAGGACAGGCTCTTGGTGCTCCAGTCAGGCATCAGCGCTGTGACACTGAGGTGGGACAGCCAAGCTCAGGACATTGGTCCCCAAGAGACCTACCAACTCCATGTAATATGAAACAGTGAAAATCTCCCAGAGATCTCCATCTCAACGCCAAGACTCAGCTCCATTCAACGGCCAGCAAGCTACAGTGCTGGACACCCAATGCCAAACAAGTAACAAGACAGGAACACAACCCCATCCACTAGCACAAAGGCTGCCTAAAGTCAGAGAAAGGCCACAGACACCCCAAAACACACCACCAGACGTGGACCTGTACACCAGAAGGACAAGATCCAGTGTCATGCACCAGAACACAGGCACTAGTCCCCTCCACCAGGAAGCCTACACAACTCACTCAACCAACCTCAGCCACTGGGGACAGACACCAAAGGCAACGGGAGCTACGACCCTGCAGCCTGTGATAAGGAGACCCCAAACACAGTAAGTTAAGCAAAATGAGAAGACAGACAAACACACAGCAGATGAGGGAGCAAGGCAAAAACCCACCAGACCTATCAAATGAACAGGAAATAGGCAGTCTACCTGAAAAAGAATTCATAACCATGATATTAAAGATGATCCAAAATCTTGGAAACTGAATGGAGAAAATAAAACAAACTTTTTACAAGAACCTAGAAAAACTATACAGCAAACAAACAGTGATGAACAACACAATAAAGGAAATTAAAAATTCTCTACAAGGGATCAATAGCAGAATAACGGAGGCAGAAGAACGGATAAGTGACCTGGAAGATGAAAGAGTGGAAATAACTACTGCAGAGCAGAATAAAGGGGAAAAAATGAAACGAATTGAGGACACTTTCAGACACTTCTAGGACAACATTAAACGCACCAACATCCGAATTATATGGGTCCCAGAAGAAAAAGAGGAAAAGAAAGGGACTGAGAAATTATAGTTGAAAATTCCCTAATATGGAAAAGAAAATAGCTAATCAAGTGCAGGAATCACAGAGAGTCCCATACAGGTTAAGTCCCAGGAGAAACACGCCAAGACACATATTAATCAAACTATCAAAATTAAATACAAAGAACAAATATTAAAAGCAGCAAGGGAAACACAACAAACCACACATAAGGGAACCTCCATAAGGTTAACAGCTGACCTTTCAGCAGAAACTCTGCAAGCCAGAAGGGAGTGGCAGGAAATATTTAAAGTGATGAAGGAGAAAAACCTACAAGCAAGATTACTCTACCCAGCAGGGATCTCATTCAGATTTGATGGAAAAGTTAAAACCTTTACAGATAAGCAAAAGCTAAGAGAATTCAGCACCACCAAACCAGCTTTACAACAAATGCTAAAGGAACTTCTCTACGCAGGAAACACAAGAGAAGGAAAAGACCCAAAGCAATTAAGAAAATGGTAATAGGAACATACATATTGATAATTACATTAAATGTAAATGGATTAAATGCTCCAACCAAAAGGCATAGATTGGCGGAATGGATACAAAAACAAGCCCCGTATATAAGCTGCCTACAAGAGACCCACTTCATACCTAGGGACACATACAGACTGAAAGTGAGGGGATGGAAAAAGATAGCCCATGCAAATGGAAATCAAAAGCAAGCTGGAGTAGCAATTCTCATATCAGACAAAATACACTTTGAAACAAAGACTATTACAAGAGACAAAGAAGGACACTACATAATGCTCAAGGGATCAATCCAAGAAGAAAATATAACAATTGTAAGTATTTATGCACCCAACATAGGAGTACCGCACTACATAAGGCAAATACTAACAGCCATAAAAGGGGAAATCGACAGTATCACAGTCATAGTAGGGGACTTTAACACCCCACTTTCAACAATGGACAGATGATCCAAAATGAACATAAATGAGGAAACACAAGCTTTAAATGATACGTTAAACGAGATGGACTTAAATAATATTTATAGGACATTCCATCCAAAAACAACAGAATACACATTCTTCTCAAGTGCTCATGGAACATTCTCCAGGATAGACCATATCGTGGGTCACAAACCAAGCCATGGTAAATTTAAGAAAATTGAAATCATATCAAGTATCTTTTCCGAAAACAACGCTATGAGACTAGATATCAAATACAGGAAAAAATCTGTGAGAAATACAAACACATGGAGGCCGAACAACACACTACTTAATAACCAGGAGATCACTGCAGAAATCAAAAATTACCTAGAAACAAATGACAATGAAAACACGAAGACCCAAAACCTATGGGATGCAGCAAAAGCAGTTCTAAGAGGGAAGTCTATAACAATAATATCCTACCTTAAGAAACAAGAAACGTCTCAAATAAACAACCTAAACTTACAACTAATGCAATTAGAGAAAGAAGAACAAAAACCCCGCAAAGTTAGCAGAAGAAGTCATAAAAATCACATCACAAATAAATGGCAAAGAAATGAAGAACACGACAGCAAAGATCAATAAAACCAAAAGCTGCTTCTTTGAAAAAGAAAATGGTCAGAAGAACCAAGGGAAAGACGGGAATAAAGATGACGACCTACTCGAGAATCGACTTAAGGATACAGGGAGGGGGAAGGGTAAGCTGGGACAAAGTGAGAGAGTGGCATGGACATATATACACTACCAAACATAAAAAACATAGCTAGTGGGAAGGAGCCGCATAGCACAGGGAGATGAGCTCGGTGCTTTGTGAACACCTAGAGGGGTGGGATAGAGAGGGTGGGAGGGAGGGAGATTCACGAGGGTAGAGATACGGGGACATATGTATATGTATAACTGATTCACTTTGTGCTATAGCAGAAACAGTGACACCATTGTAAAGCAATTATACTCTAATAAAGATGTTAAAACACAAGGACAACTAAAAGCTGGTTCTTTGATAAGATAAACCAAATTGATAAACCATTAGCCAGACGCATCAGAGAAAAAGAGAGAAGACTCAAATCAATAGAATTAGAAATGAAAAAGAAGAAGTAACAACTGACACTGCAGAAATACAAAGGATCATGAGAGATTACTACAAGCAACTATAGGCCAAGAAAATGAACCGCCTGGAAGAAATGGAGAAATTCTTAGAAATGCACAACCTTCCGAGACTGAACCAGGAAGAAATAGAAAATATTTAAAAAAACAATCACTAGCACTGAAATTGAAACTGTGATTACCATTCTTCCAACAGACAAAAGCCCAGGACCAGATGGCTTCACAGGCGAATTCTATCAAACATTTAGAGAAGAGCTATCACCTATCCTTCTCAAACTCTTCCAAAATACAGCAGAGTGGGAACACTCCCAAACTCATTCTGCGAGGCCACCATCACTGTGTTACCAAAACCAGACAAAGGTGTCACAAAGAAAGAAAACTATAGGCCAATATCACTGATGAACATAGATGCACAAATCCTCAACAAAATACTAACAAACAGAACCCTACAGCGCATTAAAAGGATCATACACTATGATCAAGTGGGGTTTATCCCAGGAATGCAAGACTTCTTCAATATATGCAAATCAATCAACCTGATACACCACATTAAAGAATTGAAGGAGAAAAACCATATGGTCATCTCAATAGACGCAAAGAAAGCTTTCGACAAAATTCAACACTCATTTTTCATAAAAACCCTCCAGAAAGTAGGCATAGAGGGAACTTTCCTCAACATAATACAGGCCATATATGACAAACCCACAGCAAACATTGTCCTCAATGGTGACAAAATGAAACCGTTTCCACTAAGATCAGGAACAAGACAAGGTTGCCCACTCTCACCACTATTATTCAACATAGTTTTGGAAGTTTTAGCCACAGTGATCAGAGAAGAAAAAAAATAAAAGGAATCCAAATTGGAAAAGAACAAGTAACGCTGTCACTGCTTGCAGAAGACATGATACTATACATAGAGAATCCTAAAGATGCTACCAGAAAACTACTACAGCTAATCAATGAATTTGTTAAAGTAGGAGGATACAAAATTAATGCGCAGAAATGTCTTGCATTCCTATACATTAATCATGAAAAATCTGAAAGTGAAATAAAGAAAACACTCCCATTTACCATTGCAACCAAAAGAATAAACTATCTAGGAATAAACCTACCTAAGGAGAAAAAAGCCCCATATGCAGAAAATGATGACACTGATGAAAGAAATTAAAGATGATACAAATAGATGGAGAGATATACCATGTTCTTGGATTGGAAGAATCAACACTGTTAAAATGATTGTACTACCCAAAACAATCTACTGATTCAATGCAATCCCTATAAAACTACCACTGGCACTTTTCACAGAACTAGAACAGTAATTTCACAGTTTTTATGCAAACCAAAAGATCCCGAAATAGCCAAAGCAACCTGGAGAAAGCATAACGGAGCTGGAGGAATCAGGCTCCCTGACTTCAGACGATATTACAAAGCTTCATTAATGATGACAGTATGGTACTGGCACAGAAACAGAAATATAGATCAATGGAACAGGATAGAAAGCCCAGAGGTAAACCCACACACATATCATAAACTCATCATTGATAACGGAGGCAAGGATATACAATGGAGAAAAGACAGCCTCTTCAATAAGTGGTGCTGGGAAAACTGGACAGCTACATGTAAAACAATGAAATTAGAACACTCCCTAACAGCACACACAAAAGTAACCTCAAAATGGATTAAAGACCTAAATGTAAAGCCAGATGCTATCAAACTCTTAGAGGAAAACATAGGCAGAACACGCTATGACATAAATCACAGCAAGATCCTTTGTGACACACCTCCTAGAGAAATGGAAATAAAAGCAGAAATAAACAAATGGGACTTAATGAAACTTAAAACCTTTGCACAGCAAAGGAAAACATAAAAAAGATGAAAAGACAACCCTCAGAATGGTAGAAAATATTTGCAGATGAAACAAATGACAAAGGATTAATCTCCAACATTTACAAGCAGCTCATGCAGCTTAATATCAAAAAAAACAAACAACCCAATCGAAAAACGGGCAGAAATTCTAAATAGACATTTCTCAAAAGAAGATATACAGACTGCCAACAGACACATGAAAGGATGCTCAACATCACTAATCATTAGAGAAAGGCAAATCAAAACTACAATGAAGGAGGAGCTTCAAGATGGCGGAAGAGTAAGACGTGGAGATCACCTTCCTCCCCACAAATACATCGGAAATACATCTACATGTGAAACAACTCCTACAGAACACCTACTGAACGCTGGCAGAAGACCTCAGACCTCCCAAAACGCAAGAAACTCCCCCACGTACCTGGGTACTGCAAAATAAAAAAGAAAATACAGAGACAAAAGAATAGGGAACAGACCTGCACCAGTGGGAGGGAGCTGTGAAGGAGGAAAGGTTTCCACACACTAGGAAGCCCCTTTGCAGTCGGAGACTGTGGGTGGCGGAGGGGGAAACTTCGGAGCCACAGAGGAGAGCGCAGAAACAGGGGTGCGAAGGGCAAAGCGGAGAGATTCCCACACAGAGGATCGGTGCTGACCAGCACTCACCAGACAGAGAGGCTTGTCTGCTCTCTTGCTGGGACGGGTGGGGTCCTGGAGCTGAGGCTTGGGCATCCGAGTTCGGATCCCAGGGAGAGGACTGGGGTTGGCTGCGTGAACACAGCCTGAAGGGGGCTAGTGCGCTACAGCTAGCTGGGAGGGAGTCTGGGAAAATATCTGGAGCTGCCAAAGAGGCAAGGGACTTTTTCTTGCCTCTTTGTTTCCTGGTACACGAGGAGAGGGATTCAGAGTGCCACTTAAAGAGCTCCAGAGATGGGCGCGAGTCGCGGCTATCGTCAAGGACCTCAAAGACGGGCATGAGACGCTAAGGCTGCTGCTGCAGCCACCAAGAAGTCTGTGTGCAAGCACAGGACAATACCCACACCTCCCCTCCCAGGAGCCTGTGCAGCCTGCCACTGCCAGTGTCAAATGATCTAGGGAAAACTTCCCCAGGTGAACACAAGGCATGCCTCGGGCTGTTGCAACGTCACGCTTGCCCCTCTGCCGCTGCAGGCTCACCCCACATCTGTACCCCTCCCTCCGCCCGACCTGAGCGAGCCAGAGCTCTCGAGTCAGCTGCTTCTTTAACCCCGTCCTGTCTGAGTGAAGAGCAGACGCACTCAGGTGACCTACACGCAGTGGCGGTTCCAAATCCAAAGCTGAAACTGGGAGCTGTGCAAACAATGAAGAGAAAGGGAAATCTCTCCCAGCCGCCTCAGGAGCAGTGGATTAAATGTCCACAATCAACTTGATGTACCCTGCATATGTGGAATACCTGAATAGACAATGTATCATCCCAAATTGAGGAGGTGGACTTTGGGAGCAACGATATATACATATATAATTCCGTTTTTCTATTTTTGTGAGCATGTATGCGTATGCTTCTGTGTGTGATTTTGTCTGTATAGCTTTGCTTTTATCATTTTTCCTGGGGTTCTCGCTGTCCTTTTTTTAATTTATTACTTAAATAATATTTTTCTTAGTAATTATATTTTATTTTAATAACTATATTTTATTGCATTTTATTTTACCTTCTTCTTCTTTCTTTCTATTTTTCCTCCCTTTAATTCTGAGCTGTGTGGAGGACAGGCTCTTGGTGCTCCAGTCAGGCATCAGCGCTGTGCCACTGAGGTGGGACAGCCAAGCTCAGGACATTGGTCCCCAAGAGACCTACCAACTCCATGTAATATGAAACAGTGAAAATCTCCCAGAGATCTCCATCTCAACGCCAAGACTCAGCTCCATTCAACGGCCAGCAAGCTACAGTGCTGGACACCCAATGCCAAACAAGTAACAAGACAGGAACACAACCCCATCCACTAGCACAAAGGCTGCCTAAAGTCATAGAAAGGCCACAGACACCCCAAAACACACCACCAGACGTGGACCTGTACACCAGAAGGACAAGATCCAGTGTCATGCACCAGAACACAGGCACTAGTCCCCTCCACCAGGAAGCCTACACAACTCACTCAACCAACCTCAGCCACTGGGGACAGACACCAAAGGCAACGGGAGCTACAACCCTGCAGCCTGTGATAAGGAGACCCCAAACACAGTAAGTTAAGCAAAATGAGAAGACAGACAAACACACAGCAGATGAGGGAGCAAGGCAAAAACCCACCAGACCTATCAAATGAACAGGAAATAGGCAGTCTACCTGAAAAAGAATTCATAACCATGATATTAAAGATGATCCAAAATCTTGGAAACTGAATGGAGAAAATAAAACAAACTTTTTACAAGAACCTAGAAAAACTATACAGCAAACAAACAGTGATGAACAACACAATAAAGGAAATTAAAAATTCTCTACAAGGGATCAATAGCAGAATAACGGAGGCAGAAGAACGGATAAGTGACCTGGAAGATGAAAGAGTGGAAATAACTACTGCAGAGCAGAATAAAGGGAAAAAAATGAAACGAATTGAGGACACTTTCAGACACTTCTAGGACAACATTAAACGCACCAACATCCGAATTATATGGGTCCCAGAAGAAAAAGAGGAAAAGAAAGGGACTGAGAAATTATAGTTGAAAATTCCCTAATATGGAAAAGAAAATAGCTAATCAAGTGCAGGAATCACAGAGAGTCCCATACAGGTTAAGTCCCAGGAGAAACACGCCAAGACACATATTAATCAAACTATCAAAATTAAATACAAAGAACAAATATTAAAAGCAGCAAGGGAAACACAACAAACCACACATAAGGGAACCTCCATAAGGTTAACAGCTGACCTTTCAGCAGAAACTCTGCAAGCCAGAAGGGAGTGGCAGGAAATATTTAAAGTGATGAAGGAGAAAAACCTACAAGCAAGATTACTCTACCCAGCAGGGATCTCATTCAGATTTGATGGAAAAGTTAAAACCTTTACAGATAAGCAAAAGCTAAGAGAATTCAGCACCACCAAACCAGCTTTACAACAAATGCTAAAGGAACTTCTCTACGCAGGAAACACAAGAGAAGGAAAAGACCCAAAGCAATTAAGAAAATGGTAATAGGAACATACATATTGATAATTACATTAAATGTAAATGGATTAAATGCTCCAACCAAAAGGCATAGATTGGCGGAATGGATACAAAAACAAGCCCCGTATATAAGCTGCCTACAAGAGACCCACTTCATACCTAGGGACACATACAGACTGAAAGTGAGGGGATGGAAAAAGATAGCCCATGCAAATGGAAATCAAAAGCAAGCTGGAGTAGCAATTCTCATATCAGACAAAATACACTTTGAAACAAAGACTATTACAAGAGACAAAGAAGGACACTACATAATGCTCAAGGGATCAATCCAAGAAGAAGATATAACAATTGTAAGTATTTATGCACCCAACATAGGAGTACCGCACTACATAAGGCAAATACTAACAGCCATAAAAGGGGAAATCGACAGTATCACAGTCATAGTAGGGGACTTTAACACCCCACTTTCAACAATGGACAGATGATCCAAAATGAACATAAATGAGGAAACACAAGCTTTAAATGATACGTTAAACGAGATGGACTTAAATAATATTTATAGGACATTCCATCCAAAAACAACAGAATACACATTCTTCTCAAGTGCTCATGGAACATTCTCCAGGATAGACCATATCGTGGGTCACAAACCAAGCCATGGTAAATTTAAGAAAATTGAAATCATATCAAGTATCTTTTCCGAAAACAACGCTATGAGACTAGATATCAAATACAGGAAAAAATCTGTGAGAAATACAAACACATGGAGGCCGAACAACACACTACTTAATAACCAGGAGATCACTGCAGAAATCAAAAATTACCTAGAAACAAATGACAATGAAAACACGAAGACCCAAAACCTATGGGATGCAGCAAAAGCAGTTCTAAGAGGGAAGTCTATAACAATAATATCCTACCTTAAGAAACAAGAAACGTCTCAAATAAACAACCTAAACTTACAACTAATGCAATTAGAGAAAGAAGAACAAAAACCCCGCAAAGTTAGCAGAAGAAGTCATAAAAATCACATCACAAATAAATGGCAAAGAAATGAAGAACACGACAGCAAAGATCAATAAAACCAAAAGCTGCTTCTTTGAAAAAGAAAATGGTCAGAAGAACCAAGGGAAAGACGGGAATAAAGATGACGACCTACTCGAGAATCGACTTAAGGATACAGGGAGGGGGAAGGGTAAGCTGGGACAAAGTGAGAGAGTGGCATGGACATATATACACTACCAAACATAAAAAACATAGCTAGTGGGAAGGAGCCGCATAGCACAGGGAGATGAGCTCGGTGCTTTGTGAACACCTAGAGGGGTGGGATAGAGAGGGTGGGAGGGAGGGAGATTCACGAGGGTAGAGATACGGGGACATATGTATATGTATAACTGATTCACTTTGTGCTATAGCAGAAACAGTGACACCATTGTAAAGCAATTATACTCTAATAAAGATGTTAAAACACAAGGACAACTAAAAGCTGGTTCTTTGATAAGATAAACCAAATTGATAAACCATTAGCCAGACGCATCAGAGAAAAAGAGAGAAGACTCAAATCAATAGAATTAGAAATGAAAAAGAAGAAGTAACAACTGACACTGCAGAAATACAAAGGATCATGAGAGATTACTACAAGCAACTATAGGCCAAGAAAATGAACCGCCTGGAAGAAATGGAGAAATTCTTAGAAATGCACAACCTTCCGAGACTGAACCAGGAAGAAATAGAAAATATTTAAAAAAACAATCACTAGCACTGAAATTGAAACTGTGATTACCATTCTTCCAACAGACAAAAGCCCAGGACCAGATGGCTTCACAGGCGAATTCTATCAAACATTTAGAGAAGAGCTATCACCTATCCTTCTCAAACTCTTCCAAAATACAGCAGAGTGGGAACACTCCCAAACTCATTCTGCGAGGCCACCATCACTGTGTTACCAAAACCAGACAAAGGTGTCACAAAGAAAGAAAACTATAGGCCAATATCACTGATGAACATAGATGCACAAATCCTCAACAAAATACTAACAAACAGAACCCTACAGCGCATTAAAAGGATCATACACTATGATCAAGTGGGGTTTATCCCAGGAATGCAAGACTTCTTCAATATATGCAAATCAATCAACCTGATACACCACATTAAAGAATTGAAGGAGAAAAACCATATGGTCATCTCAATAGACGCAAAGAAAGCTTTCGACAAAATTCAACACTCATTTTTCATAAAAACCCTCCAGAAAGTAGGCATAGAGGGAACTTTCCTCAACATAATACAGGCCATATATGACAAACCCACAGCAAACATTGTCCTCAATGGTGACAAAATGAAACCGTTTCCACTAAGATCAGGAACAAGACAAGGTTGCCCACTCTCACCACTATTATTCAACATAGTTTTGGAAGTTTTAGCCACAGTGATCAGAGAAGAAAAAAAATAAAAGGAATCCAAATTGGAAAAGAACAAGTAACGCTGTCACTGCTTGCAGAAGACATGATACTATACATAGAGAATCCTAAAGATGCTACCAGAAAACTACTACAGCTAATCAATGAATTTGTTAAAGTAGGAGGATACAAAATTAATGCGCAGAAATGTCTTGCATTCCTATACATTAATCATGAAAAATCTGAAAGTGAAATAAAGAAAACACTCCCATTTACCATTGCAACCAAAAGAATAAACTATCTAGGAATAAACCTACCTAAGGAGAAAAAAGCCCCATATGCAGAAAATGATGACACTGATGAAAGAAATTAAAGATGATACAAATAGATGGAGAGATATACCATGTTCTTGGATTGGAAGAATCAACACTGTTAAAATGATTGTACTACCCAAAACAATCTACTGATTCAATGCAATCCCTATAAAACTACCACTGGCACTTTTCACAGAACTAGAACAGTAATTTCACAGTTTTTATGCAAACCAAAAGATCCCGAAATAGCCAAAGCAACCTGGAGAAAGCATAACGGAGCTGGAGGAATCAGGCTCCCTGACTTCAGACGATATTACAAAGCTTCATTAATGATGACAGTATGGTACTGGCACAGAAACAGAAATATAGATCAATGGAACAGGATAGAAAGCCCAGAGGTAAACCCACACACATATCATAAACTCATCATTGATAACGGAGGCAAGGATATACAATGGAGAAAAGACAGCCTCTTCAATAAGTGGTGCTGGGAAAACTGGACAGCTACATGTAAAACAATGAAATTAGAACACTCCCTAACAGCACACACAAAAGTAACCTCAAAATGGATTAAAGACCTAAATGTAAAGCCAGATGCTATCAAACTCTTAGAGGAAAACATAGGCAGAACACGCTATGACATAAATCACAGCAAGATCCTTTGTGACACACCTCCTAGAGAAATGGAAATAAAAGCAGAAATAAACAAATGGGACTTAATGAAACTTAAAACCTTTGCACAGCAAAGGAAAACATAAAAAAGATGAAAAGACAACCCTCAGAATGGTAGAAAATATTTGCAGATGAAACAAATGACAAAGGATTAATCTCCAACATTTACAAGCAGCTCATGCAGCTTAATATCAAAAAAAACAAACAACCCAATCGAAAAACGGGCAGAAATTCTAAATAGACATTTCTCAAAAGAAGATATACAGACTGCCAACAGACACATGAAAGGATGCTCAACATCACTAATCATTAGAGAAAGGCAAATCAAAACTACAATGAAGGAGGAGCTTCAAGATGGCGGAAGAGTAAGACGTGGAGATCACCTTCCTCCCCACAAATACATCGGAAATACATCTACATGTGAAACAACTCCTACAGAACACCTACTGAACGCTGGCAGAAGACCTCAGACCTCCCAAAACGCAAGAAACTCCCCCACGTACCTGGGTACTGCAAAATAAAAAAGAAAATACAGAGACAAAAGAATAGGGAACAGACCTGCACCAGTGGGAGGGAGCTGTGAAGGAGGAAAGGTTTCCACACACTAGGAAGCCCCTTTGCAGTCGGAGACTGTGGGTGGCGGAGGGGGAAACTTCGGAGCCACAGAGGAGAGCGCAGAAACAGGGGTGCGAAGGGCAAAGCGGAGAGATTCCCACACAGAGGATCGGTGCTGACCAGCACTCACCAGACAGAGAGGCTTGTCTGCTCTCTTGCTGGGACGGGTGGGGTCCTGGAGCTGAGGCTTGGGCATCCGAGTTCGGATCCCAGGGAGAGGACTGGGGTTGGCTGCGTGAACACAGCCTGAAGGGGGCTAGTGCGCTACAGCTAGCTGGGAGGGAGTCTGGGAAAATATCTGGAGCTGCCAAAGAGGCAAGGGACTTTTTCTTGCCTCTTTGTTTCCTGGTACACGAGGAGAGGGATTCAGAGTGCCACTTAAAGAGCTCCAGAGATGGGCGCGAGTCGCGGCTATCGTCAAGGACCTCAAAGACGGGCATGAGACGCTAAGGCTGCTGCTGCAGCCACCAAGAAGTCTGTGTGCAAGCACAGGACAATACCCACACCTCCCCTCCCAGGAGCCTGTGCAGCCTGCCACTGCCAGTGTCAAATGATCTAGGGAAAACTTCCCCAGGTGAACACAAGGCATGCCTCGGGCTGTTGCAACGTCACGCTTGCCCCTCTGCCGCTGCAGGCTCACCCCACATCTGTACCCCTCCCTCCGCCCGACCTGAGCGAGCCAGAGCTCTCGAGTCAGCTGCTTCTTTAACCCCGTCCTGTCTGAGTGAAGAGCAGACGCACTCAGGTGACCTACACGCAGTGGCGGTTCCAAATCCAAAGCTGAAACTGGGAGCTGTGCAAACAATGAAGAGAAAGGGAAATCTCTCCCAGCCGCCTCAGGAGCAGTGGATTAAATGTCCACAATCAACTTGATGTACCCTGCATATGTGGAATACCTGAATAGACAATGTATCATCCCAAATTGAGGAGGTGGACTTTGGGAGCAACGATATATACATATATAATTCCGTTTTTCTATTTTTGTGAGCATGTATGCGTATGCTTCTGTGTGTGATTTTGTCTGTATAGCTTTGCTTTTATCATTTTTCCTGGGGTTCTCGCTGTCCTTTTTTTAATTTATTACTTAAATAATATTTTTCTTAGTAATTATATTTTATTTTAATAACTATATTTTATTGCATTTTATTTTACCTTCTTCTTCTTTCTTTCTATTTTTCCTCCCTTTAATTCTGAGCTGTGTGGAGGACAGGCTCTTGGTGCTCCAGTCAGGCATCAGCGCTGTGCCACTGAGGTGGGACAGCCAAGCTCAGGACATTGGTCCCCAAGAGACCTACCAACTCCATGTAATATGAAACAGTGAAAATCTCCCAGAGATCTCCATCTCAACGCCAAGACTCAGCTCCATTCAACGGCCAGCAAGCTACAGTGCTGGACACCCAATGCCAAACAAGTAACAAGACAGGAACACAACCCCATCCACTAGCACAAAGGCTGCCTAAAGTCATAGAAAGGCCACAGACACCCCAAAACACACCACCAGACGTGGACCTGTACACCAGAAGGACAAGATCCAGTGTCATGCACCAGAACACAGGCACTAGTCCCCTCCACCAGGAAGCCTACACAACTCACTCAACCAACCTCAGCCACTGGGGACAGACACCAAAGGCAACGGGAGCTACAACCCTGCAGCCTGTGATAAGGAGACCCCAAACACAGTAAGTTAAGCAAAATGAGAAGACAGACAAACACACAGCAGATGAGGGAGCAAGGCAAAAACCCACCAGACCTATCAAATGAACAGGAAATAGGCAGTCTACCTGAAAAAGAATTCATAACCATGATATTAAAGATGATCCAAAATCTTGGAAACTGAATGGAGAAAATAAAACAAACTTTTTACAAGAACCTAGAAAAACTATACAGCAAACAAACAGTGATGAACAACACAATAAAGGAAATTAAAAATTCTCTACAAGGGATCAATAGCAGAATAACGGAGGCAGAAGAACGGATAAGTGACCTGGAAGATGAAAGAGTGGAAATAACTACTGCAGAGCAGAATAAAGGGAAAAAAATGAAACGAATTGAGGACACTTTCAGACACTTCTAGGACAACATTAAACGCACCAACATCCGAATTATATGGGTCCCAGAAGAAAAAGAGGAAAAGAAAGGGACTGAGAAATTATAGTTGAAAATTCCCTAATATGGAAAAGAAAATAGCTAATCAAGTGCAGGAATCACAGAGAGTCCCATACAGGTTAAGTCCCAGGAGAAACACGCCAAGACACATATTAATCAAACTATCAAAATTAAATACAAAGAACAAATATTAAAAGCAGCAAGGGAAACACAACAAACCACACATAAGGGAACCTCCATAAGGTTAACAGCTGACCTTTCAGCAGAAACTCTGCAAGCCAGAAGGGAGTGGCAGGAAATATTTAAAGTGATGAAGGAGAAAAACCTACAAGCAAGATTACTCTACCCAGCAGGGATCTCATTCAGATTTGATGGAAAAGTTAAAACCTTTACAGATAAGCAAAAGCTAAGAGAATTCAGCACCACCAAACCAGCTTTACAACAAATGCTAAAGGAACTTCTCTACGCAGGAAACACAAGAGAAGGAAAAGACCCAAAGCAATTAAGAAAATGGTAATAGGAACATACATATTGATAATTACATTAAATGTAAATGGATTAAATGCTCCAACCAAAAGGCATAGATTGGCGGAATGGATACAAAAACAAGCCCCGTATATAAGCTGCCTACAAGAGACCCACTTCATACCTAGGGACACATACAGACTGAAAGTGAGGGGATGGAAAAAGATAGCCCATGCAAATGGAAATCAAAAGCAAGCTGGAGTAGCAATTCTCATATCAGACAAAATACACTTTGAAACAAAGACTATTACAAGAGACAAAGAAGGACACTACATAATGCTCAAGGGATCAATCCAAGAAGAAGATATAACAATTGTAAGTATTTATGCACCCAACATAGGAGTACCGCACTACATAAGGCAAATACTAACAGCCATAAAAGGGGAAATCGACAGTATCACAGTCATAGTAGGGGACTTTAACACCCCACTTTCAACAATGGACAGATGATCCAAAATGAACATAAATGAGGAAACACAAGCTTTAAATGATACGTTAAACGAGATGGACTTAAATAATATTTATAGGACATTCCATCCAAAAACAACAGAATACACATTCTTCTCAAGTGCTCATGGAACATTCTCCAGGATAGACCATATCGTGGGTCACAAACCAAGCCATGGTAAATTTAAGAAAATTGAAATCATATCAAGTATCTTTTCCGAAAACAACGCTATGAGACTAGATATCAAATACAGGAAAAAATCTGTGAGAAATACAAACACATGGAGGCCGAACAACACACTACTTAATAACCAGGAGATCACTGCAGAAATCAAAAATTACCTAGAAACAAATGACAATGAAAACACGAAGACCCAAAACCTATGGGATGCAGCAAAAGCAGTTCTAAGAGGGAAGTCTATAACAATAATATCCTACCTTAAGAAACAAGAAACGTCTCAAATAAACAACCTAAACTTACAACTAATGCAATTAGAGAAAGAAGAACAAAAACCCCGCAAAGTTAGCAGAAGAAGTCATAAAAATCACATCACAAATAAATGGCAAAGAAATGAAGAACACGACAGCAAAGATCAATAAAACCAAAAGCTGCTTCTTTGAAAAAGAAAATGGTCAGAAGAACCAAGGGAAAGACGGGAATAAAGATGACGACCTACTCGAGAATCGACTTAAGGATACAGGGAGGGGGAAGGGTAAGCTGGGACAAAGTGAGAGAGTGGCATGGACATATATACACTACCAAACATAAAAAACATAGCTAGTGGGAAGGAGCCGCATAGCACAGGGAGATGAGCTCGGTGCTTTGTGAACACCTAGAGGGGTGGGATAGAGAGGGTGGGAGGGAGGGAGATTCACGAGGGTAGAGATACGGGGACATATGTATATGTATAACTGATTCACTTTGTGCTATAGCAGAAACAGTGACACCATTGTAAAGCAATTATACTCTAATAAAGATGTTAAAACACAAGGACAACTAAAAGCTGGTTCTTTGATAAGATAAACCAAATTGATAAACCATTAGCCAGACGCATCAGAGAAAAAGAGAGAAGACTCAAATCAATAGAATTAGAAATGAAAAAGAAGAAGTAACAACTGACACTGCAGAAATACAAAGGATCATGAGAGATTACTACAAGCAACTATAGGCCAAGAAAATGAACCGCCTGGAAGAAATGGAGAAATTCTTAGAAATGCACAACCTTCCGAGACTGAACCAGGAAGAAATAGAAAATATTTAAAAAAACAATCACTAGCACTGAAATTGAAACTGTGATTACCATTCTTCCAACAGACAAAAGCCCAGGACCAGATGGCTTCACAGGCGAATTCTATCAAACATTTAGAGAAGAGCTATCACCTATCCTTCTCAAACTCTTCCAAAATACAGCAGAGTGGGAACACTCCCAAACTCATTCTGCGAGGCCACCATCACTGTGTTACCAAAACCAGACAAAGGTGTCACAAAGAAAGAAAACTATAGGCCAATATCACTGATGAACATAGATGCACAAATCCTCAACAAAATACTAACAAACAGAACCCTACAGCGCATTAAAAGGATCATACACTATGATCAAGTGGGGTTTATCCCAGGAATGCAAGACTTCTTCAATATATGCAAATCAATCAACCTGATACACCACATTAAAGAATTGAAGGAGAAAAACCATATGGTCATCTCAATAGACGCAAAGAAAGCTTTCGACAAAATTCAACACTCATTTTTCATAAAAACCCTCCAGAAAGTAGGCATAGAGGGAACTTTCCTCAACATAATACAGGCCATATATGACAAACCCACAGCAAACATTGTCCTCAATGGTGACAAAATGAAACCGTTTCCACTAAGATCAGGAACAAGACAAGGTTGCCCACTCTCACCACTATTATTCAACATAGTTTTGGAAGTTTTAGCCACAGTGATCAGAGAAGAAAAAAAATAAAAGGAATCCAAATTGGAAAAGAACAAGTAACGCTGTCACTGCTTGCAGAAGACATGATACTATACATAGAGAATCCTAAAGATGCTACCAGAAAACTACTACAGCTAATCAATGAATTTGTTAAAGTAGGAGGATACAAAATTAATGTACAGAAATGTCTTGCATTCCTATACACTAATCATGAAAAATCTGAAAGTGAAATAAAGAAAACACTCCCATTTACCATTGCAACCAAAAGAATAAACTATCTAGGAATAAACCTACCTAAGGAGAAAAAAGCCCCATATGCAGAAAATGATGACACTGATGAAAGAAATTAAAGATGATACAAATAGATGGAGAGATATACCATGTTCTTGGATTGGAAGAATCAACACTGTTAAAATGACTGTACTACCCAAAACAATCTACTGATTCAATGCAATCCCTATAAAACTACCACTGGCACTTTTCACAGAACTAGAACAGTAATTTCACAGTTTTTATGCAAACCAAAAGATCCCGAAATAGCCAAAGCAACCTGGAGAAAGCATAACGGAGCTGGAGGAATCAGGCTCCCTGACTTCAGACGATATTACAAAGCTTCATTAATGATGACAGTATGGTACTGGCACAGAAACAGAAATATAGATCAATGGAACAGGATAGAAAGCCCAGAGGTAAACCCACACACATATCATAAACTCATCATTGATAACGGAGGCAAGGATATACAATGGAGAAAAGACAGCCTCTTCAATAAGTGGTGCTGGGAAAACTGGACAGCTACATGTAAAACAATGAAATTAGAACACTCCCTAACAGCACACACAAAAGTAACCTCAAAATGGATTAAAGACCTAAATGTAAAGCCAGATGCTATCAAACTCTTAGAGGAAAACATAGGCAGAACACGCTATGACATAAATCACAGCAAGATCCTTTTTGACACACCTCCTAGAGAAATGGAAATAAAAGCAGAAATAAACAAATGGGACTTAATGAAACTTAAAAACTTTGCACAGCAAAGAAAAACATAAAAAAGATGAAAAGACAACCCTCAGAATGGTAGAAAATATTTGCAGATGAAACAAATGACAAAGGATTAATCTCCAACATTTACAAGCAGCTCATGCAGCTTAATATCAAAACAAACAAACAACCCAATCGAAAAACGGGCAGAAATTCTAAATAGACATTTCTCAAAAGAAGATATACAGACTGCCAACAGACACATGAAAGGATGCTCAACATCACTAATCATTAGAGAAAGGCAAATCAAAACTACAATGAAGGAGGAGCTTCAAGATGGCGGAAGAGTAAGACGTGGAGATCACCTTCCTCCCCACAAATACATCGGAAATACATCTACATGTGAAACAACTCCTACAGAACACCTACTGAACGCTGGCAGAAGACCTCAGACCTCCCAAAACGCAAGAAACTCCCCCACGTACCTGGGTACTGCAAAATAAAAAAGAAAATACAGAGACAAAAGAATAGGGAACAGACCTGCACCAGTGGGAGGGAGCTGTGAAGGAGGAAAGGTTTCCACACACTAGGAAGCCCCTTTGCAGTCGGAGACTGTGGGTGGCGGAGGGGGAAACTTCGGAGCCACAGAGGAGAGCGCAGAAACAGGGGTGCGAAGGGCAAAGCGGAGAGATTCCCACACAGAGGATCGGTGCTGACCAGCACTCACCAGACAGAGAGGCTTGTCTGCTCTCTTGCTGGGACGGGTGGGGTCCTGGAGCTGAGGCTTGGGCATCCGAGTTCGGATCCCAGGGAGAGGACTGGGGTTGGCTGCGTGAACACAGCCTGAAGGGGGCTAGTGCGCTACAGCTAGCTGGGAGGGAGTCTGGGAAAATATCTGGAGCTGCCAAAGAGGCAAGGGACTTTTTCTTGCCTCTTTGTTTCCTGGTACACGAGGAGAGGGATTCAGAGTGCCACTTAAAGAGCTCCAGAGATGGGCGCGAGTCGCGGCTATCGTCAAGGACCTCAAAGACGGGCATGAGACGCTAAGGCTGCTGCTGCAGCCACCAAGAAGTCTGTGTGCAAGCACAGGACAATACCCACACCTCCCCTCCCAGGAGCCTGTGCAGCCTGCCACTGCCAGTGTCAAATGATCTAGGGAAAACTTCCCCAGGTGAACACAAGGCATGCCTCGGGCTGTTGCAACGTCACGCTTGCCCCTCTGCCGCTGCAGGCTCACCCCACATCTGTACCCCTCCCTCCGCCCGACCTGAGCGAGCCAGAGCTCTCGAGTCAGCTGCTTCTTTAACCCCGTCCTGTCTGAGTGAAGAGCAGACGCACTCAGGTGACCTACACGCAGTGGTGGTTCCAAATCCAAAGCTGAAACTGGGAGCTGTGCAAACAATGAAGAGAAAGGGAAATCTCTCCCAGCCGCCTCAGGAGCAGTGGATTAAATGTCCACAATCAACTTGATGTACCCTGCATATGTGGAATACCTGAATAGACAATGTATCATCCCAAATTGAGGAGGTGGACTTTGGGAGCAACGATATATACATATATAATTCCGTTTTTCTATTTTTGTGAGCATGTATGCGTATGCTTCTGTGTGTGATTTTGTCTGTATAGCTTTGCTTTTATCATTTTTCCTGGGGTTCTCGCTGTCCTTTTTTTAATTTATTACTTAAATAATATTTTTCTTAGTAATTATATTTTATTTTAATAACTATATTTTATTGCATTTTATTTTACCTTCTTCTTCTTTCTTTCTATTTTTCCTCCCTTTAATTCTGAGCTGTGTGGAGGACAGGCTCTTGGTGCTCCAGTCAGGCATCAGCGCTGTGCCACTGAGGTGGGACAGCCAAGCTCAGGACATTGGTCCCCAAGAGACCTACCAACTCCATGTAATATGAAACAGTGAAAATCTCCCAGAGATCTCCATCTCAACGCCAAGACTCAGCTCCATTCAACGGCCAGCAAGCTACAGTGCTGGACACCCAATGCCAAACAAGTAACAAGACAGGAACACAACCCCATCCACTAGCACAAAGGCTGCCTAAAGTCATAGAAAGGCCACAGACACCCCAAAACACACCACCAGACGTGGACCTGTACACCAGAAGGACAAGATCCAGTGTCATGCACCAGAACACAGGCACTAGTCCCCTCCACCAGGAAGCCTACACAACTCACTCAACCAACCTCAGCCACTGGGGACAGACACCAAAGGCAACGGGAGCTACAACCCTGCAGCCTGTGATAAGGAGACCCCAAACACAGTAAGTTAAGCAAAATGAGAAGACAGACAAACACACAGCAGATGAGGGAGCAAGGCAAAAACCCACCAGACCTATCAAATGAACAGGAAATAGGCAGTCTACCTGAAAAAGAATTCATAACCATGATATTAAAGATGATCCAAAATCTTGGAAACTGAATGGAGAAAATAAAACAAACTTTTTACAAGAACCTAGAAAAACTATACAGCAAACAAACAGTGATGAACAACACAATAAAGGAAATTAAAAATTCTCTACAAGGGATCAATAGCAGAATAACGGAGGCAGAAGAACGGATAAGTGACCTGGAAGATGAAAGAGTGGAAATAACTACTGCAGAGCAGAATAAAGGGAAAAAAATGAAACGAATTGAGGACACTTTCAGACACTTCTAGGACAACATTAAACGCACCAACATCCGAATTATATGGGTCCCAGAAGAAAAAGAGGAAAAGAAAGGGACTGAGAAATTATAGTTGAAAATTCCCTAATATGGAAAAGAAAATAGCTAATCAAGTGCAGGAATCACAGAGAGTCCCATACAGGTTAAGTCCCAGGAGAAACACGCCAAGACACATATTAATCAAACTATCAAAATTAAATACAAAGAACAAATATTAAAAGCAGCAAGGGAAACACAACAAACCACACATAAGGGAACCTCCATAAGGTTAACAGCTGACCTTTCAGCAGAAACTCTGCAAGCCAGAAGGGAGTGGCAGGAAATATTTAAAGTGATGAAGGAGAAAAACCTACAAGCAAGATTACTCTACCCAGCAGGGATCTCATTCAGATTTGATGGAAAAGTTAAAACCTTTACAGATAAGCAAAAGCTAAGAGAATTCAGCACCACCAAACCAGCTTTACAACAAATGCTAAAGGAACTTCTCTACGCAGGAAACACAAGAGAAGGAAAAGACCCAAAGCAATTAAGAAAATGGTAATAGGAACATACATATTGATAATTACATTAAATGTAAATGGATTAAATGCTCCAACCAAAAGGCATAGATTGGCGGAATGGATACAAAAACAAGCCCCGTATATAAGCTGCCTACAAGAGACCCACTTCATACCTAGGGACACATACAGACTGAAAGTGAGGGGATGGAAAAAGATAGCCCATGCAAATGGAAATCAAAAGCAAGCTGGAGTAGCAATTCTCATATCAGACAAAATACACTTTGAAACAAAGACTATTACAAGAGACAAAGAAGGACACTACATAATGCTCAAGGGATCAATCCAAGAAGAAGATATAACAATTGTAAGTATTTATGCACCCAACATAGGAGTACCGCACTACATAAGGCAAATACTAACAGCCATAAAAGGGGAAATCGACAGTATCACAGTCATAGTAGGGGACTTTAACACCCCACTTTCAACAATGGACAGATGATCCAAAATGAACATAAATGAGGAAACACAAGCTTTAAATGATACGTTAAACGAGATGGACTTAAATAATATTTATAGGACATTCCATCCAAAAACAACAGAATACACATTCTTCTCAAGTGCTCATGGAACATTCTCCAGGATAGACCATATCGTGGGTCACAAACCAAGCCATGGTAAATTTAAGAAAATTGAAATCATATCAAGTATCTTTTCCGAAAACAACGCTATGAGACTAGATATCAAATACAGGAAAAAATCTGTGAGAAATACAAACACATGGAGGCCGAACAACACACTACTTAATAACCAGGAGATCACTGCAGAAATCAAAAATTACCTAGAAACAAATGACAATGAAAACACGAAGACCCAAAACCTATGGGATGCAGCAAAAGCAGTTCTAAGAGGGAAGTCTATAACAATAATATCCTACCTTAAGAAACAAGAAACGTCTCAAATAAACAACCTAAACTTACAACTAATGCAATTAGAGAAAGAAGAACAAAAACCCCGCAAAGTTAGCAGAAGAAGTCATAAAAATCACATCACAAATAAATGGCAAAGAAATGAAGAACACGACAGCAAAGATCAATAAAACCAAAAGCTGCTTCTTTGAAAAAGAAAATGGTCAGAAGAACCAAGGGAAAGACGGGAATAAAGATGACGACCTACTCGAGAATCGACTTAAGGATACAGGGAGGGGGAAGGGTAAGCTGGGACAAAGTGAGAGAGTGGCATGGACATATATACACTACCAAACATAAAAAACATAGCTAGTGGGAAGGAGCCGCATAGCACAGGGAGATGAGCTCGGTGCTTTGTGAACACCTAGAGGGGTGGGATAGAGAGGGTGGGAGGGAGGGAGATTCACGAGGGTAGAGATACGGGGACATATGTATATGTATAACTGATTCACTTTGTGCTATAGCAGAAACAGTGACACCATTGTAAAGCAATTATACTCTAATAAAGATGTTAAAACACAAGGACAACTAAAAGCTGGTTCTTTGATAAGATAAACCAAATTGATAAACCATTAGCCAGACGCATCAGAGAAAAAGAGAGAAGACTCAAATCAATAGAATTAGAAATGAAAAAGAAGAAGTAACAACTGACACTGCAGAAATACAAAGGATCATGAGAGATTACTACAAGCAACTATAGGCCAAGAAAATGAACCGCCTGGAAGAAATGGAGAAATTCTTAGAAATGCACAACCTTCCGAGACTGAACCAGGAAGAAATAGAAAATATTTAAAAAAACAATCACTAGCACTGAAATTGAAACTGTGATTACCATTCTTCCAACAGACAAAAGCCCAGGACCAGATGGCTTCACAGGCGAATTCTATCAAACATTTAGAGAAGAGCTATCACCTATCCTTCTCAAACTCTTCCAAAATACAGCAGAGTGGGAACACTCCCAAACTCATTCTGCGAGGCCACCATCACTGTGTTACCAAAACCAGACAAAGGTGTCACAAAGAAAGAAAACTATAGGCCAATATCACTGATGAACATAGATGCACAAATCCTCAACAAAATACTAACAAACAGAACCCTACAGCGCATTAAAAGGATCATACACTATGATCAAGTGGGGTTTATCCCAGGAATGCAAGACTTCTTCAATATATGCAAATCAATCAACCTGATACACCACATTAAAGAATTGAAGGAGAAAAACCATATGGTCATCTCAATAGACGCAAAGAAAGCTTTCGACAAAATTCAACACTCATTTTTCATAAAAACCCTCCAGAAAGTAGGCATAGAGGGAACTTTCCTCAACATAATACAGGCCATATATGACAAACCCACAGCAAACATTGTCCTCAATGGTGACAAAATGAAACCGTTTCCACTAAGATCAGGAACAAGACAAGGTTGCCCACTCTCACCACTATTATTCAACATAGTTTTGGAAGTTTTAGCCACAGTGATCAGAGAAGAAAAAAAATAAAAGGAATCCAAATTGGAAAAGAACAAGTAACGCTGTCACTGCTTGCAGAAGACATGATACTATACATAGAGAATCCTAAAGATGCTACCAGAAAACTACTACAGCTAATCAATGAATTTGTTAAAGTAGGAGGATACAAAATTAATGCGCAGAAATGTCTTGCATTCCTATACATTAATCATGAAAAATCTGAAAGTGAAATAAAGAAAACACTCCCATTTACCATTGCAACCAAAAGAATAAACTATCTAGGAATAAACCTACCTAAGGAGAAAAAAGCCCCATATGCAGAAAATGATGACACTGATGAAAGAAATTAAAGATGATACAAATAGATGGAGAGATATACCATGTTCTTGGATTGGAAGAATCAACACTGTTAAAATGATTGTACTACCCAAAACAATCTACTGATTCAATGCAATCCCTATAAAACTACCACTGGCACTTTTCACAGAACTAGAACAGTAATTTCACAGTTTTTATGCAAACCAAAAGATCCCGAAATAGCCAAAGCAACCTGGAGAAAGCATAACGGAGCTGGAGGAATCAGGCTCCCTGACTTCAGACGATATTACAAAGCTTCATTAATGATGACAGTATGGTACTGGCACAGAAACAGAAATATAGATCAATGGAACAGGATAGAAAGCCCAGAGGTAAACCCACACACATATCATAAACTCATCATTGATAACGGAGGCAAGGATATACAATGGAGAAAAGACAGCCTCTTCAATAAGTGGTGCTGGGAAAACTGGACAGCTACATGTAAAACAATGAAATTAGAACACTCCCTAACAGCACACACAAAAGTAACCTCAAAATGGATTAAAGACCTAAATGTAAAGCCAGATGCTATCAAACTCTTAGAGGAAAACATAGGCAGAACACGCTATGACATAAATCACAGCAAGATCCTTTGTGACACACCTCCTAGAGAAATGGAAATAAAAGCAGAAATAAACAAATGGGACTTAATGAAACTTAAAACCTTTGCACAGCAAAGGAAAACATAAAAAAGATGAAAAGACAACCCTCAGAATGGTAGAAAATATTTGCAGATGAAACAAATGACAAAGGATTAATCTCCAACATTTACAAGCAGCTCATGCAGCTTAATATCAAAAAAAACAAACAACCCAATCGAAAAACGGGCAGAAATTCTAAATAGACATTTCTCAAAAGAAGATATACAGACTGCCAACAGACACATGAAAGGATGCTCAACATCACTAATCATTAGAGAAAGGCAAATCAAAACTACAATGAAGGAGGAGCTTCAAGATGGCGGAAGAGTAAGACGTGGAGATCACCTTCCTCCCCACAAATACATCGGAAATACATCTACATGTGAAACAACTCCTACAGAACACCTACTGAACGCTGGCAGAAGACCTCAGACCTCCCAAAACGCAAGAAACTCCCCCACGTACCTGGGTACTGCAAAATAAAAAAGAAAATACAGAGACAAAAGAATAGGGAACAGACCTGCACCAGTGGGAGGGAGCTGTGAAGGAGGAAAGGTTTCCACACACTAGGAAGCCCCTTTGCAGTCGGAGACTGTGGGTGGCGGAGGGGGAAACTTCGGAGCCACAGAGGAGAGCGCAGAAACAGGGGTGCGAAGGGCAAAGCGGAGAGATTCCCACACAGAGGATCGGTGCTGACCAGCACTCACCAGACAGAGAGGCTTGTCTGCTCTCTTGCTGGGACGGGTGGGGTCCTGGAGCTGAGGCTTGGGCATCCGAGTTCGGATCCCAGGGAGAGGACTGGGGTTGGCTGCGTGAACACAGCCTGAAGGGGGCTAGTGCGCTACAGCTAGCTGGGAGGGAGTCTGGGAAAATATCTGGAGCTGCCAAAGAGGCAAGGGACTTTTTCTTGCCTCTTTGTTTCCTGGTACACGAGGAGAGGGATTCAGAGTGCCACTTAAAGAGCTCCAGAGATGGGCGCGAGTCGCGGCTATCGTCAAGGACCTCAAAGACGGGCATGAGACGCTAAGGCTGCTGCTGCAGCCACCAAGAAGTCTGTGTGCAAGCACAGGACAATACCCACACCTCCCCTCCCAGGAGCCTGTGCAGCCTGCCACTGCCAGTGTCAAATGATCTAGGGAAAACTTCCCCAGGTGAACACAAGGCATGCCTCGGGCTGTTGCAACGTCACGCTTGCCCCTCTGCCGCTGCAGGCTCACCCCACATCTGTACCCCTCCCTCCGCCCGACCTGAGCGAGCCAGAGCTCTCGAGTCAGCTGCTTCTTTAACCCCGTCCTGTCTGAGTGAAGAGCAGACGCACTCAGGTGACCTACACGCAGTGGCGGTTCCAAATCCAAAGCTGAAACTGGGAGCTGTGCAAACAATGAAGAGAAAGGGAAATCTCTCCCAGCCGCCTCAGGAGCAGTGGATTAAATGTCCACAATCAACTTGATGTACCCTGCATATGTGGAATACCTGAATAGACAATGTATCATCCCAAATTGAGGAGGTGGACTTTGGGAGCAACGATATATACATATATAATTCCGTTTTTCTATTTTTGTGAGCATGTATGCGTATGCTTCTGTGTGTGATTTTGTCTGTATAGCTTTGCTTTTATCATTTTTCCTGGGGTTCTCGCTGTCCTTTTTTTAATTTATTACTTAAATAATATTTTTCTTAGTAATTATATTTTATTTTAATAACTATATTTTATTGCATTTTATTTTACCTTCTTCTTCTTTCTTTCTATTTTTCCTCCCTTTAATTCTGAGCTGTGTGGAGGACAGGCTCTTGGTGCTCCAGTCAGGCATCAGCGCTGTGCCACTGAGGTGGGACAGCCAAGCTCAGGACATTGGTCCCCAAGAGACCTACCAACTCCATGTAATATGAAACAGTGAAAATCTCCCAGAGATCTCCATCTCAACGCCAAGACTCAGCTCCATTCAACGGCCAGCAAGCTACAGTGCTGGACACCCAATGCCAAACAAGTAACAAGACAGGAACACAACCCCATCCACTAGCACAAAGGCTGCCTAAAGTCATAGAAAGGCCACAGACACCCCAAAACACACCACCAGACGTGGACCTGTACACCAGAAGGACAAGATCCAGTGTCATGCACCAGAACACAGGCACTAGTCCCCTCCACCAGGAAGCCTACACAACTCACTCAACCAACCTCAGCCACTGGGGACAGACACCAAAGGCAACGGGAGCTACAACCCTGCAGCCTGTGATAAGGAGACCCCAAACACAGTAAGTTAAGCAAAATGAGAAGACAGACAAACACACAGCAGATGAGGGAGCAAGGCAAAAACCCACCAGACCTATCAAATGAACAGGAAATAGGCAGTCTACCTGAAAAAGAATTCATAACCATGATATTAAAGATGATCCAAAATCTTGGAAACTGAATGGAGAAAATAAAACAAACTTTTTACAAGAACCTAGAAAAACTATACAGCAAACAAACAGTGATGAACAACACAATAAAGGAAATTAAAAATTCTCTACAAGGGATCAATAGCAGAATAACGGAGGCAGAAGAACGGATAAGTGACCTGGAAGATGAAAGAGTGGAAATAACTACTGCAGAGCAGAATAAAGGGAAAAAAATGAAACGAATTGAGGACACTTTCAGACACTTCTAGGACAACATTAAACGCACCAACATCCGAATTATATGGGTCCCAGAAGAAAAAGAGGAAAAGAAAGGGACTGAGAAATTATAGTTGAAAATTCCCTAATATGGAAAAGAAAATAGCTAATCAAGTGCAGGAATCACAGAGAGTCCCATACAGGTTAAGTCCCAGGAGAAACACGCCAAGACACATATTAATCAAACTATCAAAATTAAATACAAAGAACAAATATTAAAAGCAGCAAGGGAAACACAACAAACCACACATAAGGGAACCTCCATAAGGTTAACAGCTGACCTTTCAGCAGAAACTCTGCAAGCCAGAAGGGAGTGGCAGGAAATATTTAAAGTGATGAAGGAGAAAAACCTACAAGCAAGATTACTCTACCCAGCAGGGATCTCATTCAGATTTGATGGAAAAGTTAAAACCTTTACAGATAAGCAAAAGCTAAGAGAATTCAGCACCACCAAACCAGCTTTACAACAAATGCTAAAGGAACTTCTCTACGCAGGAAACACAAGAGAAGGAAAAGACCCAAAGCAATTAAGAAAATGGTAATAGGAACATACATATTGATAATTACATTAAATGTAAATGGATTAAATGCTCCAACCAAAAGGCATAGATTGGCGGAATGGATACAAAAACAAGCCCCGTATATAAGCTGCCTACAAGAGACCCACTTCATACCTAGGGACACATACAGACTGAAAGTGAGGGGATGGAAAAAGATAGCCCATGCAAATGGAAATCAAAAGCAAGCTGGAGTAGCAATTCTCATATCAGACAAAATACACTTTGAAACAAAGACTATTACAAGAGACAAAGAAGGACACTACATAATGCTCAAGGGATCAATCCAAGAAGAAGATATAACAATTGTAAGTATTTATGCACCCAACATAGGAGTACCGCACTACATAAGGCAAATACTAACAGCCATAAAAGGGGAAATCGACAGTATCACAGTCATAGTAGGGGACTTTAACACCCCACTTTCAACAATGGACAGATGATCCAAAATGAACATAAATGAGGAAACACAAGCTTTAAATGATACGTTAAACGAGATGGACTTAAATAATATTTATAGGACATTCCATCCAAAAACAACAGAATACACATTCTTCTCAAGTGCTCATGGAACATTCTCCAGGATAGACCATATCGTGGGTCACAAACCAAGCCATGGTAAATTTAAGAAAATTGAAATCATATCAAGTATCTTTTCCGAAAACAACGCTATGAGACTAGATATCAAATACAGGAAAAAATCTGTGAGAAATACAAACACATGGAGGCCGAACAACACACTACTTAATAACCAGGAGATCACTGCAGAAATCAAAAATTACCTAGAAACAAATGACAATGAAAACACGAAGACCCAAAACCTATGGGATGCAGCAAAAGCAGTTCTAAGAGGGAAGTCTATAACAATAATATCCTACCTTAAGAAACAAGAAACGTCTCAAATAAACAACCTAAACTTACAACTAATGCAATTAGAGAAAGAAGAACAAAAACCCCGCAAAGTTAGCAGAAGAAGTCATAAAAATCACATCACAAATAAATGGCAAAGAAATGAAGAACACGACAGCAAAGATCAATAAAACCAAAAGCTGCTTCTTTGAAAAAGAAAATGGTCAGAAGAACCAAGGGAAAGACGGGAATAAAGATGACGACCTACTCGAGAATCGACTTAAGGATACAGGGAGGGGGAAGGGTAAGCTGGGACAAAGTGAGAGAGTGGCATGGACATATATACACTACCAAACATAAAAAACATAGCTAGTGGGAAGGAGCCGCATAGCACAGGGAGATGAGCTCGGTGCTTTGTGAACACCTAGAGGGGTGGGATAGAGAGGGTGGGAGGGAGGGAGATTCACGAGGGTAGAGATACGGGGACATATGTATATGTATAACTGATTCACTTTGTGCTATAGCAGAAACAGTGACACCATTGTAAAGCAATTATACTCTAATAAAGATGTTAAAACACAAGGACAACTAAAAGCTGGTTCTTTGATAAGATAAACCAAATTGATAAACCATTAGCCAGACGCATCAGAGAAAAAGAGAGAAGACTCAAATCAATAGAATTAGAAATGAAAAAGAAGAAGTAACAACTGACACTGCAGAAATACAAAGGATCATGAGAGATTACTACAAGCAACTATAGGCCAAGAAAATGAACCGCCTGGAAGAAATGGAGAAATTCTTAGAAATGCACAACCTTCCGAGACTGAACCAGGAAGAAATAGAAAATATTTAAAAAAACAATCACTAGCACTGAAATTGAAACTGTGATTACCATTCTTCCAACAGACAAAAGCCCAGGACCAGATGGCTTCACAGGCGAATTCTATCAAACATTTAGAGAAGAGCTATCACCTATCCTTCTCAAACTCTTCCAAAATACAGCAGAGTGGGAACACTCCCAAACTCATTCTGCGAGGCCACCATCACTGTGTTACCAAAACCAGACAAAGGTGTCACAAAGAAAGAAAACTATAGGCCAATATCACTGATGAACATAGATGCACAAATCCTCAACAAAATACTAACAAACAGAACCCTACAGCGCATTAAAAGGATCATACACTATGATCAAGTGGGGTTTATCCCAGGAATGCAAGACTTCTTCAATATATGCAAATCAATCAACCTGATACACCACATTAAAGAATTGAAGGAGAAAAACCATATGGTCATCTCAATAGACGCAAAGAAAGCTTTCGACAAAATTCAACACTCATTTTTCATAAAAACCCTCCAGAAAGTAGGCATAGAGGGAACTTTCCTCAACATAATACAGGCCATATATGACAAACCCACAGCAAACATTGTCCTCAATGGTGACAAAATGAAACCGTTTCCACTAAGATCAGGAACAAGACAAGGTTGCCCACTCTCACCACTATTATTCAACATAGTTTTGGAAGTTTTAGCCACAGTGATCAGAGAAGAAAAAAAATAAAAGGAATCCAAATTGGAAAAGAACAAGTAACGCTGTCACTGCTTGCAGAAGACATGATACTATACATAGAGAATCCTAAAGATGCTACCAGAAAACTACTACAGCTAATCAATGAATTTGTTAAAGTAGGAGGATACAAAATTAATGTACAGAAATGTCTTGCATTCCTATACACTAATCATGAAAAATCTGAAAGTGAAATAAAGAAAACACTCCCATTTACCATTGCAACCAAAAGAATAAACTATCTAGGAATAAACCTACCTAAGGAGAAAAAAGCCCCATATGCAGAAAATGATGACACTGATGAAAGAAATTAAAGATGATACAAATAGATGGAGAGATATACCATGTTCTTGGATTGGAAGAATCAACACTGTTAAAATGACTGTACTACCCAAAACAATCTACTGATTCAATGCAATCCCTATAAAACTACCACTGGCACTTTTCACAGAACTAGAACAGTAATTTCACAGTTTTTATGCAAACCAAAAGATCCCGAAATAGCCAAAGCAACCTGGAGAAAGCATAACGGAGCTGGAGGAATCAGGCTCCCTGACTTCAGACGATATTACAAAGCTTCATTAATGATGACAGTATGGTACTGGCACAGAAACAGAAATATAGATCAATGGAACAGGATAGAAAGCCCAGAGGTAAACCCACACACATATCATAAACTCATCATTGATAACGGAGGCAAGGATATACAATGGAGAAAAGACAGCCTCTTCAATAAGTGGTGCTGGGAAAACTGGACAGCTACATGTAAAACAATGAAATTAGAACACTCCCTAACAGCACACACAAAAGTAACCTCAAAATGGATTAAAGACCTAAATGTAAAGCCAGATGCTATCAAACTCTTAGAGGAAAACATAGGCAGAACACGCTATGACATAAATCACAGCAAGATCCTTTTTGACACACCTCCTAGAGAAATGGAAATAAAAGCAGAAATAAACAAATGGGACTTAATGAAACTTAAAAACTTTGCACAGCAAAGAAAAACATAAAAAAGATGAAAAGACAACCCTCAGAATGGTAGAAAATATTTGCAGATGAAACAAATGACAAAGGATTAATCTCCAACATTTACAAGCAGCTCATGCAGCTTAATATCAAAACAAACAAACAACCCAATCGAAAAACGGGCAGAAATTCTAAATAGACATTTCTCAAAAGAAGATATACAGACTGCCAACAGACACATGAAAGGATGCTCAACATCACTAATCATTAGAGAAAGGCAAATCAAAACTACAATGAAGGAGGAGCTTCAAGATGGCGGAAGAGTAAGACGTGGAGATCACCTTCCTCCCCACAAATACATCGGAAATACATCTACATGTGAAACAACTCCTACAGAACACCTACTGAACGCTGGCAGAAGACCTCAGACCTCCCAAAACGCAAGAAACTCCCTCACGTACCTGGGTACTGCAAAATAAAAAAGAAAATACAGAGACAAAAGAATAGGGAACAGACCTGCACCAGTGGGAGGGAGCTGTGAAGGAGGAAAGGTTTCCACACACTAGGAAGCCCCTTTGCAGTCGGAGACTGTGGGTGGCGGAGGGGGAAACTTCGGAGCCACAGAGGAGAGCGCAGAAACAGGGGTGCGAAGGGCAAAGCGGAGAGATTCCCACACAGAGGATCGGTGCTGACCAGCACTCACCAGACAGAGAGGCTTGTCTGCTCTCTTGCTGGGACGGGTGGGGTCCTGGAGCTGAGGCTTGGGCATCCGAGTTCGGATCCCAGGGAGAGGACTGGGGTTGGCTGCGTGAACACAGCCTGAAGGGGGCTAGTGCGCTACAGCTAGCTGGGAGGGAGTCTGGGAAAATATCTGGAGCTGCCAAAGAGGCAAGGGACTTTTTCTTGCCTCTTTGTTTCCTGGTACACGAGGAGAGGGATTCAGAGTGCCACTTAAAGAGCTCCAGAGATGGGCGCGAGTCGCGGCTATCGTCAAGGACCTCAAAGACGGGCATGAGACGCTAAGGCTGCTGCTGCAGCCACCAAGAAGTCTGTGTGCAAGCACAGGACAATACCCACACCTCCCCTCCCAGGAGCCTGTGCAGCCTGCCACTGCCAGTGTCAAATGATCTAGGGAAAACTTCCCCAGGTGAACACAAGGCATGCCTCGGGCTGTTGCAACGTCACGCTTGCCCCTCTGCCGCTGCAGGCTCACCCCACATCTGTACCCCTCCCTCCGCCCGACCTGAGCGAGCCAGAGCTCTCGAGTCAGCTGCTTCTTTAATCCCGTCCTGTCTGAGTGAAGAGCAGACGCACTCAGGTGACCTACACGCAGTGGCGGTTCCAAATCCAAAGCTGAAACTGGGAGCTGTGCAAACAATGAAGAGAAAGGGAAATCTCTCCCAGCCGCCTCAGGAGCAGTGGATTAAATGTCCACAATCAACTTGATGTACCCTGCATATGTGGAATACCTGAATAGACAATGTATCATCCCAAATTGAGGAGGTGGAGTTTAGGAGCAACGATACATACATATATAATTCCGTTTTTCTATTTTTGTGAGCATGTATGCGTATGCTTCTGTGTGTGATTTTGTCTGTATAGCTTTGCTTTTATCATTTTTCCTGGGGTTCTCGCTGTCCTTTTTTTAATTTATTACTTAAATAATATTTTTCTTAGTAATTATATTTTATTTTAATAACTATATTTTATTGCATTTTATTTTATCTTCTTCTTCTTTCTTTCTATTTTTCCTCCCTTTAATTCTGAGCCATGTGGAGGACAGGCTCTTGGTGCTCCAGTCAGGCATCAGCGCTGTGCCACTGAGGTGGGACAGCCAAGCTCAGGACATTGGTCCCCAAGAGACCTACCTACTCCATGTAACATGAAACAGTAAAAATCTCCCAGAGATCTCCATCTCAACGCCAAGACTCAGCTCCATTCAACGGCCAGCAAGCTACAGTGCTGGACACCCAATGCCAAACAAGTAACAAGACAGGAACACAACCCCATCCACTAGCACAAAGGCTGCCTAAAGTCATAGAAAGGCCACAGACACCCCAAAACCCACCACCAGACGTGGACCTGTACACCAGAAGGACAAGATCCAGTGTCATGCACCAGAACACAGGCATTAGTCCCCTCCACCAGGAAGCCTACACAACCCACTCAACCAACCTCAGCCACTGGGGACAGACACCAAAGGCAACGGGAGCTACGACCCTGCAGCCTGTGATAAGGAGACCCCAAACACAGTAAGTTAAGCAAAATGAGAAGACAGAGAAACACACAGCAGATGAGGGAGCAAGGCAAAAACCCACCAGACCTATCAAATGAACAGGAAATAGGCAGTCTACCTGAAAAAGAATTCATAACCATGATATTAAAGATGATCCAAAATCTTGGAAATTGAATGGAGAAAATAAAAGAAACTTTTTACAGGAACCTAGAAAAACTATATAGCAAACAAACAGTGATGAACAACACAATGAATGAAATTAAAAATTCTCTAGAAGGGATCAATAGCAGAATAACGGAGGCAGAAGAACGGATAAGTGACCTGGAAGATAAAAGAGTGGAAATAACTACTGCAGAGCAGAATAAAGGGAAAGAAATGAAAAGAATTGAGGACACTTTCAGACACTTCTAGGACAACATTAAAAGCACCAGCATCCGAATTATAGGGGTCCCAGAAGAAAAAGAGGAAAAGAAAGGGACTGAGAAATTATAGTTGAAAACTTCCCTAATATGGAAAAGGAAATAGCTAATCAAATGCAGGAATCACAGAGAGTCCCATACAGGTTAAATCCCAGGAGAAACACGCCAAGACACATATTAATCAAACTATCAAAAATTAAATACAAAGAACAAATATTAAAAGCAGCAAGGGAAACACAACAAATCACACATAAGGGAACCTCCATAAGGTTAACAGCTGATCTTTCAGCAGAAACTCTGCAAGCCAGAAGGGAGTGGCAGGAATATTTAAAGTGATGAAGGAGAAAAACCTACAAGCAAGATTACTCTACCCAGCAGGGATCTCATTCAGATTTGATGGAGAAGTTAAAACCTTTACAGATAAGCAAAAGCTAAGAGAATTCAGCACCACCAAACCAGCTTTACAACAAATGCTAAAGGAACTTCTCTACGCAGGAAACACAAGAGAAGGAAAAGACCCAAAGCAATTAAGAAAATGGTAATAGGAACATACATATTGATAATTACATTAAATGTAAATGGATTAAATGCTCCAACCAAAAGGCATAGATTGGCGGAATGGATACAAAAACAAGCCCCGTATATAAGCTGCCTACAAGAGACCCACTTCATACCTAGGGACACATACAGACTGAAAGTGAGGGGATGGAAAAAGATAGCCCATGCAAATGGAAATCAAAAGCAAGCTGGAGTAGCAATTCTCATATCAGACAAAATACACTTTGAAACAAAGACTATTACAAGAGACAAAGAAGGACACTACATAATGCTCAAGGGATCAATCCAAGAAGAAGATATAACAATTGTAAGTACTTATGCACCCAACATAGGAGTACCGCACTACATAAGGCAAATACTAACAGCCATAAAAGGGGAAATCGACAGTATCACAGTCATAGTAGGGGACTTTAACACCCCACTTTCAACAATGGACAGATGATCCAAAATGAACATAAATGAGGAAACACAAGCTTTAAATGATACGTTAAACGAGATGGACTTAAATAATATTTATAGGACATTCCATCCAAAAACAACAGAATACACATTCTTCTCAAGTGCTCATGGAACATTCTCCAGGATAGACCATATCGTGGGTCACAAACCAAGCCATGGTAAATTTAAGAAAATTGAAATCATATCAAGTATCTTTTCCGAAAACAACGCTATGAGACTAGATATCAAATACAGGAAAAAATCTGTGAGAAATACAAACACATGGAGGCCGAACAACACACTACTTAATAACCAGGAGATCACTGCAGAAATCAAAAATTACCTAGAAACAAATGACAATGAAAACACGAAGACCCAAAACCTATGGGATGCAGCAAAAGCAGTTCTAAGAGGGAAGTCTATAACAATAATATCCTACCTTAAGAAACAAGAAACGTCTCAAATAAACAACCTAAACTTACAACTAATGCAATTAGAGAAAGAAGAACAAAAACCCCGCAAAGTTAGCAGAAGAAGTCATAAAAATCACATCACAAATAAATGGCAAAGAAATGAAGAACACGACAGCAAAGATCAATAAAACCAAAAGCTGCTTCTTTGAAAAAGAAAATGGTCAGAAGAACCAAGGGAAAGACGGGAATAAAGATGACGACCTACTCGAGAATCGACTTAAGGATACAGGGAGGGGGAAGGGTAAGCTGGGACAAAGTGAGAGAGTGGCATGGACATATATACACTACCAAACATAAAAAACATAGCTAGTGGGAAGGAGCCGCATAGCACAGGGAGATGAGCTCGGTGCTTTGTGAACACCTAGAGGGGTGGGATAGAGAGGGTGGGAGGGAGGGAGATTCACGAGGGTAGAGATACGGGGACATATGTATATGTATAACTGATTCACTTTGTGCTATAGCAGAAACAGTGACACCATTGTAAAGCAATTATACTCTAATAAAGATGTTAAAACACAAGGACAACTAAAAGCTGGTTCTTTGATAAGATAAACCAAATTGATAAACCATTAGCCAGACGCATCAGAGAAAAAGAGAGAAGACTCAAATCAATAGAATTAGAAATGAAAAAGAAGAAGTAACAACTGACACTGCAGAAATACAAAGGATCATGAGAGATTACTACAAGCAACTATAGGCCAAGAAAATGAACCGCCTGGAAGAAATGGAGAAATTCTTAGAAATGCACAACCTTCCGAGACTGAACCAGGAAGAAATAGAAAATATTAAAAAAAACAATCACTAGCACTGAAATTGAAACTGTGATTACAATTCTTCCAACAGACAAAAGCCCAGGACCAGATGGCTTCACAGGCGAATTCTATCAAACATTTAGAGAAGAGCTATCACCTATCCTTCTCAAACTCTTCCAAAATACAGCAGAGTGGGAACACTCCCAAACTCATTCTGCGAGGCCACCATCACTGTGTTACCAAAACCAGACAAAGGTGTCACAAAGAAAGAAAACTATAGGCCAATATCACTGATGAACATAGATGCACAAATCCTCAACAAAATACTAACAAACAGAACCCTACAGCGCATTAAAAGGATCATACACTATGATCAAGTGGGGTTTATCGCAGGAATGCAAGACTTCTTCAATATATGCAAATCAATCAACCTGATACACCACATTAAAGAATTGAAGGAGAAAAACCATATGGTCATCTCAATAGACGCAAAGAAAGCTTTCGACAAAATTCAACACTCATTTTTCATAAAAACCCTCCAGAAAGTAGGCATAGAGGGAACTTTCCTCAACATAATACAGGCCATATATGACAAACCCACAGCAAACATTGTCCTCAATGGTGACAAAATGAAACCGTTTCCACTAAGATCAGGAACAAGACAAGGTTGCCCACTCTCACCACTATTATTCAACATAGTTTTGGAAGTTTTAGCCACAGTGATCAGAGAAGAAAAAAAATAAAAGGAATCCAAATTGGAAAAGAACAAGTAACGCTGTCACTGCTTGCAGAAGACATGATACTATACATAGAGAATCCTAAAGATGCTACCAGAAAACTACTACAGCTAATCAATGAATTTGTTAAAGTAGGAGGATACAAAATTAATGTACAGAAATGTCTTGCATTCCTATACACTAATCATGAAAAATCTGAAAGTGAAATAAAGAAAACACTCCCATTTACCATTGCAACCAAAAGAATAAACTATCTAGGAATAAACCTACCTAAGGAGAAAAAAGCCCCATATGCAGAAAATGATGACACTGATGAAAGAAATTAAAGATGATACAAATAGATGGAGAGATATACCATGTTCTTGGATTGGAAGAATCAACACTGTTAAAATGACTGTACTACCCAAAACAATCTACTGATTCAATGCAATCCCTATAAAACTACCACTGGCACTTTTCACAGAACTAGAACAGTAATTTCACAGTTTTTATGCAAACCAAAAGATCCCGAAATAGCCAAAGCAACCTGGAGAAAGCATAACGGAGCTGGAGGAATCAGGCTCCCTGACTTCAGACGATATTACAAAGCTTCATTAATGATGACAGTATGGTACTGGCACAGAAACAGAAATATAGATCAATGGAACAGGATAGAAAGCCCAGAGGTAAACCCACACACATATCATAAACTCATCATTGATAACGGAGGCAAGGATATACAATGGAGAAAAGACAGCCTCTTCAATAAGTGGTGCTGGGAAAACTGGACAGCTACATGTAAAACAATGAAATTAGAACACTCCCTAACAGCACACACAAAAGTAACCTCAAAATGGATTAAAGACCTAAATGTAAAGCCAGATGCTATCAAACTCTTAGAGGAAAACATAGGCAGAACACGCTATGACATAAATCACAGCAAGATCCTTTTTGACACACCTCCTAGAGAAATGGAAATAAAAGCAGAAATAAACAAATGGGACTTAATGAAACTTAAAACCTTTGCACAGCAAAGGAAAACATAAAAAAGATGAAAAGACAACCCTCAGAATGGTAGAAAATATTTGCAGATGAAACAAATGACAAAGGATTAATCTCCAACATTTACAAGCAGCTCATGCAGCTTAATATCAAAACAAACAAACAACCGAATCGAAAAACGGGCCGAAATTCTAAATAGACATTTCTCAAAAGAAGATATACAGACTGCCAACAGACACATGAAAGGATGCTCAACATCACTAATCATTAGAGAAAGGCAAATCAAAACTACAATGAAGGAGGAGCTTCAAGATGGCGGAAGAGTAAGACGTGGAGATCACCTTCCTCCCCACAAATACATCGGAAATACATCTACATGTGAAACAACTCCTACAGAACACCTACTGAACGCTGGCAGAAGACCTCAGACCTCCCAAAACGCAAGAAACTCCCTCACGTACCTGGGTACTGCAAAATAAAAAAGAAAATACAGAGACAAAAGAATAGGGAACAGACCTGCACCAGTGGGAGGGAGCTGTGAAGGAGGAAAGGTTTCCACACACTAGGAAGCCCCTTTGCAGTCGGAGACTGTGGGTGGCGGAGGGGGAAACTTCGCAGCCACAGAGGAGAGCGCAGAAACAGGGGTGCAAAGGGCAAAGCGGAGAGATTCCCACACAGAGGATCGGTGCTGACCAGCACTCACCAGACAGAGAGGCTTGTCTGCTCTCTTGCTGGGACGGGTGGGGTCCTGGAGCTGAGGCTTGGGCATCCGAGTTCGGATCCCAGGGAGAGGACTGGGGTTGGCTGCGTGAACACAGCCTGAAGGGGGCTAGTGCGCTACAGCTAGCTGGGAGGGAGTCTGGGAAAATATCTGGAGCTGCCAAAGAGGCAAGGGACTTTTTCTTGCCTCTTTGTTTCCTGGTACACGAGGAGAGGGATTCAGAGTGCCACTTAAAGAGCTCCAGAGATGGGCGCGAGTCGCGGCTATCATCAAGGACCTCAAAGACGGGCATGAGATGCTAAGGCTGCTGCTACAGCCACCAAGAAGTCTGTGTGCAAGCACAGGACAATACCCACACCTCCCCTCCCAGGAGCCTGTGCAGCCTGCCACTGCCAGTGTCAAATGATCTAGGGAAAACTTCCCCAGGTGAACACAAGGCATGCCTCGGGCTGTTGCAACGTCACGCTTGCCCCTCTGCCGCTGCAGGCTCACCCCACATCTGTACCCCTCCCTCCGCCCGACCTGAGCGAGCCAGAGCTCTCGAGTCAGCTGCTTCTTTAACCCCGTCCTGTCTGAGTGAAGAGCAGACGCACTCAGGTGACCTACACGCAGTGGCGGTTCCAAATCCAAAGCTGAAACTGGGAGCTGTGCAAACAATGAAGAGAAAGGGAAATCTCTCCCAGCCGCCTCAGGAGCAGTGGATTAAATGTCCACAATCAACTTGATGTACCCTGCATATGTGGAATACCTGAATAGACAATGTATCATCCCAAATTGAGGAGGTGGAGTTTAGGAGCAACGATACATACATATATAATTCCGTTTTTCTATTTTTGTGAGCATGTATGCGTATGCTTCTGTGTGTGATTTTGTCTGTATAGCTTTGCTTTTATCATTTTTCCTGGGGTTCTCGCTGTCCTTTTTTTAATTTATTACTTAAATAATATTTTTCTTAGTAATTATATTTTATTTTAATAACTATATTTTATTGCATTTTATTTTATCTTCTTCTTCTTTCTTTCTATTTTTCCTCCCTTTAATTCTGAGCCATGTGGAGGACAGGCTCTTGGTGCTCCAGTCAGGCATCAGCGCTGTGCCACTGAGGTGGGACAGCCAAGCTCAGGACATTGGTCCCCAAGAGACCTACCAACTCCATGTAACATGAAACAGTAAAAATCTCCCAGAGATCTCCATCTCAACGCCAAGACTCAGCTCCATTCAACGGCCAGCAAGCTACAGTGCTGGACACCCAATGCCAAACAAGTAACAAGACAGGAACACAACCCCATCCACTAGCACAAAGGCTGCCTAAAGTCATAGAAAGTCCACAGACACCCCAAAACACACCACCAGACGTGGACCTGTACACCAGAAGGACAAGATCCAGTGTCATGCACCAGAACACAGGCACTAGTCCCCTCCACCAGGAAGCCTACACAACTCACTCAACCAACCTCAGCCACTGGGGACAGACACCAAAGGCAACGGGAGCTACGACCCTGCAGCCTGTGATAAGGAGACCCCAAACACAGTAAGTTAAGCAAAATGAGAAGACAGACAAACACACAGCAGATGAGGGAGCAAGGCAAAAACCCACCAGACCTATCAAATGAACAGGAAATAGGCAGTCTACCTGAAAAAGAATTCATAACCATGATATTAAAGATGATCCAAAATCTTGGAAACTGAATGGAGAAAATAAAACAAACTTTTTACAAGAACCTAGAAAAACTATACAGCAAACAAACAGTGATGAACAACACAATAAAGGAAATTAAAAATTCTCTACAAGGGATCAATAGCAGAATAACGGAGGCAGAAGAACGGATAAGTGACCTGGAAGATGAAAGAGTGGAAATAACTACTGCAGAGCAGAATAAAGGGGAAAAAATGAAACGAATTGAGGACACTTTCAGACACTTCTAGGACAACATTAAACGCACCAACATCCGAATTATATGGGTCCCAGAAGAAAAAGAGGAAAAGAAAGGGACTGAGAAATTATAGTTGAAAATTCCCTAATATGGAAAAGAAAATAGCTAATCAAGTGCAGGAATCACAGAGAGTCCCATACAGGTTAAGTCCCAGGAGAAACACGCCAAGACACATATTAATCAAACTATCAAAATTAAATACAAAGAACAAATATTAAAAGCAGCAAGGGAAACACAACAAACCACACATAAGGGAACCTCCATAAGGTTAACAGCTGACCTTTCAGCAGAAACCCTGCAAGCCAGAAGGGAGTGGCAGGAAATATTTAAAGTGATGAAGGAGAAAAACCTACAAGCAAGATTACTCTACCCAGCAGGGATCTCATTCAGATTTGATGGAAAAGTTAAAACCTTTACAGATAAGCAAAAGCTAAGAGAATTCAGCACCACCAAACCAGCTTTACAACAAATGCTAAAGGAACTTCTCTACGCAGGAAACAGAAGAGAAGGAAAAGACCCAAAACAATTAAGAAAATGGTAATAGGAACATACATATTGATAATTACATTAAATGTAAATGGATTAAATGCTCCAACCAAAAGGCATAGATTGGCGGAATGGATACAAAAACAAGCCCCGTATATATGCTGCCTACAAGAGACCCACTTCATACCTAGGGACACATACAGACTGAAAGTGAGGGGATGGAAAAAGATAGCACATGCAAATGGAAATCAAAAGCAAGCTGGAGTAGCAATTCTCATATCAGACAAAATACACTTTGAAACAAAGACTATTACAAGAGACAAAGAAGGACACTACATAATGCTCAAGGGATCAATCCAAGAAGAAGATATAACAATTGTAAGTACTTATGCACCCAACATAGGAGTACCGCACTACATAAGGCAAATACTAACAGCCATAAAAGGGGAAATCGACAGTATCACAGTCATAGTAGGGGACTTTAACACCCCACTTTCAACAATGGACAGATGATCCAAAATGAACATAAATGAGGAAACACAAGCTTGAAATGATACGTTAAACGAGATGGACTTAAATAATATTTATAGGACATTCCATCCAAAAACAACAGAATACACATTCTTCTCAAGTGCTCATGGAACATTCTCCAGGATAGACCATATCGTGGGTCACAAACCAAGCCATGGTAAATTTAAGAAAATTGAAATCATATCAAGTATCTTTCCCGAAAACAACGCTATGAGACTAGATATCAATTACAGGAAAAAATCTGTGAGAAATACAAACACATGGAGGCCGAACAACACACTACTTAATAACCAGGAGATCACTGCAGAAATCAAAAATTACCTAGAAACAAATGACAATGAAAACACGAAGACCCAAAACCTATGGGATGCAGCAAAAGCAGTTCTAAGAGGGAAGTCTATAACAATAATATCCTACCTTAAGAAACAAGAAACATCTCAAATAAACAACCTAAACTTACAACTAATGCAATTAGAGAAAGAAGAACAAAAACCCCGCAAAGTTAGCAGAAGAAGTCATAAAAATCACATCACAAATAAATGGCAAAGAAATGAAGAACACGACAGCAAAGATCAATAAAACCAAAAGCTGCTTCTTTGAAAAAGAAAATGGTCAGAAGAACCAAGGGAAAGACGGGAATAAAGATGACGACCTACTCGAGAATCGACTTAAGGATACAGGGAGGGGGAAGGGTAAGCTGGGACAAAGTGAGAGAGTGGCATGGACATATATACACTACCAAACATAAAAAACATAGCTAGTGGGAAGGAGCCGCATAGCACAGGGAGATGAGCTCGGTGCTTTGTGAACACCTAGAGGGGTGGGATAGAGAGGGTGGGAGGGAGGGAGATTCACGAGGGTAGAGATACGGGGACATATGTATATGTATAACTGATTCACTTTGTGCTATAGCAGAAACAGTGACACCATTGTAAAGCAATTATACTCTAATAAAGATGTTAAAACACAAGGACAACTAAAAGCTGGTTCTTTGATAAGATAAACCAAATTGATAAACCATTAGCCAGACGCATCAGAGAAAAAGAGAGAAGACTCAAATCAATAGAATTAGAAATGAAAAAGAAGAAGTAACAACTGACACTGCAGAAATACAAAGGATCATGAGAGATTACTACAAGCAACTATAGGCCAAGAAAATGAACCGCCTGGAAGAAATGGAGAAATTCTTAGAAATGCACAACCTTCCGAGACTGAACCAGGAAGAAATAGAAAATATTTAAAAAAACAATCACTAGCACTGAAATTGAAACTGTGATTACCATTCTTCCAACAGACAAAAGCCCAGGACCAGATGGCTTCACAGGCGAATTCTATCAAACATTTAGAGAAGAGCTATCACCTATCCTTCTCAAACTCTTCCAAAATACAGCAGAGTGGGAACACTCCCAAACTCATTCTGCGAGGCCACCATCACTGTGTTACCAAAACCAGACAAAGGTGTCACAAAGAAAGAAAACTATAGGCCAATATCACTGATGAACATAGATGCACAAATCCTCAACAAAATACTAACAAACAGAACCCTACAGCGCATTAAAAGGATCATACACTATGATCAAGTGGGGTTTATCGCAGGAATGCAAGACTTCTTCAATATATGCAAATCAATCAACCTGATACACCATATTAAAAATTGAAGGAGAAAAACCATATGATCATCTCAATAGACGCAAAGAAAGCTTTCGACAAAATTCAACACTCATTTTTCATAAAAACCCTCCAGAAAGTAGGCATAGAGGGAACTTTCCTCAACATAATACAGGCCATATATGACAAACCCACAGCAAACATTGTCCTCAATGGTGACAAAATGAAACCATTTCCACTAAGAACAGGAACAAGACAAGGTTGCCCACTCTCACCACTATTATTCGACATAGTTTTGGAAGTTTTAGCCACAGTGATCAGAGAAGAAAAAAAATAAAAGGAATCCAAATTGCAAAAGAACAAGTAATGCTGTCACTGCTTGCAGAAGGCAGGATACTATACATAGAGAATCCTAAAGATGCTACCAGAAAACTGCTAGAGCTAATCAATGAATTTGTTAAAGTAGGAGGATACAAAATTAATGCGCAGAAATGTCTTGCATTCCTATACATTAATCATGAAAAATCTGAAAGTGAAATAAAGAAAACACTCCCATTTACCATTGCAACCAAAAGAATAAACTATCTAGGAATAAACCTACCTAAGGAGAAAAAAGCCCCATATGCAGAAAATGATGACACTGATGAAAGAAATTAAAGATGATACAAATAGATGGAGAGATATACCATGTTCTTGGATTGGAAGAATCAACACTGTTAAAATGACTGTACTACCCAAAACAATCTACTGATTCAATGCAATCCCTATAAAACTACCACTGGCACTTTTCACAGAACTAGAACAGTAATTTCACAGTTTTTATGCAAAGCAAAAGATCCCGAAATAGCCAAAGCAACCTGGAGAAAGCATAACGGAGCTGGAGGAATCAGGCTCCCTGACTTCAGACGATATTACAAAGCTTCATTAATGATGACAGTATGGTACTGGCACAGAAACAGAAATATAGATCAATGGAACAGGATAGAAAGCCCAGAGGTAAACCCACACACATATCATAAACTCATCATTGATAACGGAGGCAAGGATATACAATGGAGAAAAGACAGCCTCTTCAATAAGTGGTGCTGGGAAAACTGGACAGCTACATGTAAAACAATGAAATTAGAACACTCCCTAACAGCATACAAAAAAGTAACCTCAAAATGGATTAAAGACCTAAATGTAAAGCCAGATGCTATCAAACTCTTAGAGGAAAACATAGGCAGAACACGCTATGACATAAATCACAGCAAGATCCTTTTTGACACACCTCCTAGAGAAATGGAAATAAAAGCAGAAATAAACAAATGGGACTTAATGAAACTTAAAAACTTTGCACAGCAAAGAAAAACATAAAAAAGATGAAAAGACAACCCTCAGAATGGTAGAAAATATTTGCAGATGAAACAAATGACAAAGGATTAATCTCCAACATTTACAAGCAGCTCATGCAGCTTAATATCAAAACAAACAAACAACCCAATCGAAAAACGGGCAGAAATTCTAAATAGACATTTCTCAAAAGAAGATATACAGACTGCCAACAGACACATGAAAGGATGCTCAACATCACTAATCATTAGAGAAAGGCAAATCAAAACTACAATGAAGGAGGAGCTTCAAGATGGCGGAAGAGTAAGACGTGGAGATCACCTTCCTCCCCACAAATACATCGGAAATACATCTACATGTGAAACAACTCCTACAGAACACCTACTGAACGCTGGCAGAAGACCTCAGACCTCCCAAAACGCAAGAAACTCCCCCACGTACCTGGGTACTGCAAAATAAAAAAGAAAATACAGAGACAAAAGAATAGGGAACAGACCTGCACCACTGGGAGGGAGCTGTGAAGGAGGAAAGGTTTCCACACACTAGGAAGCCCCTTTGCAGTCGGAGACTGTGGGTGGCGGAGGGGGAAACTTCGGAGCCACAGAGGAGAGCGCAGAAACAGGGGTGCGAAGGGCAAAGCGGAGAGATTCCCACACAGAGGATCGGTGCTGACCAGCACTCACCAGACAGAGAGGCTTGTCTGCTCTCTTGCTGGGACGGGTGGGGTCCTGGAGCTGAGGCTTGGGCATCCGAGTTCGGATCCCAGGGAGAGGACTGGGGTTGGCTGCGTGAACACAGCCTGAAGGGGGCTAGTGCGCTACAGCTAGCTGGGAGGGAGTCTGGGAAAATATCTGGAGCTGCCAAAGAGGCAAGGGACTTTTTCTTGCCTCTTTGTTTCCTGGTACACGAGGAGAGGGATTCAGAGTGCCACTTAAAGAGCTCCAGAGATGGGCGCGAGTCGCGGCTATCATCAAGGACCTCAAAGACGGGCATGAGACGCTAAGGCTGCTGCTGCAGCCACCAAGAAGTCTGTGTGCAAGCACAGGACAATACCCACACCTCCCCTCCCAGGAGCCTGTGCAGCCTGCCACTGCCAGTGTCAAATGATCTAGGGAAAACTTCCCCAGGTGAACACAAGGCATGCCTCGGGCTGTTGCAACGTCACGCTTGCCCCTCTGCCGCTGCAGGCTCACCCCACATCTGTACCCCTCCCTCCGCCCGACCTGAGCGAGCCAGAGCTCTCGAGTCAGCTGCTCCTTTAACCCCGTCCTGTCTGAGTGAAGAGCAGACGCACTCAGGTGACCTACACGCAGTGGCGGTTCCAAATCCAAAGCTGAAACTGGGAGCTGTGCAAACAATGAAGAGAAAGGGAAATCTCTCCCAGCCGCCTCAGGAGCAGTGGATTAAATGTCCACAATCAACTTGATGTACCCTGCATATGTGGAATACCTGAATAGACAATGTATCATCCCAAATTGAGGAGGTGGACTTTGGGAGCAACGATATATACATATATAATTCCGTTTTTCTATTTTTGTGAGCATGTATGCGTATGCTTCTGTGTGTGATTTTGTCTGTATAGCTTTGCTTTTATCATTTTTCCTGGGGTTCTCGCTGTCCTTTTTTTAATTTATTACTTAAATAATATTTTTCTTAGTAATTATATTTTATTTTAATAACTATATTTTATTGCATTTTATTTTACCTTCTTCTTCATTCTTTCTATTTTTCCTCCCTTTAATTCTGAGCCGTGTGGAGGACAGGCTCTTGGTGCTCCAGTCAGGCATCAGCGCTGTGACACTGAGGTGGGACAGCCAAGCTCAGGACATTGGTCCCCAAGAGACCTACCAACTCCATGTAATATGAAACAGTGAAAATCTCCCAGAGATCTCCATCTCAACGCCAAGACTCAGCTCCATTCAACGGCCAGCAAGCTACAGTGCTGGACACCCAATGCCAAACAAGTAACAAGACAGGAACACAACCCCATCCACTAGCACAAAGGCTGCCTAAAGTCAGAGAAAGGCCACAGACACCCCAAAACACACCACCAGACGTGGACCTGTACACCAGAAGGACAAGATCCAGTGTCATGCACCAGAACACAGGCACTAGTCCCCTCCACCAGGAAGCCTACACAACTCACTCAACCAACCTCAGCCACTGGGGACAGACACCAAAGGCAACGGGAGCTACGACCCTGCAGCCTGTGATAAGGAGACCCCAAACACAGTAAGTTAAGCAAAATGAGAAGACAGACAAACACACAGCAGATGAGGGAGCAAGGCAAAAACCCACCAGACCTATCAAATGAACAGGAAATAGGCAGTCTACCTGAAAAAGAATTCATAACCATGATATTAAAGATGATCCAAAATCTTGGAAACTGAATGGAGAAAATAAAACAAACTTTTTACAAGAACCTAGAAAAACTATACAGCAAACAAACAGTGATGAACAACACAATAAAGGAAATTAAAAATTCTCTACAAGGGATCAATAGCAGAATAACGGAGGCAGAAGAACGGATAAGTGACCTGGAAGATGAAAGAGTGGAAATAACTACTGCAGAGCAGAATAAAGGGGAAAAAATGAAACGAATTGAGGACACTTTCAGACACTTCTAGGACAACATTAAACGCACCAACATCCGAATTATATGGGTCCCAGAAGAAAAAGAGGAAAAGAAAGGGACTGAGAAATTATAGTTGAAAATTCCCTAATATGGAAAAGAAAATAGCTAATCAAGTGCAGGAATCACAGAGAGTCCCATACAGGTTAAGTCCCAGGAGAAACACGCCAAGACACATATTAATCAAACTATCAAAATTAAATACAAAGAACAAATATTAAAAGCAGCAAGGGAAACACAACAAACCACACATAAGGGAACCTCCATAAGGTTAACAGCTGACCTTTCAGCAGAAACCCTGCAAGCCAGAAGGGAGTGGCAGGAAATATTTAAAGTGATGAAGGAGAAAAACCTACAAGCAAGATTACTCTACCCAGCAGGGATCTCATTCAGATTTGATGGAAAAGTTAAAACCTTTACAGATAAGCAAAAGCTAAGAGAATTCAGCACCACCAAACCAGCTTTACAACAAATGCTAAAGGAACTTCTCTACGCAGGAAACAGAAGAGAAGGAAAAGACCCAAAACAATTAAGAAAATGGTAATAGGAACATACATATTGATAATTACATTAAATGTAAATGGATTAAATGCTCCAACCAAAAGGCATAGATTGGCGGAATGGATACAAAAACAAGCCCCGTATATATGCTGCCTACAAGAGACCCACTTCATACCTAGGGACACATACAGACTGAAAGTGAGGGGATGGAAAAAGATAGCCCATGCAAATGGAAATCAAAAGCAAGCTGGAGTAGCAATTCTCATATCAGACAAAATACACTTTGAAACAAAGACTATTACAAGAGACAAAGAAGGACACTACATAATGCTCAAGGGATCAATCCAAGAAGAAGATATAACAATTGTAAGTACTTATGCACCCAACATAGGAGTACCGCACTACATAAGGCAAATACTAACAGCCATAAAAGGGGAAATCGACAGTATCACAGTCATAGTAGGGGACTTTAACACCCCACTTTCAACAATGGACAGATGATCCAAAATGAACATAAATGAGGAAACACAAGCTTTAAATGATACGTTAAACGAGATGGACTTAAATAATATTTATAGGACATTCCATCCAAAAACAACAGAATACACATTCTTCTCAAGTGCTCATGGAACATTCTCCAGGATAGACCATATCGTGGGTCACAAACCAAGCCATGGTAAATTTAAGAAAATTGAAATCATATCAAGTATCTTTTCCGAAAACAACGCTATGAGACTAGATATCAATTACAGGAAAAAATCTGTGAGAAATACAAACACATGGAGGCCGAACAACACACTACTTAATAACCAGGAGATCACTGCAGAAATCAAAAATTACCTAGAAACAAATGACAATGAAAACACGAAGACCCAAAACCTATGGGATGCAGCAAAAGCAGTTCTAAGAGGGAAGTCTATAACAATAATATCCTACCTTAAGAAACAAGAAACGTCTCAAATAAACAACCTAAACTTACAACTAATGCAATTAGAGAAAGAAGAACAAAAACCCCGCAAAGTTAGCAGAAGAAGTCATAAAAATCACATCACAAATAAATGGCAAAGAAATGAAGAACACGACAGCAAAGATCAATAAAACCAAAAGCTGCTTCTTTGAAAAAGAAAATGGTCAGAAGAACCAAGGGAAAGACGGGAATAAAGATGACGACCTACTCGAGAATCGACTTAAGGATACAGGGAGGGGGAAGGGTAAGCTGGGACAAAGTGAGAGAGTGGCATGGACATATATACACTACCAAACATAAAAAACATAGCTAGTGGGAAGGAGCCGCATAGCACAGGGAGATGAGCTCGGTGCTTTGTGAACACCGAGAGGGGTGGGATAGAGAGGGTGGGAGGGAGGGAGATTCACGAGGGTAGAGATACGGGGACATATGTATATGTATAACTGATTCACTTTGTGCTATAGCAGAAACAGTGACACCATTGTAAAGCAATTATACTCTAATAAAGATGTTAAAACACAAGGACAACTAAAAGCTGGTTCTTTGATAAGATAAACCAAATTGATAAACTATTAGCCAGACGCATCAGAGAAAAAGAGAGAAGACTCAAATCAATAGAATTAGAAATGAAAAAGAAGAAGTAACAACTGACACTGCAGAAATACAAAGGATCATGAGAGATTACTACAAGCAACTATAGGCCAAGAAAATGAACCGCCTGGAAGAAATGGAGAAATTCTTAGAAATGCACAACCTTCCGAGACTGAACCAGGAAGAAATAGAAAATATTTAAAAAAACAATCACTAGCACTGAAATTGAAACTGTGATTACCATTCTTCCAACAGATAAAAGCCCAGGACCAGATGGCTTCACAGGCGAATTCTATCAAACATTTAGAGAAGAGCTATCACCTATCCTTCTCAAACTCTTCCAAAATATAGCACAGTGGGAACACTCCCAAACTCATTCTACGAGGCCACCATCACTGTGATACCAAAACCAGAAAAAGGTGTCACAAAGAAAGAAAACTATAGGCCAATATCACTGATGAACATAGATGCACAAATCCTCAACAAAATACTAACAAACAGAACCCTACAGCACATTAAAAGGATCATACACTATGATCAAGTGGGGTTTATCGCAGGAATGCAAGACTTCTTCAATATATGCAAATCAATCAACCTGATACACCATATTAAAGAATTGAAGGAGAAAAACCATATGATCATCTCAATAGACGCAAAGAAAGCTTTCGACAAAATTCAACACTCATTTTTCATAAAAACCCTCCAGAAAGTAGGCATAGAGGGAACTTTCCTCAACATAATACAGGCCATATATGACAAACCCACAGCAAACATTGTCCTCAATGGTGACAAAATGAAACCATTTCCACTAAGAACAGGAACAAGACAAGGTTGCCCACTCTCACCACTATTATTCGACATAGTTTTGGAAGTTTTAGCCACAGTGATCAGAGAAGAAAAAAAATAAAAGGAATCCAAATTGCAAAAGAACAAGTAATGCTGTCACTGCTTGCAGCAGGCATGATACTATACATAGAGAATCCTAAAGATGCTACCAGAAAACTGCTAGAGCTAATCAATGAATTTGTTAAAGTAGGAGGATACAAAATTAATGCGCAGAAATGTCTTGCATTCCTATACATTAATCATGAAAAATCTGAAAGTGAAATAAAGAAAACACTCCCATTTACCATTGCAACCAAAAGAATAAACTATCTAGGAATAAACCTACCTAAGGAGAAAAAAGCCCCATATGCGGAAAATGATGACACTGATGAAAGAAATTAAAGATGATACAAATAGATGGAGAGATATACCATGTTCTTGGATTGGAAGAATCAACACTGTTAAAATGACTGTACTACCCAAAACAATCTACTGATTCAATGCAATCCCTATAAAACTACCACTGGCACTTTTCACAGAACTAGAACAGTAATTTCACAGTTTTTATGCAAAGCAAAAGATCCCGAAATAGCCAAAGCAACCTGGAGAAAGCATAACGGAGCTGGAGGAATCAGGCTCCCTGACTTCAGACGATATTACAAAGCTTCATTAATGATGACAGTATGGTACTGGCACAGAAACAGAAATATAGATCAATGGAACAGGATAGAAAGCCCAGAGGTAAACCCACACACATATCATAAACTCATCATTGATAACGGAGGCAAGGATATACAATGGAGAAAAGACAGCCTCTTCAATAAGTGGTGCTGGGAAAACTGGACAGCTACATGTAAAACAATGAAATTAGAACACTCCCTAACAGCATACACAAAAGTAACCTCAAAATGGATTAAAGACCTAAATGTAAAGCCAGATGCTATCAAACTCTTAGAGGAAAACATAGGCAGAACACGCTATGACATAAATCACAGCAAGATCCTTTTTGACACACCTCCTAGAGAAATGGAAATAAAAGCAGAAATAAACAAATGGGACTTAATGAAACTTAAAACCTTTGCACAGCAAAGAAAAACATAAAAAAGATGAAAAGACAACCCTCAGAATGGTAGAAAATATTTGCAGATGAAACAAATGACAAAGGATTAATCTCCAACATTTACAAGCAGCTCATGCAGCTTAATATCAAAACAAACAAACAACCCAATCGAAAAACGGGCAGAAATTCTAAATAGACATTTCTCAAAAGAAGATATACAGACTGCCAACAGACACATGAAAGGATGCTCAACATCACTAATCATTAGAGAAAGGCAAATCAAAACTACAATGAAGGAGGAGCTTCAAGATGGCGGAAGAGTAAGACGTGGAGATCACCTTCCTCCCCACAAATACATCGGAAATACATCTACATGTGAAACAACTCCTACAGAACACCTACTGAACGCTGGCAGAAGACCTCAGACCTCCCAAAACGCAATAAACTCCCTCACGTACCTGGGTACTGCAAAATAAAAAAGAAAATACAGAGACAAAAGAATAGGGAACAGACCTGCACCAGTGGGAGGGAGCTGTGAAGGAGGAAAGGTTTCCACACACTAGGAAGCCCCTTTGCAGTCGGAGACTGTGGGTGGCGGAGGGGGAAACTTCGGAGCCACAGAGGAGAGCGCAGAAACAGGGGTGCGAAGGGCAAAGCGGAGAGATTCCCGCACAGAGGATCGGTGCTGACCAGCACTCACCAGACAGAGAGGCTTGTCTGCTCTCTTGCTGGGACGGGTGGGGTCCTGGAGCTGAGGCTTGGGCATCCGAGTTCGGATCCCAGGGAGAGGACTGGGGTTGGCTGCGTGAACACAGCCTGAAGGGGGCTAGTGCGCTACAGCTAGCTGGGAGGGAGTCTGGGAAAATATCTGGAGCTGCCAAAGAGGCAAGGGACTTTTTCTTGCCTCTTTGTTTCCTGGTACACGAGGAGAGGGATTCAGAGTGCCACTTAAAGAGCTCCAGAGATGGGCGCGAGTCGCGGCTATCGTCAATGACCTCAAAGACGGGCATGAGACGCTAAGGCTGCTGCTGCAGCCACCAAGAAGTCTGTGTGCAAGCACAGGACAATACCCACACCTCCCCTCCCAGGAGCCTGTGCAGCCTGCCACTGCCAGTGTCAAATGATCTAGGGAAAACTTCCCCAGGTGAACACAAGGCATGCCTCGGGCTGTTGCAACGTCACGCTTGCCCCTCTGCCGCTGCAGGCTCACCCCACATCTGTACCCCTCCCTCCGCCCGACCTGAGCGAGCCAGAGCTCTCGAGTCAGCTGCTTCTTTAACCCCGTCCTGTCTGAGTGAAGAGCAGACGCACTCAGGTGACCTACACGCAGTGGCGGTTCCAAATCCAAAGCTGAAACTGGGAGCTGTGCAAACAATGAAGAGAAAGGGAAATCTCTCCCAGCCGCCTCAGGAGCAGTGGATTAAATGTCCACAATCAACTTGATGTACCCTGCATATGTGGAATACCTGAATAGACAATGTATCATCCCAAATTGAGGAGGTGGACTTTGGGAGCAACGATATATACATATATAATTCCGTTTTTCTATTTTTGTGAGCATGTATGCGTATGCTTCTGTGTGTGATTTTGTCTGTATAGCTTTGCTTTTATCATTTTTCCTGGGGTTCTCGCTGTCCTTTTTTTAATTTATTACTTAAATAATATTTTTCTTAGTAATTATATTTTATTTTAATAACTATATTTTATTGCATTTTATTTTACCTTCTTCTTCTTTCTTTCTATTTTTCCTCCCTTTAATTCTGAGCCGTGTGGAGGACAGGCTCTTGGTGCTCCAGTCAGGCATCAGCGCTGTGCCACTGAGGTGGGACAGCCAAGCTCAGGACATTGGTCCCCAAGAGACCTACCAACTCCATGTAATATGAAACAGTGAAAATCTCCCAGAGATCTCCATCTCAACGCCAAGACTCAGCTCCATTCAACGGCCAGCAAGCTACAGTGCTGGACACCCAATGCCAAACAAGTAACAAGACAGGAACACAACCCCATCCACTAGCACAAAGGCTGCCTAAAGTCAGAGAAAGGCCACAGACACCCCAAAACACACCACCAGACGTGGACCTGTACACCAGAAGGACAAGATCCAGTGTCATGCACCAGAACACAGGCACTAGTCCCCTCCACCAGGAAGCCTACACAACTCACTCAACCAACCTCAGCCACTGGGGACAGACACCAAAGGCAACGGGAGCTACGACCCTGCAGCCTGTGATAAGGAGACCCCAAACACAGTAAGTTAAGCAAAATGAGAAGACAGACAAACACACAGCAGATGAGGGAGCAAGGCAAAAACCCACCAGACCTATCAAATGAACAGGAAATAGGCAGTCTACCTGAAAAAGAATTCATAACCATGATATTAAAGATGATCCAAAATCTTGGAAACTGAATGGAGAAAATAAAACAAACTTTTTACAAGAACCTAGAAAAACTATACAGCAAACAAACAGTGATGAACAACACAATAAATGAAATTAAAAATTCTCTAGAAGGGATCAATAGCAGAATAATGGAGGCAGAAGAACGGATAAGTGACCTGGAAGATAAAAGAGTGGAAATAACTACTGCAGAGCAGAATAAAGGGAAAAAAATGAAACGAATTGAGGACACTTTCAGACACTTCTAGGACAACATTAAACCCACCAACATTCGAATTATAGGGGTTCCAGAAGAAAAAGAGGAAAAGAAAGGGACTGAGAAATTATAGTTGAAAACTTCCCTAATATGGAAAAGGAAATAGCTAATCAAGTGCAGGAATCACAGAGAGTCCCATACAGGTTAAATCCCAGGAGAAACACGCCAAGACACATATTAATCAAACTATCAAAAATTAAATACAAAGAACAAATATTAAAAGCAGCAAGGGAAACACAACAAATCACACATAAGGGAACCTCCATAAGGTTAACAGCTGACCTTTCAGCAGAAACTCTGCAAGCCAGAAGGGAGTGGCAGGAAATATTTAAAGTGATGAAGGAGAAAAACCTACAAGCAAGATTACTCTACTCAGCAGGGATCTCATTCAGATTTGATGGAGAAGTTAAAACCTTTACAGATAAGCAAAAGCTAAGAGAATTCAGCACCACCAAACCAGCTTTACAACAAATGCTAAAGGAACTTCTCTACGCAGGAAACACAAGAGAAGGAAAAGACCCAAAGCAATTAAGAAAATGGTAATAAGAACATACATATTGATAATTACATTAAATGTAAATGGATTAAATGCTCCAACCAAAAGGCATAGATTGGCGGAATGGATACAAAAACAAGCCCCGTATATATGCTGCCTACAAGAGACCCACTTCATACCTAGGGACACATACAGACTGAAAGTGAGGGGATGGAAAAAGATAACCGATGCAAATGGAAATCAAAAGCAAGCTGGAGTAGCAATTCTCATATCAGACAAAATACACTTTGAAACAAAGACTATTACAAGTGACAAAGAAGGACACTACATAATGCTCAAGGGATCAATCCAAGAAGAAGATATAACAATTGTAAGTACTTATGCACCCAACATAGGAGTACCTCACTACATAAGGCAAATACTAACAGCCATAAAAGGGGAAATCGACAGTATCACAGTCATAGTAGGGGACTTTAACACCCCACTTTCACCAATGGACAGATGATCCAAAATGAAAATAAATGAGGAAACACAAGCTTTAAATGATACGTTAAACGAGATGGACTTAAATAATATTTATAGGACATTCCATCCAAAAACAACAGAATACACATTCTTCTCAAGTGCTCATGGAACATCCTCCAGGATAGACCATATCGTGGGTCACAAACCAAGCCATGGTAAATTTAAGAAAATTGAAATCATATCAAATATCTTTTCCGAAAACAACGCTATGAGACTAGATATCAATTACAGGAAAAAATCTGGAAGAAATACAAACACATGGAGGCCGAACAACACACTACTTAATAACCAAGAGATCACTGCAGAAATCAAAAAATACCTAGAAACAAATGATAATGAAAACACGAAGACCCAAAACCTATGGGATGCAGCAAAAGCAGTCCTAAGAGAGAAGTTTATAACAATACTATCCTACCTTAAGAAACAAGAAACGTCTCAAATAAACAACCTAAACTTACAACTAATGCAATTAGAGAAAGAAGAACAAAAACCCCGCAAAGTTAGCAGAAGGAAAGAAGTCATAAAAATCACATCACAAATAAATGGCAAAGAAATGAAGAACACGACAGCAAAGATCAATAAAACCAAAAACTGCTTCTTTGAAAAAGAAAATGGTCAGAAGAACCAGGGGAAAGACGGGAATAAAGATGAAGACCTACTCGAGAATCGACTTAAGGATACAGGGAGGGGGAAGGGTAAGCTGGGACAAAGTGAGAGAGTGGCATGGACATATATACACTACCAAACATAAAAAGCATAGCTAGTGGGAAGGAGCCGCATAGCACAGGGAGATGAGCTCGGTGCTTTGTGAACACCTAGAGGGGTGGGATAGAGAGGGTGGGAGGGAGGGAGATTCACGAGGGTAGAGATATGGGGACATATGTATATGTATAACTGATTCACTTTGTGCTATAGCAGAAACAGAGACACCATTGTAAAGCAATTATACTCTAATAAAGAAGTTAAAACACAAAGACAAATAAAAGCTGGTTCTTTGATAAGATAAACCAAATTGATAAACCATTAGCCAGACGCATCAAAGAAAAAGAGAGAAGACTCAAATCAATAGCATTAGAAATGAAAAAGAAGAAGTAACAACTGACACTGCAGAAATACAAAGGATCATGAGAGATTACTACAAGCAACTATATGCCAAGAAAATGAACCGCATGGAAGAAATGGAGAAATTCTTAGAAATGCACAACCTTCCGAGACTGAACCAGGAAGAAATAGAAAATACTAAAAAAAACAATCACTAGCACTGAAATTGAAACTGTGATTACAATTCTTCCAACAGACAAAAGCCCAGGACCAGATGGCTTCACAGGCGAATTCTATCAAACATTTAGAGAAGAGCTATCACCTATACTTCTCAAACTCTTCCAAAATATAGCAGAGTGGGAACACTCCCAAACTCATTCTACGAGGCCACCATCACTGTGTTACCAAAACCAGACAAAGGTGTCACAAAGAAAGAAAACTATAGGCCAATATCACTGATGAACATAGATGCACAAATCCTCAACAAAATACTAACAAAAAGAACCCTACAGCGCATTAAAAGGATCATACACTATGATCAAGTGGGGTTTATCGCAGGAATGCAAGACTTCTTCAATATATGCAAATCAATCAACCTGATACACCATATTAAAGAATTGAGGGAGAAAAACCATATGATCATCTCAATAGACGCAAAGAAAGCTTTCGACAAAATTCAACACTCATTTTTCATAAAAACCCTCCAGAAAGTAGGCATAGAGGGAACTTTCATCAACATAATACAGGCCATATATGACAAACCCACAGCAAACATTGTCCTCAATGGTGACAAAATGAAACCGTTTCCACTAAGATCAGGAACAGGACAAGGTTGCCCACTCTCACCACTATTATTCAACATAGTTTTGGAAGTTTTAGCCACAGTGATCAGAGAAGAAAAAAAATAAAAGGAATCCAAATTGGAAAAGAACAAGTAACGCTGTCACTGCTTGCAGAAGGCATGATACTATACATAGAGAATCCTAAAGATGCTACCAGAAAACTGCTAGAGCTAATCAATGAATTTGTTAAAGTAGGAGGATACAAAATTAATGTGCATAAATGTCTTGCATTCCTATACACTGATCATGAAAAATCTGAAAGTGAAATAAAGAAAACACTCCCATTTACCATTGCAACCAGAAGAATAAACTATCTAGGAATAAACCTACCTAAGGAGAAAAAGCCCCATATGCAGAAAATGATGACACTGATGAAAGAAATTAAAGATGATACAAATAGATGGAGAGATATACCATGTTCTTGGATTGGAAGAATCAACACTGTTAAAATGACTGTACTACCCAAAACAATCTACTGATTCAATGCAATCCCTCTAAAACTACCACTGGCACTTTTCACAGAACTAGAACAGTAATTTCACAGTTTTTATGCAAACCAAAAGATCCCGAAATAGCCAAAGCAACCTGCAGAAAGCATAACGGAGCTGGAGGAATCAGGCTCCCTGACTTCAGACGATATTACAAAGCTTCATTAATGATGACAGTATGGTACTGGCACAGAAACAGAAATATAGATCAATGGAACAGGATAGAAAGCCCAGAGGTAAACCCACACACATATCATAAACTCATCATTGATAACGGAGGCAAGGATATACAATGGAGAAAAGACAGCCTCTTCAATAAGTGGTGCTGGGAAAACTGGACAGCTACATGTAAAACAATGAAATTAGAACACTCCCTAACAGCATACACAAAAGTAACCTCAAAATGGATTAAAGACCTAAATGTAAAGCCAGATGCTATCAAACTCTTAGAGGAAAACATAGGCAGAACACGCTATGACATAAATCACAGCAAGATCCGTTTTGACACACCTCCTAGAGAAATGGAAATAAAAGCAGAAATAAACGAATGGGACTTAATGAAACTTAAAAACTTTGCACAGCAAAGGAAAACATAAAAAAGATGAAAAGACAACCCTCAGAATGGTAGAAAATATTTGCAGATGAAACAAATGACAAAGGATTAATCTCCAACATTTACAAGCAGCTCATGCAGCTTAATATCAAAAAAAAACAAACAACCCAATCGAAAAACGGGCAGAAAATCTAAATAGACATTTCTCAAAAGAAGATATACAGACTGCCAACAGACACATGAAAGGATGCTCAACATCACTAATCATTAGAGAAAGGCAAATCAAAACTACAATGAAGGAGGAGCTTCAAGATGGCGGAAGAGTAAGACGTGGAGATCACCTTCCTCCCCACAAATACATCGGAAATACATCTACATGTGAAACAACTCCTACAGAACACCTACTGAACGCTGGCAGAAGACCTCAGACCTCCCAAAACGCAAGAAACTCCCCCACGTACCTGGGTACTGCAAAATAAAAAAGAAAATACAGAGACAAAAGAATAGGGAACAGACCTGCACCAGTGGGAGGGAGCTGTGAAGGAGGAAAGGTTTCCACACACTAGGAAGCCCCTTTGCAGTCGGAGACTGTGGGTGGCGGAGGGGGAAACTTCGGAGCCACAGAGGAGAGTGCAGAAACAGGGGTGCGAAGGGCAAAGCGGAGAGATTCCCGCACAGAGGATCGGTGCTGACCAGCACTCACCAGACAGAGAGGCTTGTCTGCTCTCTTGCTGGGACGGGTGGGGTCCTGGAGCTGAGGCTTGGGCATCCGAGTTTGGATCCCAGGGAGAGGACTGGGGTTGGCTGCGTGAACACAGCCTGAAGGGGGCTAGTGCGCTACAGCTAGATGGGAGGGAGTCTGGGAAAATATCTGGAGCTGCCAAAGAGGCAAGGGACTTTTTCTTGCCTCTTTGTTTCCTGGTACACGAGGAGAGGGATTCAGAGTGCCACTTAAAGAGCTCCAGAGATGGGCGCGAGTCGCGGCTATCATCAAGGACCTCAAAGACGGGCATGAGACGCTAAGGCTGCTGCTGCAGCCACCAAGAAGTCTGTGTGCAAGCACAGGACAATACCCACACCTCCCCTCCCAGGAGCCTGTGCAGCCTGCCACTGCCAGTGTCAAATGATCTAGGGAAAACTTCCCCAGGTGAACACAAGGCATGCCTCGGGCTGTTGCAACGTCACGCTTGCCCCTCTGCCGCTGCAGGCTCACCCCACATCTGTACCCCTCCCTCCGCCCGACCTGAGCGAGCCAGAGCTCTCGAGTCAGCTGCTTCTTTAACCCCGTCCTGTCTGAGTGAAGAGCAGACGCACTCAGGTGACCTACACGCAGTGGCGGTTCCAAATCCAAAGCTGAAACTGGGAGCTGTGCAAACAATGAAGAGAAAGGGAAATCTCTCCCAGCCGCCTCAGGAGCAGTGGATTAAATGTCCACAATCAACTTGATGTACCCTGCATATGTGGAATACCTGAATAGACAATGTATCATCCCAAATTGAGGAGGTGGACTTTGGGAGCAACGATATATACATATATAATTCCGTTTTCCTATTTTTGTGAGCATGTATGCGTATGCTTCTGTGTGTGATTTTGTCTGTATAGCTTTGCTTTTATCATTTTTCCTGGGGTTCTCGCTGTCCTTTTTTTAACTTATTACTTAAATAATATTTTTCTTAGTAATTATATTTTATTTTAATAACTATATTTTATTGCATTTTATTTTATCTTCTTCTTCTTTCTTTCTATTTTCCCTCCCTTTAATTCTGAGCCATGTGGAGGACAGGCTCTTGGTGCTCCAGTCAGGCATCAGCGCTGTGCCACTGAGGTGGGACAGCCAAGCTCAGGACATTGGTCCACAAGAGACCTACCAACTCCATGTAACATGAAACAGTAAAAATCTCCCAGAGATCTCCATCTCAACGCCAAGACTCAGCTCCATTCAACGGCCAGCAAGCTACAGTGCTGGACACCCAATGCCAAACAAGTAACAAGACAGGAACACAACCCCATCCACTAGCACAAAGGCTGCCTAAAGTCAGAGAAAGGCCACAGACACCCCAAAACACACCACCAGACGTGGACCTGTACACCACAAGGACAAGATCCAGTGTCATTCACCAGAACACAGGCACTAGTCCCCTCCACCAGGAGACCTACACAACCCACTCAACCAACCTCAGCCACTGGGGACAGAAACCAAAGGCAACGGGAGCTACGACCCTGCAGCCTGTGATAAGGAGACCCCAAACACAGTAAGTTAAGCAAAATGAGAAGACAGAGAAACACACAGCAGATGAGGGAGCAAGGCAATAACCCACCAGACCTATCAAATGAATAGGAAATAGGCAGTCTACCTGAAAAAGAATTCATAACCATGATATTAAAGATGATCCAAAATCTTGGAAATTGAATGGAGAACATAAAAGAAACTTTTTACAAGAACCTAGAAAAACTATACAGCAAACAAACAGTGATGAACAACACAATAAATGAAATTAAAAATTCTCTAGAAGGGATCAATAGCAGAATAACGGAGGCAGAAGAACGGATAAGTGACCTGGAAGATAAAAGAGTGGAAATAACTACTGCAGAGCAGAATAAAGGGAAAAAAATGAAACTAATTGAGGACACTTTCAGACACTTCTAGGACAACATTAAACCCACCAACATTCGAATTATAGGGGTCCCAGAAGAAAAAGAGGAAAAGAAAGGGACTGAGAAATTATAGTTGAAAACTTCCCTAATATGGAAAAGGAAATAGCTAATCAAATGCAGGAATCACAGAGAGTCCCATACAGGTTAAATCCCAGGAGAAACACGCCAAGACACATATTAATCAAACTATCAAAAATTAAATACAAAGAACAAATATTAAAAGCAGCAAGGGAAACACAACAAATCACACATAAGGGAACCTCCATAAGGTTAACAGCTGATCTTTCAGCAGAAACTCTGCAAGCCAGAAGGGAGTGGCAGGAATATTTAAAGTGATGAAGGAGAAAAACCTACAAGCAAGATTACTCTACCCAGCAGGGATCTCATTCAGATTTGATGGAGAAGTTAAAACCTTTACAGATAAGCAAAAGCTAAGAGAATTCAGCACCACCAAACCAGCTTTACAACCAATGCTAAAGGAACTTCTCTACGCAGGAAACACAAGAGAAGGAAAAGACCCAAAGCAATTAAGAAAATGGTAATAGGAACATACATATTGATAATTACATTAAATGTAAATGGATTAAATGCTCCAACCAAAAGGCATAGATTGGCGGAATGGATACAAAAACAAGCCCCGTATATATGCTGCCTACAAGAGACCCACTTCATACCTAGGGACACATACAGACTGAAAGTGAGGGGATGGAAAAAGATAGCCCATGCAAATGGAAATCAAAAGCAAGCTGGAGTAGCAATTCTCATATCAGACAAAATACACTTTGAAACAAAGACTATTACAAGAGACAAACAAGGACACTACATAATGCTCAAGGGATCAATCCAAGAAGAAGATATAACAATTGTAAGTACTTATGCACCCAACATAGGAGTACCTCACTACATAAGGCAAATACTAACAGCCATAAAAGGGGAAATCGACAGTATCACAGTCATAGTAGGGGACTTTAACACCCCACTTTCACCAATGGACAGATGATCCAAAATGAAAATAAATGAGGAAACACAAGCTTTAAATGATACGTTAAACGAGATGGACTTAAATAATATTTATAGGACATTCCATCCAAAAACAACAGAATACACATTCTTCTCAAGTGCTCATGGAACATCCTCCAGGATAGACCATATCGTGGGTCACAAACCAAGCCATGGTAAATTTAAGAAAATTGAAATCATATCAAGTATCTTTTCCGAAAACAACACTATGAGACTAGATATCAATTACAGGAAAAAATCTGGAAGAAATACAAACACATGGAGGCCGAACAACACACTACTTAATAACCAAGAGATCACTGCAGAAATCAAAAAATACCTAGAAACAAATGACAATGAAAACACGAAGACCCAAAACCTACGGGATGCAGCAAAAGCAGTCCTAAGAGGGAAGCTTATAACAATACTATCCTACCTTAAGAAACAAGAAACGTCTCAAATAAACAACCTAAACTTACAACTAATGCAATTAGAGAAAGAAGAACAAAAACCCCGCCAAGTTAGCAGAAGGAAAGAAGTCATAAAAATCACATCACAAATAAATGGCAAAGAAATGAAGAACACGACAGCAAAGAACAATAAAACCAAAAACTGCTTCTTTGAAAAAGAAAATGGTCAGAAGAACCAGGGGAAAGACGGGAATAAAGATGAAGACCTACTCGAGAATCGACTTAAGGATACAGGGAGGGGGAAGGGTAAGCTGGGACAAAGTGACAGAGTGGCATGGACATATATACACTACCAAACATAAAATGCATAGCTAGTGGGAAGGAGCCGCATAGCACAGGGAGATGAGCTCGGTGCTTTGTGAACACCTAGAGGGGTGGGATAGAGAGGGTGGGAGGGAGGGAGATTCACGAGGGTAGAGATATGGGGACATATGTATATGTATAACTGATTCACTTTGTGCTATAGCAGAAACAGTGACACCATTGTAAAGCAATTATACTCTAATAAAGATGTTAAAACACAAAGACAACTAAAAGCTGGTTCTTTGATAAGATAAACCAAATTGATAAACCATTAGCCAGACGCATCAAAGAAAAAGAGAGAAGACTCAAATCAATAGAATTAGAAATGAAAAAGAAGAAGTAACAACTGACACTGCAGAAATACAAAGGATCATGAGAGATTACTGCAAGCAACTATAGGCCAAGAAAATGAACCGCCTGGAAGAAATGGAGAAATTCTTAGAAATGCACAACCTTCCGAGACTGAACCAGGAAGAAATAGAAAATATTAAAAAAAACAATCACTAGCACTGAAATTGAAACTGTGATTACAATTCTTCCAACAGACAAAAGCCCAGGACCAGATGGCTTCACAGGCGAATTCTATCAAACATTTAGAGAAGAGCTATCACCTATCCTTCTCAAACTCTTCCAAAATATAGCAGAGTGGGAACACTCCCAAACTCATTCTACGAGGCCACCATCACTGTGATACCAAAACCAGACAAAGGTGTCACAAATAAAGAAAACTACAGGCCAATATCACTGATGAACATAGATGCACAAATCCTCAACAAAATACTAACAAACAGAACCCTACAGCGCATTAAAAGGATCATACACTATGATCAAGTGGGGTTTATCGCAGGAATGCAAGACTTCTTCAATATATGCAAATCAATCAACCTGATACACCATATTAAAGAATTGAAGGAGAAAAACCATATGATCATCTCAATAGACACAAAGAAAGCTTTCGACAAAATTCAACACTCATTTTTCATAAAAACCCTCCAGAAAGTAGGCATAGAGGGAACTTTCCTCAACCTAATACAGGCCATATATGACAAACCCACAGCAAACATTGTCCTCAATGGTGACAAAATGAAACCGTTTCCACTAAGATCAGGAACAAGACAAGGTTGCCCACTCTCACCACTATTATTCAACATAGTTTTGGAAGTTTTAGCCACAGTGATCAGAGAAGAAAAAAAATAAAAGGAATCCAAATTGGAAAAGAACAAGTAACGCTGTCACTGCTTGCAGAAGGCATGATACTATACATAGAGAATCCTAAAGATGCTACCAGAAAACTGCTAGAGCTAATCAATGAATTTGTTAAAGTAGGAGGAAACAAAATTAATGTGCATAAATGTCTTGCATTCCTATACACTAATCATGAAAAATCTGAAAGTGAAATAAAGAAAACACTCCCATTTACCATTGCAACCAGAAGAATAAACTATCTAGGAATAAACCTACCTAAGGAGAAAAAGCCCCATATGCAGAAAATGATGACACTGATGAAAGAAATTAAAGATGATACGAAAAGATGGAGAGATATACCATGTTCTTGGATTGGAAGAATCAACACTGTTAAAATGACTGTACTACCCAAAACAATCTACTGATTCAATGCAATCCCTATAAAACTACCACTGGCACTTTTCACAGAACTAGAACAGTAATTTCACAGTTTTTATGCAAACCAAAAGATCCCGAAATAGCCAAAGCAACCTGGAGAAAGCATAACGGAGCTGGAGGAATCAGGCTCCCTGACTTCAGACGATATTACAAAGCTTCATTAATGATGACAGTATGGTACTGGCACAGAAACAGAAATATAGATCAATGGAACAGGATAGAAAGCCCAGAGGTAAACCCACACACATATCATAAACTCATCATTGATAACGGAGGCAAGGATATACAATGGAGAAAAGACAGCCTCTTCAATAAGTGGTGCTGGGAAAACTGGACAGCTACATGTAAAACAATGAAATTAGAACACTCCCTAACAGCATACACAAAAGTAACCTCAAAATGGATTAAAGACCTAAATGTAAAGCCAGATGCTATCAAACTCTTAGAGGAAAACATAGGCAGAACACGCTATGACATAAATCACAGCAAGATCCTTTTTGACACACCTCCTAGAGAAATGGAAATAAAAGCAGAAATAAACGAATGGGACTTAATGAAACTTAAAAACTTTGCACAGCAAAGGAAAACATAAAAAAGATGAAAAGACAACCCTCAGAATGGTAGAAAATATTTGCAGATGAAACAAATGACAAAGGATTAATCTCCAACATTTACAAGCAGCTCATGCAGCTTAATATCAAAAAAAAACAAACAACCCAATGGAAAAACGGGCAGAAATTCTAAATAGACATTTCTCAAAAGAAGATATACAGACTGCCAACAGACACATGAAAGGATGCTCAACATCACTAATCATTAGAGAAAGGCAAATCAAAACTACAATGAAGGAGGAGCTTCAAGATGGCGGAAGAGTAAGACGTGGAGATCACCTTCCTCCCCACAAATACATCGGAAATACATCTACATGTGAAACAACTCCTACAGAACACCTACTGAACGCTGGCAGAAGACCTCAGACCTCCCAAAACGCAAGAAACTCCCCCACGTACCTGGGTACTGCAAAATAAAAAAGAAAATACAGAGACAAAAGAATAGGGAACAGACCTGCACCAGTGGGAGGGAGCTGTGAAGGAGGAAAGGTTTCCACACACTAGGAAGCCCCTTTGCAGTCGGAGACTGTGGGTGGCGGAGGGGGAAACTTCGGAGCCACAGAGGAGAGTGCAGAAACAGGGGTGCGAAGGGCAAAGCAGAGAGATTCCCGCACAGAGGATCGGTGCTGACCAGCACTCACCAGACAGAGAGGCTTGTCTGCTCTCTTGCTGGGACGGGTGGGGTCCTGGAGCTGAGGCTTGGGCATCCGAGTTTGGATCCCAGGGAGAGGACTGGGGTTGGCTGCGTGAACACAGCCTGAAGGGGGCTAGTGCGCTACAGCTAGATGGGAGGGAGTCTGGGAAAATATCTGGAGCTGCCAAAGAGGCAAGGGACTTTTTCTTGCCTCTTTGTTTCCTGGTACACGAGGAGAGGGATTCAGAGTGCCACTTAAAGAGCTCCAGAGATGGGCGCGAGTCGCGGCTATCATCAAGGACCTCAAAGACGGGCATGAGACGCTAAGGCTGCTGCTGCAGCCACCAAGAAGTCTGTGTGCAAGCACAGGACAATACCCACACCTCCCCTCCCAGGAGCCTGTGCAGCCTGCCACTGCCAGTGTCAAATGATCTAGGGAAAACTTCCCCAGGTGAACACAAGGCATGCCTCGGGCTGTTGCAACGTCACGCTTGCCCCTCTGCCGCTGCAGGCTCACCCCACATCTGTACCCCTCCCTCCGCCCGACCTGAGCGAGCCAGAGCTCTCGAGTCAGCTGCTTCTTTAACCCCGTCCTGTCTGAGTGAAGAGCAGACGCACTCAGGTGACCTACACGCAGTGGCGGTTCCAAATCCAAAGCTGAAACTGGGAGCTGTGCAAACAATGAAGAGAAAGGGAAATCTCTCCCAGCCGCCTCAGGAGCAGTGGATTAAATGTCCACAATCAACTTGATGTACCCTGCATATGTGGAATACCTGAATAGACAATGTATCATCCCAAATTGAGGAGGTGGACTTTGGGAGCAACGATATATACATATATAATTCCGTTTTCCTATTTTTGTGAGCATGTATGCGTATGCTTCTGTGTGTGATTTTGTCTGTATAGCTTTGCTTTTATCATTTTTCCTGGGGTTCTCGCTGTCCTTTTTTTAACTTATTACTTAAATAATATTTTTCTTAGTAATTATATTTTATTTTAATAACTATATTTTATTGCATTTTATTTTATCTTCTTCTTCTTTCTTTCTATTTTCCCTCCCTTTAATTCTGAGCCATGTGGAGGACAGGCTCTTGGTGCTCCAGTCAGGCATCAGCGCTGTGCCACTGAGGTGGGACAGCCAAGCTCAGGACATTGGTCCACAAGAGACCTACCAACTCCATGTAACATGAAACAGTAAAAATCTCCCAGAGATCTCCATCTCAACGCCAAGACTCAGCTCCATTCAACGGCCAGCAAGCTACAGTGCTGGACACCCAATGCCAAACAAGTAACAAGACAGGAACACAACCCCATCCACTAGCACAAAGGCTGCCTAAAGTCAGAGAAAGGCCACAGACACCCCAAAACACACCACCAGACGTGGACCTGTACACCACAAGGACAAGATCCAGTGTCATTCACCAGAACACAGGCACTAGTCCCCTCCACCAGGAGACCTACACAACCCACTCAACCAACCTCAGCCACTGGGGACAGAAACCAAAGGCAACGGGAGCTACGACCCTGCAGCCTGTGATAAGGAGACCCCAAACACAGTAAGTTAAGCAAAATGAGAAGACAGAGAAACACACAGCAGATGAGGGAGCAAGGCAATAACCCACCAGACCTATCAAATGAATAGGAAATAGGCAGTCTACCTGAAAAAGAATTCATAACCATGATATTAAAGATGATCCAAAATCTTGGAAATTGAATGGAGAACATAAAAGAAACTTTTTACAAGAACCTAGAAAAACTATACAGCAAACAAACAGTGATGAACAACACAATAAATGAAATTAAAAATTCTCTAGAAGGGATCAATAGCAGAATAACGGAGGCAGAAGAACGGATAAGTGACCTGGAAGATAAAAGAGTGGAAATAACTACTGCAGAGCAGAATAAAGGGAAAAAAATGAAACGAATTGAGGACACTTTCAGACACTTCTAGGACAACATTAAACCCACCAACATTCGAATTATAGGGGTCCCAGAAGAAAAAGAGGAAAAGAAAGGGACTGAGAAATTATAGTTGAAAACTTCCCTAATATGGAAAAGGAAATAGCTAATCAAGTGCAGGAATCACAGAGTCCCATACAGGTTAAATCCCAGGAGAAACACGCCAAGACACATATTAATCAAACTATCAAAAATTAAATACAAAGAACAAATATTAAAGCAGCAAGGGAAACACAACAAATCACACATAAGGGAACCTCCATAAGGTTAACAGCTGATCTTTCAGCAGAAACTCTGCAAGCCAGAAGGGAGTGGCAGGAAATATTTAAAGTGATGAAGGAGAAAAACCTACAAGCAAGATTACTCTACCCAGCAGGGATCTCATTCAGATTTGATGGAGAAGTTAAAACCTTTACAGATAAGCAAAAGCTAAGAGAATTCAGCACCACCAAACCAGCTTTACAACCAATGCTAAAGGAACTTCTCTACGCAGGAAACACAAGAGAAGGAAAAGACCCAAAGCAATTAAGAAAATGGTAATAGGAACATACATATTGATAATTACATTAAATGTAAATGGATTAAATGCTCCAACCAAAAGGCATAGATTGGCGGAATGGATACAAAAACAAGCCCCGTATATATGCTGCCTACAAGAGACCCACTTCATACCTAGGGACACATACAGACTGAAAGTGAGGGGATGGAAAAAGATAGCCCATGCAAATGGAAATCAAAAGCAAGCTGGAGTAGCAATTCTCATATCAGACAAAATACACTTTGAAACAAAGACTATTACAAGAGACAAACAAGGACACTACATAATGCTCAAGGGATCAATCCAAGAAGAAGATATAACAATTGTAAGTACTTATGCACCCAACATAGGAGTACCTCACTACATAAGGCAAATACTAACAGCCATAAAAGGGGAAATCGACAGTATCACAGTCATAGTAGGGGACTTTAACACCCCACTTTCACCAATGGACAGATGATCCAAAATGAAAATAAATGAGGAAACACAAGCTTTAAATGATACGTTAAACGAGATGGACTTAAATAATATTTACAGGACATTCCATCCAAAAACAACAGAATACACATTCTTCTCAAGTGCTCATGGAACATCCTCCAGGATAGACCATATCGTGGGTCACAAACCAAGCCATGGTAAATTTAAGAAAATTGAAATCATATCAAGTATCTTTTCCGAAAACAACGCTATGAGACTAGATATCAATTACAGGAAAAAATCTGGAAGAAATACAAACACATGGAGGCCGAACAACACACTACTTAATAACCAAGAGATCACTGCAGAAATCAAAAAATACCTAGAAACAAATGACAATGAAAACACGAAGACCCAAAACCTACGGGATGCAGCAAAAGCAGTCCTAAGAGGGAAGCTTATAACAATACTATCCTACCTTAAGAAACAAGAAACGTCTCAAATAAACAACCTAAACTTACAACTAATGCAATTAGAGAAAGAAGAACAAAAACCCCGCCAAGTTAGCAGAAGGAAAGAAGTCATAAAAATCACATCACAAATAAATGGCAAAGAAATGAAGAACACGACAGCAAAGAACAATAAAACCAAAAACTGCTTCTTTGAAAAAGAAAATGGTCAGAAGAACCAGGGGAAAGACGGGAATAAAGATGAAGACCTACTCGAGAATCGACTTAAGGATACAGGGAGGGGGAAGGGTAAGCTGGGACAAAGTGACAGAGTGGCATGGACATATATACACTACCAAACATAAAATGCATAGCTAGTGGGAAGGAGCCGCATAGCACAGGGAGATGAGCTCGGTGCTTTGTGAACACCTAGAGGGGTGGGATAGAGAGGGTGGGAGGGAGGGAGATTCACGAGGGTAGAGATATGGGGACATATGTATATGTATAACTGATTCACTTTGTGCTATAGCAGAAACAGTGACACCATTGTAAAGCAATTATACTCTAATAAAGATGTTAAAACACAAAGACAACTAAAAGCTGGTTCTTTGATAAGATAAACCAAATTGATAAACCATTAGCCAGACGCATCAAAGAAAAAGAGAGAAGACTCAAATCAATAGAATTAGAAATGAAAAAGAAGAAGTAACAACTGACACTGCAGAAATACAAAGGATCATGAGAGATTACTGCAAGCAACTATAGGCCAAGAAAATGAACCGCCTGGAAGAAATGGAGAAATTCTTAGAAATGCACAACCTTCCGAGACTGAACCAGGAAGAAATAGAAAATATTAAAAAAAACAATCACTAGCACTGAAATTGAAACTGTGATTACAATTCTTCCAACAGACAAAAGCCCAGGACCAGATGGCTTCACAGGCGAATTCTATCAAACATTTAGAGAAGAGCTATCACCTATCCTTCTCAAACTCTTCCAAAATATAACAGAGTGGGAACACTCCCAAACTCATTCTACGAGGCCACCATCACTGTGATACCAAAACCAGACAAAGGTGTCACAAATAAAGAAAACTACAGGCCAATATCACTGATGAACATAGATGCACAAATCCTCAACAAAATACTAACAAACAGAACCCTACAGCGCATTAAAAGGATCATACACTATGATCAAGTGGGGTTTATCGCAGGAATGCAAGACTTCTTCAATATATGCAAATCAATCAACCTGATACACCATATTAAAGAATTGAAGGAGAAAAACCATATGATCATCTCAATAGACACAAAGAAAGCTTTCGACAAAATTCAACACTCATTTTTCATAAAAACCCTCCAGAAAGTAGGCATAGAGGGAACTTTCCTCAACCTAATACAGGCCATATATGACAAACCCACAGCAAACATTGTCCTCAATGGTGACAAAATGAAACCGTTTCCACTAAGATCAGGAACAAGACAAGGTTGCCCACTCTCACCACTATTATTCAACATAGTTTTGGAAGTTTTAGCCACAGTGATCAGAGAAGAAAAAAAATAAAAGGAATCCAAATTGGAAAAGAACAAGTAACGCTGTCACTGCTTGCAGAAGGCATGATACTATACATAGAGAATCCTAAAGATGCTACCAGAAAACTGCTAGAGCTAATCAATGAATTTGTTAAAGTAGGAGGAAACAAAATTAATGTGCATAAATGTCTTGCATTCCTATACACTAATCATGAAAAATCTGAAAGTGAAATAAAGAAAACACTCCCATTTACCATTGCAACCAGAAGAATAAACTATCTAGGAATAAACCTACCTAAGGAGAAAAAGCCCCATATGCAGAAAATGATGACACTGATGAAAGAAATTAAAGATGATACGAAAAGATGGAGAGATATACCATGTTCTTGGATTGGAAGAATCAACACTGTTAAAATGACTGTACTACCCAAAACAATCTACTGATTCAATGCAATCCCTATAAAACTACCACTGGCACTTTTCACAGAACTAGAACAGTAATTTCACAGTTTTTATGCAAAGCAAAAGATCCCGAAATAGCCAAAGCAACCTGGAGAAAGCATAACGGAGCTGGAGGAATCAGGCTCCCTGACTTCAGACGATATTACAAAGCTTCATTAATGATGACAGTATGGTACTGGCACAGAAACAGAAATATAGATCAATGGAACAGGATAGAAAGCCCAGAGGTAAACCCACACACATATCATAAACTCATCATTGATAACGGAGGCAAGGATATACAATGGAGAAAAGACAGCCTCTTCAATAAGTGGTGCTGGGAAAACTGGACAGCTACATGTAAAACAATGAAATTAGAACACTCCCTAACAGCATACACAAAAGTAACCTCAAAATGGATTAAAGACCTAAATGTAAAGCCAGATGCTATCAAACTCTTAGAGGAAAACATAGGCAGAACACGCTATGACATAAATCACAGCAAGATCCTTTTTGACACACCTCCTAGAGAAATGGAAATAAAAGCAGAAATAAACGAATGGGACTTAATGAAACTTAAAAACTTTGCACAGCAAAGGAAAACATAAAAAAGATGAAAAGACAACCCTCAGAATGGTAGAAAATATTTGCAGATGAAACAAATGACAAAGGATTAATCTCCAACATTTACAAGCAGCTCATGCAGCTTAATATCAAAAAAAAACAAACAACCCAATGGAAAAACGGGCAGAAATTCTAAATAGACATTTCTCAAAAGAAGATATACAGACTGCCAACAGACACATGAAAGGATGCTCAACATCACTAATCATTAGAGAAAGGCAAATCAAAACTACAATGAAGGAGGAGCTTCAAGATGGCGGAAGAGTAAGACGTGGAGATCACCTTCCTCCCCACAAATACATCGGAAATACATCTACATGTGAAACAACTCCTACAGAACACCTACTGAACGCTGGCAGAAGACCTCAGACCTCCCAAAACGCAAGAAACTCCCCCACGTACCTGGGTACTGCAAAATAAAAAAGAAAATACAGAGACAAAAGAATAGGGAACAGACCTGCACCAGTGGGAGGGAGCTGTGAAGGAGGAAAGGTTTCCACACACTAGGAAGCCCCTTTGCAGTCGGAGACTGTGGGTGGCGGAGGGGGAAACTTCGGAGCCACAGAGGAGAGCGCAGAAACAGGGGTGCGAAGGGCAAAGCGGAGAGATTCCCGCACAGAGGATCGGTGCTGACCAGCACTCACCAGACAGAGAGGCTTGTCTGCTCTCTTGCTGGGACGGGTGGGGTCCTGGAGCTGAGGCTTGGGCATCCGAGTTCGGATCCCAGGGAGAGGACTGGGGTTGGCTGCGTGAACACAGCCTGAAGGGGGCTAGTGCGCTACAGCTAGCTGGGAGGGAGTCTGGGAAAATATCTGGAGCTGCCAAAGAGGCAAGGGACTTTTTCTTGCCTCTTTGTTTCCTGGTACACGAGGAGAGGGATTCAGAGTGCCACTTAAAGAGCTCCAGAGATGGGCGCGAGTCGCGGCTATCATCAAGGACCTCAAAGACGGGCATGAGACGCTAAGGCTGCTGCTGCAGCCACCAAGAAGTCTGTGTGCAAGCACAGGACAATACCCACACCTCCCCTCCCAGGAGCCTGTGCAGCCTGCCACTGCCAGTGTCAAATGATCTAGGGAAAACTTCCCCAGGTGAACACAAGGCATGCCTCGGGCTGTTGCAACGTCACGCTTGCCCCTCTGCCGCTGCAGGCTCACCCCACATCTGTACCCCTCCCTCCGCCCGACCTGAGCGAGCCAGAGCTCTCGAGTCAGCTGCTCCTTTAACCCCGTCCTGTCTGAGTGAAGAGCAGACGCACTCAGGTGACCTACACGCAGTGGCGGTTCCAAATCCAAAGCTGAAACTGGGAGCTGTGCAAACAATGAAGAGAAAGGGAAATCTCTCCCAGCCGCCTCAGGAGCAGTGGATTAAATGTCCACAATCAACTTGATGTACCCTGCTTATGTGGAATACCTGAATAGACAATGTATCATCCCAAATTGAGGAGGTGGACTTTGGGAGCAATGATATATACATATATAATTCCGTTTTTCTATTTTTGTGAGCATGTATGCGTATGCTTCTGTGTGTGATTTTGTCTGTATAGCTTTGCTTTTATCATTTTTCCTGGGGTTCTCGCTGTCCTTTTTTTAATTTATTACTTAAATAATATTTTTCTTAGTAATTATATTTTATTTTAATAACTATATTTTATTGCATTTTATTTTACCTTCTTCTTCATTCTTTCTATTTTTCCTCCCTTTAATTCTGAGCCGTGTGGAGGACAGGCTCTTGGTGCTCCAGTCAGGCATCAGCGCTGTGACACTGAGGTGGGACAGCCAAGCTCAGGACATTGGTCCCCAAGAGACCTACCAACTCCATGTAATATGAAACAGTGAAAATCTCCCAGAGATCTCCATCTCAACGCCAAGACTCAGCTCCATTCAACGGCCAGCAAGCTACAGTGCTGGACACCCAATGCCAAACAAGTAACAAGACAGGAACACAACCCCATCCACTAGCACAAAGGCTGCCTAAAGTCAGAGAAAGGCCACAGACACCCCAAAACACACCACCAGGCGTGGACCTGTACACCAGAAGGACAAGATCCAGTGTCATGCACCAGAACACAGGCACTAGTCCCCTCCACCAGGAAGCCTACACAACTCACTCAACCAACCTCAGCCACTGGGGACACACACCAAAGGCAACGGGAGCTACGACCCTGCAGCCTGTGATAAGGAGACCCCAAACACAGTAAGTTAAGCAAAATGAGAAGACAGAGAAACACACAGCAGATGAGGGAGCAAGGCAAAAACCCACCAGACCTATCAAATGAACAGGAAATAGGCAGTCTATCTGAAAAAGAATTCATAACCATGATATTAAAGATGATCCAAAATCTTGGAAACTGAATGGAGAACATAAAACAAACTTTTTACAAGAACCTAGAAAAACTATACAGCAAACAAACAGTGATGAACAACACAATAAAGGAAATTAAAAATTCTCTACAAGGGATCAATAGCAGAATAACGGAGGCAGAAGAACGGATAAGTGACCTGGAAGATGAAAGAGTGGAAATAACTACTGCAGAGCAGAATAAAGGGAAAAAAATGAAACGAATTGAGGACACTTTCAGACACTTCTAGGACAACATTAAACGCACCAACATCCGAATTATATGGGTCCCAGAAGAAAAAGAGGAAAAGAAAGGGACTGAGAAATTATAGTTGAAAATTCCCTAATATGGAAAAGAAAATAGCTAATCAAGTGCAGGAATCACAGAGAGTCCCATACAGGTTAAGTCCCAGGAGAAACACGCCAAGACACATATTAATCAAACTATCAAAATTAAATACAAAGAACAAATATTAAAAGCAGCAAGGGAAACACAACAAACCACACGTAAGGGAACCTCCATAAGGTTAACAGCTGACCTTTCAGCAGAAACTCTGCAAGCCAGAAGGGAGTGGCAGGAAATATTTAAAGTGATGAAGGAGAAAAACCTACAAGCAAGATTACTCTACCCAGCAGGGATCTCATTCAGATTTGATGGAAAAGTTAAAACCTTTACAGATAAGCAAAAGCTAAGAGAATTCAGCACCACCAAACCAGCTTTACAACAAATGCTAAAGGAACTTCTCTACACAGGAAACACAAGAGAAGGAAAAGACCCAAAGCAATTAAGAAAATGGTAATAGGAACATACATATTGATAATTACATTAAATGTAAATGGATTAAATGCTCCAACCAAAAGGCATAGATTGGCAGAATGGATACAAAAACAAGCCCCGTATATATGCTGCCTACAAGAGACCCACTTCATACCTAGGGACACATACAGACTGAAAGTGAGGGGATGGAAAAAGATAGCCCATGCAAATGGAAATCAAAAGCAAGCTGGAGTAGCAATTCTCATATCAGACAAAATACACTTTGAAACAAAGACTATTACAAGAGACAAACAAGGACACTACATAATGCTCAAGGGATCAATCCAAGAAGAAGATATAACAATTGTAAGTACTTATGCACCCAACATAGGAGTACCTCACTACATAAGGCAAATACTAACAGCCATAAAAGGGGAAATCGACAGTATCAGAGTCATAGTAGGGGACTTTAACACCCCACTTTCATCAATGGACAGATGAGCCAAAATGAAAATAAATGAGGAAACACAAGCTTTAAATGATACGTTAAACGAGATGGACTTAAATAATATTTATAGGACATTCCATCCAAAAACAACAAAATACACATTCTTCTCAAGTGCTCATGGAACATCCTCCAGGATAGACCATATCATGGGTCACAAACCAAGCCATGGTAAATTTAAGAAAATTGAAATCATATCAAGTATCTTTTCCGAAAACAACGCTATGAGACTAGATATCAATTACAGGAAAAAATCTGTAAGAAATACAAACACATGGAGGTCGAACAACACACTACTTAATAACCAAGAGATCACTGCAGAAATCAAAAAATACCTAGAAACAAATGACAATGAAAACACGAAGACCCAAAACCTATGGGATGCAGCAAAAGCAGTTCTAAGAGGGAAGTCTATAACAATACTATCCTACCTTAAGAAAGAAGAAACGTCTCAAATAAACAACCTAAACTTACAACTAATGCAATTAGAGAAAGAAGAACAAAAACCCCGCAAAGTTAGCAGAAGGAAAGAAGTCATAAAAATCACATCACAAATAAATGGCAAAGAAATGAAGAACACGACAGCAAAGATCAATAAAACCAAAAGCTGCTTCTTTGAAAAAGAAAATGGTCAGAAGAACCAGGGGAAAGACGGGAATAAAGATGAAGACCTACTCGAGAATCGACTTAAGGATACAGGGAGGGGGAAGGGTAAGCTGGGACAAAGTGAGAGAGTGGCATGGACATATATACACTACCAAACATAAAAAACATAGCTAGTGGGAAGGAGCCGCATAGCACAGGGAGATGAGCTCGGTGCTTTGTGAACACCTAGAGAGGTGGGATAGAGAGGGTGGGAGGGAGGGAGATTCACGAGGGTAGAGATACGGGGACATAGGTATATGTATAACTGATTCACTTTGTGCTATAGGAGAAACAGTGACACCATTGTAAAGCAATTATACTCTAATAAAGATGTTAAAACACAAGGACAACTAAAAGCTGGTTCTTTGATAAGATAAACCAAATTGATAAACCATTAGCCAGACGCATCAGAGAAAAAGAGAGAAGACTCAAATCAATAGAATTAGAAATGAAAAAGAAGAAGTAACAACTGACACTGCAGAAATACAAAGGATCATGAGAGATTACTACAAGCAACTATATGCCAAGAAAATGAACCGCCTGGAAGAAATGGAGAAATTCTCAGAAATGCACAACCTTCCGAGACTGAACCAGGAAGAAATAGAAAATATTAAAAAAAACAATCACTAGCACTGAAATTGAAACTGTGATTACCATTCTTCCAACAGACAAAAGCCCAGGACCAGATGGCTTCACAGGCGAATTCTATCAAACATTTAGAGAAGAGCTATCACCTATCCTTCTCAAACTCTTCCAAAATATAGCAGAGTGGGAACACTCCCAAACTCATTCTACGAGGCCACCATCACTGTGATACCAAAACCAGAAAAAGGTGTCACAAAGAAAGAAAACTATAGGCCAATATCACTGATGAACATAGATGCACAAATCCTCAACAAAATACTAACAAACAGAACCCTACAGCGCATTAAAAGGATCATACACTATGATCAAGTGGGGTTTATCGCAGGAATGCAAGACTTCTTCAATATATGCAAATCAATCAACCTGATACACCATATTAAAGAATTGAAGGAGAAAAACCATATGATCATCTCAATAGACGCAAAGAAAGCTTTCGACAAAATTCAACACTCATTTTTCATAAAAACCTTCCAGTAAGTAGGCATAGAGGGAACTTTCCTCAACCTAATACAGGCCATATATGACAAACCCACAGCAAACATTGTCCTCAATGGTGACAAAATGAAACCGTTTCCACTAAGATCAGGAACAAGACAAGGTTGCCCACTCTCACCACTATTATTCAACATAGTTTTGGAAGTTTTAGCCACAGTGATCAGAGAAGAAAAAAAATAAAAGGAATCCAAATTGGAAAAGAACAAGTAACGCTGTCACTGCTTGCAGAAGGCATGATACTATACATAGAGAATCCTAAAGATGCTACCAGAAAACTGCTAGAGCTAATCAATGAATTTGTTAAAGTAGGAGGAAACAAAATTAATGCGCATAAATGTCTTGCATTCCTATACACTAATCATGAAAAATCTGAAAGTGAAATAAAGAAAACACTCCCATTTACCATTGCAACCAGAAGAATAAACTATCTAGGAATAAACCTACCTAAGGAGAAAAAGCCCCATATGCAGAAAATGATGACACTGATGAAAGAAATTAAAGATGATACGAAAAGATGGAGAGATATACCATGTTCTTGGATTGGAAGAATCAACACTGTTAAAATGACTGTACTACCCAAAACAATCTACTGATTCAATGCAATCCCTCTAAAACTACCACTGGCACTTTTCACAGAACTAGAACAGTAATTTCACAGTTTTTATGCAAACCAAAAGATCCCGAAATAGCCAAAGCAACCTGGAGAAAGCATAACGGAGCTGGAGGAATCAGGCTCCCTGACTTCAGACGATATTACAAAGCTTCATTAATGATGACAGTATGGTACTGGCACAGAAACAGAAATATAGATCAATGGAACAGGATAGAAAGCCCAGAGGTAAACCCACACACATATCATAAACTCATCATTGATAACGGAGGCAAGGATATACAATGGAGAAAAGACAGCCTCTTCAATAAGTGGTGCTGGGAAAACTGGACAGCTACATGTAAAACAATGAAATTAGAACACTCCCTAACAGCATACACAAAAGTAACCTCAAAATGGATTAAAGACCTAAATGTAAAGCCAGATGCTATCAAACTCTTAGAGGAAAACATAGGCAGAACACGCTATGACATAAATCACAGCAAGATCCTTTTTGACACACCTCCTAGAGAAATGGAAATAAAAGCAGAAATAAACAAATGGGACTTAATGAAACTTAAAAACTTGGCACAGCAAAGCAAAACATAAAAAAGATGAAAAGACAACCCTCAGAATGGTAGAAAATATTTGCAGATGAAACAAATGACAAAGGATTAATCTCCAACATTTACAAGCAGCTCATGCAGCTTAATATCAAAAAAAACAAACAACCCAATCGAAAAACGGGCAGAAAATCTAAATAGACATTTCTCAAAAGAAGATATACAGACTGCCAACAGACACATGAAAGGATGCTCAACATCACTAATCATTAGAGAAAGGCAAATCAAAACTACAATGAAGGAGGAGCTTCAAGATGGCGGAAGAGTAAGACGTGGAGATCACCTTCCTCCCCACAAATACATCGGAAATACATCTACATGTGAAACAACTCCTACAGAACACCTACTGAACGCTGGCAGAAGACCTCAGACCTCCCAAAACGCAAGAAACTCCCCCACGTACCTGGGTACTGCAAAATAAAAAAGAAAATACAGAGACAAAAGAATAGGGAACAGACCTGCACCAGTGGGAGGGAGCTGTGAAGGAGGAAAGGTTTCCACACACTAGGAAGCCCCTTTGCAGTCGGAGACTGTGGGAGGCGGAGGGGGAAACTTCGGAGCCACAGAGGAGAGCGCAGAAACAGGGGTCCGAAGGGCAAAGCGGAGAGATTCCCGCACAGAGGATCGGTGCTGACCAGCACTCACCAGACAGAGAGGCTTGTCTGCTCTCTTGCGGGGACGGGTGGGGTCCTGGAGCTGAGGCCTGGGCATCCGAGTTCGGATCCCAGGGAGAGGACTGGGGTTGGCTGCGTGAACACAGCCTGAAGGGGGCTAGTGCGCTACAGCTAGCTGGGAGGGAGTCTGGGAAAATATCTGGAGCTGCCAAAGAGGCAAGAGACTTTTTCTTGCCTCTTTGTTTCCTGGTACACGAGGAGAGGGATTCAGAGTGCCACTTAAAGAGCTCCAGAGATGGGCGCGAGTCGCGGCTATCATCAAGGACCTCAAAGACGGGCATGAGACGCTAAGGCTGCTGCTGCAGCCACCAAGAAGTCTGTGTGCAAGCACAGGACAATACCCACACCTCCCCTCCCAGGAGCCTGTGCAGCCTGCCACTGCCAGTGTCAAATGATCTAGGGAAAACTTCCCCAGGTGAACACAAGGCATGCCTCGGGCTGTTGCAACGTCACGCTTGCCCCTCTGCCGCTGCAGGCTCACCCCACATCTGTACCCCTCCCTCCGCCCGACCTGAGCGAGTCAGCTGCTCCTTTAACCCCGTCCTGTCTGAGTGAAGAGCAGACGCACTCAGGTGACCTACACGCAGTGGCGGTTCCAAATCCAAAGCTGAAACTGGGAGCTGTGCAAACAATGAAGAGAAAGGGAAATCTCTCCCAGCCGCCTCAGGAGCAGTGGATTAAATGTCCACAATCAACTTGATGGACCCTGCATATGTGGAATACCTGAATAGACAATGTATCATCCCAAATTGAGGAGGTGGACTTTGGGAGCAACGATATATACATATATAATTCCGTTTTTCTATTTTTGTGAGCATGTATGCGTATGCTTCTGTGTGTGATTTTGTCTGTATAGCTTTGCTTTTATCATTTTTCCTGGGGTTCTCTCTGTCCTTTTTTTAATTTATTACTTAAATAATATTTTTCTTAGTAATTATATTTTATTTTAATAACTATATTTTATTGCATTTTATTTTACCTTCTTCTTCTTTCTTTCTATTTTTCCTCCCTTTAATTCTGAGCCGTGTGGAGGACAGGCTCTTGGTGCTCCAGTCAGGCATCAGCGCTGTGCCACTGAGGTGGGACAGCCAAGCTCAGGACATTGGTCCACAAGAGACCTACCAACTCCATGTAATATGAAACAGGGAAAATCTCCCAGAGATCTCCATCTCAACGCCAAGACTCAGCTCCATTCAACGGCCAGCAAGCTACAGTGCTGGACACCCAATGCCAAACAAGTAACAAGACAGGAACACAACCCCATCCACTAGCACAAAGGCTGCCTAAAATCATAGAAAGGCCACAGACACCCCAAAACACACCACCAGACGTGGACCTGTACACCAGAAAGACAAGATCCAGTGTCATGCACCAGAACACAGGCACTAGTCCCCTCCACCAGGAAGCCTACACAACTCACTCAACCAACCTCAGCCACTGGGGACAGACACCAAAGGCAACGGGAGCTACGACCCTGCAGCCTGTGATAAGGAGACCCCAAACACAGTAAGTTAAGCAAAATGAGAAGACAGACAAACACACAGCAGATGAGGGAGCAAGGCAAAAACCCACCAGACCTATCAAATGAACAGGAAATAGGCAGTCTACCTGAAAAAGAATTCATAACCATGATATTAAAGATGATCCAAAATCTTGGAAACTGAATGGAGAACATAAAAGAAACTTTTTACAAGAACCTAGAAAAACTATACAGCAAACAAACAGTGATGAACAACACAATAAATGAAATTAAAAATTCTCTAGAAGGGATCAATAGCAGAATAACGGAGGCAGAAGAACGGATAAGTGACCTGGAAGATAAAAGAGTGGAAATAACTACTGCAGAGCAGAATAAAGGGAAAAAAATGAAAAGAATTGAGGACACTTTCAGACACTTCTAGGACAACATTAAATGCACCAACATTCGAATTATAGGGGTCCCAGAAGAAAAAGAGGAAAAGAAAGGGACTGAGAAATTATAGTTGAAAACTTCCCTAATATGGAAAAGGAAATAGCTAATCAAGTGCAGGAATCACAGAGAGTCCCATACAGGTTAAATCCCAGGAGAAACACGCCAAGACACATATTAATCAAACTATCAAAAATTAAATACAAAGAACAAATATTAAAAGCAGCAAGGGAAACACAACAAATCACACATAAGGGAACCTCCATAAGGTTAACAGCTGACCTTTCAGCAGAAACTCTGCAAGCCAGAAGGGAGTGGCAGGAAATATTTAAAGTGATGAAGGAGAAAAACCTACAAGCAAGATTACTCTACCCAGCAGGGATCTCATTCAGATTTGATGGAGAAGTTAAAACCTTTACAGATAAGCAAAAGATAAGAGAATTCAGCACCACCAAACCAGCTTTACAACCAATGCTAAAGGAACTTCTCTACGCAGGAAACACAAGAGAAGGAAAAGACCCAAAGCAATTAAGAAAATGGTAATAGGAACATACATATTGATAATTACATTAAATGTAAATGGATTAAATGCTCCAACCAAAAGGCATAGATTGGCGGAATGGATACAAAAACAAGCCCCGTATATATGCTGCCTACAAGAGACCCACTTCATACCTAGGGACACATACAGACTGAAAGTGAGGGGATGGAAAAAGATAGCCCATGCAAATGGAAATCAAAAGCAAGCTGGAGTAGCACTTCTCATATCAGACAAAATACACTTTGAAACAAAGACTATTACAAGAGACAAACAAGGACACTACATAATGCTCAAGGGATCAATCCAAGAAGAAGATATAACAATTGTAAGTACTTATGCACCCAACATAGGAGTACCTCACTACATAAGGCAAATACTAACAGCCATAAAAGGGGAAATCGACAGTATCACAGTCATAGTAGGGGACTTTAACACCCCACTTTCACCAATGGACAGATGAGCCAAAATGAAAATAAATGAGGAAACACAAGCTTTAAATGATACGTTAAACGAGATGGACTTAAATAATATTTATAGGACATTCCATCCAAAAACAACAGAATACACATTCTTCTCAAGTGCTCATGGAACATCCTCCAGGATAGACCATATCGTGGGTCACAAACCAAGCCATGGTAAATTTAAGAAAATTGAAATCATATCAAGTATCTTTTCCGAAAACAACGCTATGAGACTAGATATCAATTACAGGAAAAAATCTGTAAGAAATACAAACACATGGAGGTCGAACAACACACTACTTAATAACCAAGAGATCACTGCAGAAATCAAAAAATACCTAGAAACAAATGACAATGAAAACACGAAGACCCAAAACCTATGGGATGAAGCAAAAGCATTCATAAGAGGGAAGTTTATAACAATACTATCCTACCTCAAGAAACAAGAAAAGTCTCAAATAAACAACCTAAACTTACAACTAATGCAATTAGAGAAAGAAGAACAAAAACCCCGCAAAGTTAGCAGAAGGAAAGAAGTCATAAAAATCACATCACAAATAAATGGCAAAGAAATGAAGAACACGACAGCAAAGATCAATAAAACCAAAGCTGCTTCTTTGAAAAAGAAAATGGTCAGAAGAACCAGGGGAAAGACGGGAATAAAGATGAAGACCTACTCGAGAATCGACTTAAGGATACAGGGAGGGGGAAGGGTAAGCTGGGACAAAGTGACAGAGTGGCATGGACATATATACACTACCAAACATAAAATGCATAGCTAGTGGGAAGGAGCCGCATAGCACAGGGAGATGAGCTCGGTGCTTTGTGAACACCTAGAGGGGTGGGATAGAGAGGGTGGGAGGGAGGGAGATTCACGAGGGTAGAGATATGGGGACATATGTATATGTATAACTGATTCACTTTGTGCTATAGCAGAAACAGTGACACCATTGTAAAGCAATTATACTCTAATAAAGATGTTAAAACACAAAGACAACTAAAAGCTGGTTCTTTGATAAGATAAACCAAATTGATAAACCATTAGCCAGACGCATCAAAGAAAAAGAGAGAAGACTCAAATCAATAGAATTAGAAATGAAAAAGAAGAAGTAACAACTGACACTGCAGAAATACAAAGGATCATGAGAGATTACTGCAAGCAACTATAGGCCAAGAAAATGAACCGCCTGGAAGAAATGGAGAAATTCTTAGAAATGCACAACCTTCCGAGACTGAACCAGGAAGAAATAGAAAATATTAAAAAAAACAATCACTAGCACTGAAATTGAAACTGTGATTACAATTCTTCCAACAGACAAAAGCCCAGGACCAGATGGCTTCACAGGCGAATTCTATCAAACATTTAGAGAAGAGCTATCACCTATCCTTCTCAAACTCTTCCAAAATATAGCAGAGTGGGAACACTCCCAAACTCATTCTACGAGGCCACCATCACTGTGATACCAAAACCAGACAAAGGTGTCACAAATAAAGAAAACTATAGGCCAATATCACTGATGAACATAGATGCACAAATCCTCAACAAAATACTAACAAACAGAACCCTACAGCGCATTAAAAGGATCATACACTATGATCAAGTGGGGTTTATCGCAGGAATGCAAGACTTCTTCAATATATGCAAATCAATCAACCTGATACACCATATTAAAGAATTGAAGGAGAAAAACCATATGATCATCTCAATAGACACAAAGAAAGCTTTCGAGAAAATTCAACACTCATTTTTCATAAAAACCCTCCAGAAAGTAGGCATAGAGGGAACTTTCCTCAACCTAATACAGGCCATATATGACAAACCCACAGCAAACATTGTCCTCAATGGTGACAAAATGAAACCGTTTCCACTAAGATCAGGAACAAGACAAGGTTGCCCACTCTCACCACTATTATTCAACATAGTTTTGGAAGTTTTAGCCACAGTGATCAGAGAAGAAAAAAAATAAAAGGAATCCAAATTGGAAAAGAACAAGTAACGCTGTCACTGCTTGCAGAAGGCATGATACTATACATAGAGAATCCTAAAGATGCTACCAGAAAACTGCTAGAGCTAATCAATGAATTTGTTAAAGTAGGAGGAAACAAAATTAATGTGCATAAATGTCTTGCATTCCTATACACTAATCATGAAAAATCTGAAAGTGAAATAAAGAAAACACTCCCATTTACCATTGCAACCAGAAGAATAAACTATCTAGGAATAAACCTACCTAAGGAGAAAAAGCCCCATATGCAGAAAATGATGACACTGATGAAAGAAATTAAAGATGATACGAAAAGATGGAGAGATATACCATGTTCTTGGATTGGAAGAATCAACACTGTTAAAATGACTGTACTACCCAAAACAATCTACTGATTCAATGCAATCCCTATAAAACTACCACTGGCACTTTTCACAGAACTAGAACAGTAATTTCACAGTTTTTATGCAAACCAAAAGATCCCGAAATAGCCAAAGCAACCTGGAGAAAGCATAACGGAGCTGGAGGAATCAGGCTCCCTGACTTCAGACGATATTACAAAGCTTCATTAATGATGACAGTATGGTACTGGCACAGAAACAGAAATATAGATCAATGGAACAGGATAGAAAGCCCAGAGGTAAACCCACACACATATCATAAACTCATCATTGATAACGGAGGCAAGGATATACAATGGAGAAAAGACAGCCTCTTCAATAAGTGGTGCTGGGAAAACTGGACAGCTACATGTAAAACAATGAAATTAGAACACTCCCTAACAGCATACACAAAAGTAACCTCAAAATGGATTAAAGACCTAAATGTAAAGCCAGATGCTATCAAACTCTTAGAGGAAAACATAGGCAGAACACGCTATGACATAAATCACAGCAAGATCCTTTTTGACACACCTCCTAGAGAAATGGAAATAAAAGCAGAAATAAACGAATGGGACTTAATGAAACTTAAAAACTTTGCACAGCAAAGGAAAACATAAAAAAGATGAAAAGACAACCCTCAGAATGGTAGAAAATATTTGCAGATGAAACAAATGACAAAGGATTAATCTCCAACATTTACAAGCAGCTCATGCAGCTTAATATCAAAAAAAAACAAACAACCCAATGGAAAAACGGGCAGAAATTCTAAATAGACATTTCTCAAAAGAAGATATACAGACTGCCAACAGACACATGAAAGGATGCTCAACATCACTAATCATTAGAGAAAGGCAAATCAAAACTACAATGAAGGAGGAGCTTCAAGATGGCGGAAGAGTAAGACGTGGAGATCACCTTCCTCCCCACAAATACATCGGAAATACATCTACATGTGAAACAACTCCTACAGAACACCTACTGAACGCTGGCAGAAGACCTCAGACCTCCCAAAACGCAAGAAACTCCCCCACGTACCTGGGTACTGCAAAATAAAAAAGAAAATACAGAGACAAAAGAATAGGGAACAGACCTGCACCAGTGGGAGGGAGCTGTGAAGGAGGAAAGGTTTCCACACACTAGGAAGCCCCTTTGCAGTCGGAGACTGTGGGTGGCGGAGGGGGAAACTTCGGAGCCACAGAGGAGAGTGCAGAAACAGGGGTGCGAAGGGCAAAGCAGAGAGATTCCCGCACAGAGGATCGGTGCTGACCAGCACTCACCAGACAGAGAGGCTTGTCTGCTCTCTTGCTGGGACGGGTGGGGTCCTGGAGCTGAGGCTTGGGCATCCGAGTTTGGATCCCAGGGAGAGGACTGGGGTTGGCTGCGTGAACACAGCCTGAAGGGGGCTAGTGCGCTACAGCTAGATGGGAGGGAGTCTGGGAAAATATCTGGAGCTGCCAAAGAGGCAAGGGACTTTTTCTTGCCTCTTTGTTTCCTGGTACACGAGGAGAGGGATTCAGAGTGCCACTTAAAGAGCTCCAGAGATGGGCGCGAGTCGCGGCTATCATCAAGGACCTCAAAGACGGGCATGAGACGCTAAGGCTGCTGCTGCAGCCACCAAGAAGTCTGTGTGCAAGCACAGGACAATACCCACACCTCCCCTCCCAGGAGCCTGTGCAGCCTGCCACTGCCAGTGTCAAATGATCTAGGGAAAACTTCCCCAGGTGAACACAAGGCATGCCTCGGGCTGTTGCAACGTCACGCTTGCCCCTCTGCCGCTGCAGGCTCACCCCACATCTGTACCCCTCCCTCCGCCCGACCTGAGCGAGCCAGAGCTCTCGAGTCAGCTGCTTCTTTAACCCCGTCCTGTCTGAGTGAAGAGCAGACGCACTCAGGTGACCTACACGCAGTGGCGGTTCCAAATCCAAAGCTGAAACTGGGAGCTGTGCAAACAATGAAGAGAAAGGGAAATCTCTCCCAGCCGCCTCAGGAGCAGTGGATTAAATGTCCACAATCAACTTGATGTACCCTGCATATGTGGAATACCTGAATAGACAATGTATCATCCCAAATTGAGGAGGTGGACTTTGGGAGCAACGATATATACATATATAATTCCGTTTTCCTATTTTTGTGAGCATGTATGCGTATGCTTCTGTGTGTGATTTTGTCTGTATAGCTTTGCTTTTATCATTTTTCCTGGGGTTCTCGCTGTCCTTTTTTTAACTTATTACTTAAATAATATTTTTCTTAGTAATTATATTTTATTTTAATAACTATATTTTATTGCATTTTATTTTATCTTCTTCTTCTTTCTTTCTATTTTCCCTCCCTTTAATTCTGAGCCGTGTGGAGGACAGGCTCTTGGTGCTCCAGTCAGGCATCAGCGCTGTGCCACTGAGGTGGGACAGCCAAGCTCAGGACATTGGTCCACAAGAGACCTACCAACTCCATGTAACATGAAACAGTAAAAATCTCCCAGAGATCTCCATCTCAACGCCAAGACTCAGCTCCATTCAACGGCCAGCAAGCTACAGTGCTGGACACCCAATGCCAAACAAGTAACAAGACAGGAACACAACCCCATCCACTAGCACAAAGGCTGCCTAAAGTCAGAGAAAGGCCACAGACACCCCAAAACACACCACCAGACGTGGACCTGTACACCACAAGGACAAGATCCAGTGTCATTCACCAGAACACAGGCACTAGTCCCCTCCACCAGGAGACCTACACAACCCACTCAACCAACCTCAGCCACTGGGGACAGAAACCAAAGGCAACGGGAGCTACGACCCTGCAGCCTGTGATAAGGAGACCCCAAACACAGTAAGTTAAGCAAAATGAGAAGACAGAGAAACACACAGCAGATGAGGGAGCAAGGCAATAACCCACCAGACCTATCAAATGAATAGGAAATAGGCAGTCTACCTGAAAAAGAATTCATAACCATGATATTAAAGATGATCCAAAATCTTGGAAATTGAATGGAGAACATAAAAGAAACTTTTTACAAGAACCTAGAAAAACTATACAGCAAACAAACAGTGATGAACAACACAATAAATGAAATTAAAAATTCTCTAGAAGGGATCAATAGCAGAATAACGGAGGCAGAAGAACGGATAAGTGACCTGGAAGATAAAAGAGTGGAAATAACTACTGCAGAGCAGAATAAAGGGAAAAAAATGAAACGAATTGAGGACACTTTCAGACACTTCTAGGACAACATTAAACCCACCAACATTCGAATTATAGGGGTCCCAGAAGAAAAAGAGGAAAAGAAAGGGACTGAGAAATTATAGTTGAAAACTTCCCTAATATGGAAAAGGAAATAGCTAATCAAGTGCAGGAATCACAGAGTCCCATACAGGTTAAATCCCAGGAGAAACACGCCAAGACACATATTAATCAAACTATCAAAAATTAAATACAAAGAACAAATATTAAAGCAGCAAGGGAAACACAACAAATCACACATAAGGGAACCTCCATAAGGTTAACAGCTGATCTTTCAGCAGAAACTCTGCAAGCCAGAAGGGAGTGGCAGGAAATATTTAAAGTGATGAAGGAGAAAAACCTACAAGCAAGATTACTCTACCCAGCAGGGATCTCATTCAGATTTGATGGAGAAGTTAAAACCTTTACAGATAAGCAAAAGCTAAGAGAATTCAGCACCACCAAACCAGCTTTACAACCAATGCTAAAGGAACTTCTCTACGCAGGAAACACAAGAGAAGGAAAAGACCCAAAGCAATTAAGAAAATGGTAATAGGAACATACATATTGATAATTACATTAAATGTAAATGGATTAAATGCTCCAACCAAAAGGCATAGATTGGCGGAATGGATACAAAAACAAGCCCCGTATATATGCTGCCTACAAGAGACCCACTTCATACCTAGGGACACATACAGACTGAAAGTGAGGGGATGGAAAAAGATAGCCCATGCAAATGGAAATCAAAAGCAAGCTGGAGTAGCAATTCTCATATCAGACAAAATACACTTTGAAACAAAGACTATTACAAGAGACAAACAAGGACACTACATAATGCTCAAGGGATCAATCCAAGAAGAAGATATAACAATTGTAAGTACTTATGCACCCAACATAGGAGTACCTCACTACATAAGGCAAATACTAACAGCCATAAAAGGGGAAATCGACAGTATCACAGTCATAGTAGGGGACTTTAACACCCCACTTTCACCAATGGACAGATGATCCAAAATGAAAATAAATGAGGAAACACAAGCTTTAAATGATACGTTAAACGAGATGGACTTAAATAATATTTACAGGACATTCCATCCAAAAACAACAGAATACACATTCTTCTCAAGTGCTCATGGAACATCCTCCAGGATAGACCATATCGTGGGTCACAAACCAAGCCATGGTAAATTTAAGAAAATTGAAATCATATCAAGTATCTTTTCCGAAAACAACGCTCTGAGACTAGATATCAATTACAGGAAAAAATCTGGAAGAAATACAAACACATGGAGGCCGAACAACACACTACTTAATAACCAAGAGATCACTGCAGAAATCAAAAAATACCTAGAAACAAATGACAATGAAAACACGAAGACCCAAAACCTACGGGATGCAGCAAAAGCAGTCCTAAGAGGGAAGCTTATAACAATACTATCCTACCTTAAGAAACAAGAAACGTCTCAAATAAACAACCTAAACTTACAACTAATGCAATTAGAGAAAGAAGAACAAAAACCCCGCCAAGTTAGCAGAAGGAAAGAAGTCATAAAAATCACATCACAAATAAATGGCAAAGAAATGAAGAACACGACAGCAAAGAACAATAAAACCAAAAACTGCTTCTTTGAAAAAGAAAATGGTCAGAAGAACCAGGGGAAAGACGGGAATAAAGATGAAGACCTACTCGAGAATCGACTTAAGGATACAGGGAGGGGGAAGGGTAAGCTGGGACAAAGTGACAGAGTGGCATGGACATATATACACTACCAAACATAAAATGCATAGCTAGTGGGAAGGAGCCGCATAGCACAGGGAGATGAGCTCGGTGCTTTGTGAACACCTAGAGGGGTGGGATAGAGAGGGTGGGAGGGAGGGAGATTCACGAGGGTAGAGATATGGGGACATATGTATATGTATAACTGATTCACTTTGTGCTATAGCAGAAACAGTGACACCATTGTAAAGCAATTATACTCTAATAAAGATGTTAAAACACAAAGACAACTAAAAGCTGGTTCTTTGATAAGATAAACCAAATTGATAAACCATTAGCCAGACGCATCAAAGAAAAAGAGAGAAGACTCAAATCAATAGAATTAGAAATGAAAAAGAAGAAGTAACAACTGACACTGCAGAAATACAAAGGATCATGAGAGATTACTGCAAGCAACTATAGGCCAAGAAAATGAACCGCCTGGAAGAAATGGAGAAATTCTTAGAAATGCACAACCTTCCGAGACTGAACCAGGAAGAAATAGAAAATATTAAAAAAAACAATCACTAGCACTGAAATTGAAACTGTGATTACAATTCTTCCAACAGACAAAAGCCCAGGACCAGATGGCTTCACAGGCGAATTCTATCAAACATTTAGAGAAGAGCTATCACCTATCCTTCTCAAACTCTTCCAAAATATAACAGAGTGGGAACACTCCCAAACTCATTCTACGAGGCCACCATCACTGTGATACCAAAACCAGACAAAGGTGTCACAAATAAAGAAAACTACAGGCCAATATCACTGATGAACATAGATGCACAAATCCTCAACAAAATACTAACAAACAGAACCCTACAGCGCATTAAAAGGATCATACACTATGATCAAGTGGGGTTTATCGCAGGAATGCAAGACTTCTTCAATATATGCAAATCAATCAACCTGATACACCATATTAAAGAATTGAAGGAGAAAAACCATATGATCATCTCAATAGACACAAAGAAAGCTTTCGACAAAATTCAACACTCATTTTTCATAAAAACCCTCCAGAAAGTAGGCATAGAGGGAACTTTCCTCAACCTAATACAGGCCATATATGACAAACCCACAGCAAACATTGTCCTCAATGGTGACAAAATGAAACCGTTTCCACTAAGATCAGGAACAAGACAAGGTTGCCCACTCTCACCACTATTATTCAACATAGTTTTGGAAGTTTTAGCCACAGTGATCAGAGAAGAAAAAAAATAAAAGGAATCCAAATTGGAAAAGAACAAGTAACGCTGTCACTGCTTGCAGAAGGCATGATACTATACATAGAGAATCCTAAAGATGCTACCAGAAAACTGCTAGAGCTAATCAATGAATTTGTTAAAGTAGGAGGATACAAAATTAATGTGCAGAAATGTCTTGCATTCCTATACACTAATCATGAAAAATCTGAAAGTGAAATAAAGAAAACAATCCCATTTACCATTGCAACCAAAAGAATAAACTATCTAGGAATAAACCTACCTAAGGAGAAAAAGCCCCATATGCAGAAAATGATGACACTGATGAAAGAAATTAAAGATGATACGAAAAGATGGAGAGATATACCATGTTCTTGGATTGGAAGAATCAACACTGTTAAAATGACTGTACTACCCAAAACAATCTACTGATTCAATGCAATCCCTATAAAACTACCACTGGCACTTTTCACAGAACTAGAACAGTAATTTCACAGTTTTTATGCAAACCAAAAGATCCCGAAATAGCCAAAGCAACCTGGAGAAAGCATAACGGAGCTGGAGGAATCAGGCTCCCTGACTTCAGACGATATTACAAAGCTTCATTAATGATGACAGTATGGTACTGGCACAGAAACAGAAATATAGATCAATGGAACAGGATAGAAAGCCCAGAGGTAAACCCACACACATATCATAAACTCATCATTGATAACGGAGGCAAGGATATACAATGGAGAAAAGACAGCCTCTTCAATAAGTGGTGCTGGGAAAACTGGACAGCTACATGTAAAACAATGAAATTAGAACACTCCCTAACAGCATACACAAAAGTAACCTCAAAATGGATTAAAGACCTAAATGTAAAGCCAGATGCTATCAAACTCTTAGAGGAAAACATAGGCAGAACACGCTATGACATAAATCACAGCAAGATCCTTTTTGACACACCTCCTAGAGAAATGGAAATAAAAGCAGAAATAAACAAATGGGACTTAATGAAACTTAAAAACTTGGCACAGCAAAGGAAAACATAAAAAAGATGAAAAGACAACCCTCAGAATGGTAGAAAATATTTGCAGATGAAACAAATGACAAAGGATTAATCTCCAACATTTACAAGCAGCTCATGCAGCTTAATATCAAAAAAAACAAACAACCCAATCGAAAAACGGGCAGAAAATCTAAATAGACATTTCTCAAAAGAAGATATACAGACTGCCAACAGACACATGAAAGGATGCTCAACATCACTAATCATTAGAGAAAGGCAAATCAAAACTACAGTGAAGGAGGAGCTTCAAGATGGCGGAAGAGTAAGACGTGGAGATCACCTTCCTCCCCACAAATACATCGGAAATACATCTACATGTGAAACAACTCCTACAGAACACCTACTGAACGCTGGCAGAAGACCTCAGACCTCCCAAAACGCAAGAAACTCCCCCACGTACCTGGGTACTGCAAAATAAAAAAGAAAATACAGAGACAAAAGAATAGGGAACAGACCTGCACCAGTGGGAGGGAGCTGTGAAGGAGGAAAGGTTTCCACACACTAGGAAGCCCCTTTGCAGTCGGAGACTGTGGGTGGCGGAGGGGGAAACTTCGGAGCCACAGAGGAGAGCGCAGAAACAGGGGTGCGAAGGGCAAAGCGGAGAGATTCCCACACAGAGGATCGGTGCTGACCAGCACTCACCAGACAGAGAGGCTTGTCTGCTCTCTTGCTGGGACGGGTGGGGTCCTGGAGCTGAGGCTTGGGCATCCGAGTTCGGATCCCAGGGAGAGGACTGGGGTTGGCTGCGTGAACACAGCCTGAAGGGGGCTAGTGCGCTACAGCTAGCTGGGAGGGAGTCTGGGAAAATATCTGGAGCTGCCAAAGAGGCAAGGGACTTTTTCTTGCCTCTTTGTTTCCTGGTACACGAGGAGAGGGATTCAGAGTGCCACTTAAAGAGCTCCAGAGATGGGCGCGAGTCGCGGCTATCATCAAGGACCTCAAAGACGGGCATGAGACGCTAAGGCTGCTGCTGCAGCCACCAAGAAGTCTGTGTGCAAGCACAGGACAATACCCACACCTCCCCTCCCAGGAGCCTGTGCAGCCTGCCACTGCCAGTGTCAAATGATCTAGGGAAAACTTCCCCAGGTGAACACAAGGCATGCCTCGGGCTGTTGCAACGTCACGCTTGCCCCTCTGCCGCTGCAGGCTCACCCCACATCTGTACCCCTCCCTCCGCCCGACCTGAGCGAGCCAGAGCTCTCGAGTCAGCTGCTCCTTTAACCCCGTCCTGTCTGAGTGAAGAGCAGACGCACTCAGGTGACCTACACGCAGTGGCGGTTCCAAATCCAAAGCTGAAACTGGGAGCTGTGCAAACAATGAAGAGAAAGGGAAATCTCTCCCAGCCGCCTCAGGAGCAGTGGATTAAATGTCCACAATCAACTTGATGTACCCTGCATATGTGGAATACCTGAATAGACAATGTATCATCCCAAATTGAGGAGGTGGACTTTGGGAGCAACGATATATACATATATAATTCCGTTTTTCTATTTTTGTGAGCATGTATGCGTATGCTTCTGTGTGTGATTTTGTCTGTATAGCTTTGCTTTTATCATTTTTCCTGGGGTTCTCGCTGTCCTTTTTTTAATTTATTACTTAAATAATATTTTTCTTAGTAATTATATTTTATTTTAATAACTATATTTTATTGCATTTTATTTTACCTTCTTCTTCATTCTTTCTATTTTTCCTCCCTTTAATTCTGAGCCGTGTGGAGGACAGGCTCTTGGTGCTCCAGTCAGGCATCAGCGCTGTGACACTGAGGTGGGACAGCCAAGCTCAGGACATTGGTCCCCAAGAGACCTACCAACTCCATGTAATATGAAACAGTGAAAATCTCCCAGAGATCTCCATCTCAACGCCAAGACTCAGCTCCATTCAACGGCCAGCAAGCTACAGTGCTGGACACCCAATGCCAAACAAGTAACAAGACAGGAACACAACCCCATCCACTAGCACAAAGGCTGCCTAAAGTCAGAGAAAGGCCACAGACACCCCAAAACACACCACCAGGCGTGGACCTGTACACCAGAAGGACAAGATCCAGTGTCATGCACCAGAACACAGGCACTAGTCCCCTCCACCAGGAAGCCTACACAACTCACTCAACCAACCTCAGCCACTGGGGACACACACCAAAGGCAACGGGAGCTACGACCCTGCAGCCTGTGATAAGGAGACCCCAAACACAGTAAGTTAAGCAAAATGAGAAGACAGAGAAACACACAGCAGATGAGGGAGCAAGGCAAAAACCCACCAGACCTATCAAATGAACAGGAAATAGGCAGTCTACCTGAAAAAGAATTCATAACCATGATATTAAAGATGATCCAAAATCTTGGAAACTGAATGGAGAACATAAAACAAACTTTTTACAAGAACCTAGAAAAACTATACAGCAAACAAACAGTGATGAACAACACAATAAAGGAAATTAAAAATTCTCTACAAGGGATCAATAGCAGAATAACGGAGGCAGAAGAACGGATAAGTGACCTGGAAGATGAAAGAGTGGAAATAACTACTGCAGAGCAGAATAAAGGGAAAAAAATGAAACGAATTGAGGACACTTTCAGACACTTCTAGGACAACATTAAACGCACCAACATCCGAATTATATGGGTCCCAGAAGAAAAAGAGGAAAAGAAAGGGACTGAGAAATTATAGTTGAAAATTCCCTAATATGGAAAAGAAAATAGCTAATCAAGTGCAGGAATCACAGAGAGTCCCATACAGGTTAAGTCCCAGGAGAAACACGCCAAGACACATATTAATCAAACTATCAAAATTAAATACAAAGAACAAATATTAAAAGCAGCAAGGGAAACACAACAAACCACACGTAAGGGAACCTCCATAAGGTTAACAGCTGACCTTTCAGCAGAAACTCTGCAAGCCAGAAGGGAGTGGCAGGAAATATTTAAAGTGATGAAGGAGAAAAACCTACAAGCAAGATTACTCTACCCAGCAGGGATCTCATTCAGATTTGATGGAAAAGTTAAAACCTTTACAGATAAGCAAAAGCTAAGAGAATTCAGCACCACCAAACCAGCTTTACAACAAATGCTAAAGGAACTTCTCTACACAGGAAACACAAGAGAAGGAAAAGACCCAAAGCAATTAAGAAAATGGTAATAGGAACATACATATTGATAATTACATTAAATGTAAATGGATTAAATGCTCCAACCAAAAGGCATAGATTGGCGGAATGGATACAAAAACAAGCCCCGTATATATGCTGCCTACAAGAGACCCACTTCATACCTAGGGACACATACAGACTGAAAGTGAGGGGATGGAAAAAGATAGCCCATGCAAATGGAAATCAAAAGCAAGCTGGAGTAGCAATTCTCATATCAGACAAAATACACTTTGAAACAAAGACTATTACAAGAGACAAACAAGGACACTACATAATGCTCAAGGGATCAATCCAAGAAGAAGATATAACAATTGTAAGTACTTATGCACCCAACATAGGAGTACCTCACTACATAAGGCAAATACTAACAGCCATAAAAGGGGAAATCGACAGTATCAGAGTCATAGTAGGGGACTTTAACACCCCACTTTCATCAATGGACAGATGAGCCAAAATGAAAATAAATGAGGAAACACAAGCTTTAAATGATACGTTAAACGAGATGGACTTAAATAATATTTATAGGACATTCCATCCAAAAACAACAAAATACACATTCTTCTCAAGTGCTCATGGAACATCCTCCAGGATAGACCATATCATGGGTCACAAACCAAGCCATGGTAAATTTAAGAAAATTGAAATCATATCAAGTATCTTTTCCGAAAACAACGCTATGAGACTAGATATCAAATACAGGAAAAAATCTGTGAGAAATACAAACACATGGAGGCCGAACAACACACTACTTAATAACCAGGAGATCACTGCAGAAATCAAAAAATACCTAGAAACAAATGACAATGAAAACACGAAGACCCAAAACCTATGGGATGCAGCAAAAGCAGTTCTAAGAGGGAAGTCTATAACAATACTATCCTACCTTAAGAAAGAAGAAACGTCTCAAATAAACAACCTAAACTTACACAACTAATGCAATTAGAGAAAGAAGAACAAAAACCCCGCAAAGTTAGCAGAAGGAAAGAAGTCATAAAAATCACATCACAAATAAATGGCAAAGAAATGAAGAACACGACAGCAAAGATCAATAAAACCAAAAGCTGCTTCTTTGAAAAAGAAAATGGTCAGAAGAACCAGGGGAAAGACGGGAATAAAGATGAAGACCTACTCGAGAATCGACTTAAGGATACAGGGAGGGGGAAGGGTAAGCTGGGACAAAGTGAGAGAGTGGCATGGACATATATACACTACCAAACATAAAAAACATAGCTAGTGGGAAGGAGCCGCATAGCACAGGGAGATGAGCTCGGTGCTTTGTGAACACCTAGAGAGGTGGGATAGAGAGGGTGGGAGGGAGGGAGATTCACGAGGGTAGAGATACGGGGACATATGTATATGTATAACTGATTCACTTTGTGCTATAGGAGAAACAGTGACACCATTGTAAAGCAATTATACTCTAATAAAGATGTTAAAACACAAGGACAACTAAAAGCTGGTTCTTTGATAAGATAAACCAAATTGATAAACCATTAGCCAGACGCATCAGAGAAAAAGAGAGAAGACTCAAATCAATAGAATTAGAAATGAAAAAGAAGAAGTAACAACTGACACTGCAGAAATACAAAGGATCATGAGAGATTACTACAAGCAACTATATGCCAAGAAAATGAACCGCCTGGAAGAAATGGAGAAATTCTCAGAAATGCACAACCTTCCGAGACTGAACCAGGAAGAAATAGAAAATATTAAAAAAAACAATCACTAGCACTGAAATTGAAACTGTGATTACCATTCTTCCAACAGACAAAAGCCCAGGACCAGATGGCTTCACAGGCGAATTCTATCAAACATTTAGAGAAGAGCTATCACCTATCCTTCTCAAACTCTTCCAAAATATAGCAGAGTGGGAACACTCCCAAACTCATTCTACGAGGCCACCATCACTGTGATACCAAAACCAGAAAAAGGTGTCACAAAGAAAGAAAACTATAGGCCAATATCACTGATGAACATAGATGCACAAATCCTCAACAAAATACTAACAAACAGAACCCTACAGCGCATTAAAAGGATCATACACTATGATCAAGTGGGGTTTATCGCAGGAATGCAAGACTTCTTCAATATATGCAAATCAATCAACCTGATACACCATATTAAAGAATTGAAGGAGAAAAACCATATGATCATCTCAATAGACGCAAAGAAAGCTTTCGACAAAATTCAACACTCATTTTTCATAAAAACCTTCCAGAAAGTAGGCATAGAGGGAACTTTCCTCAACCTAATACAGGCCATATATGACAAACCCACAGCAAACATTGTCCTCAATGGTGACAAAATGAAACCGTTTCCACTAAGATCAGGAACAAGACAAGGTTGCCCACTCTCACCACTATTATTCAACATAGTTTTGGAAGTTTTAGCCACAGTGATCAGAGAAGAAAAAAAATAAAAGGAATCCAAATTGGAAAAGAACAAGTAACGCTGTCACTGCTTGCAGAAGGCATGATACTATACATAGAGAATCCTAAAGATGCTACCAGAAAACTGCTAGAGCTAATCAATGAATTTGTTAAAGTAGGAGGAAACAAAATTAATGCGCATAAATGTCTTGCATTCCTATACACTAATCATGAAAAATCTGAAAGTGAAATAAAGAAAACACTCCCATTTACCATTGCAACCAGAAGAATAAACTATCTAGGAATAAACCTACCTAAGGAGAAAAAGCCCCATATGCAGAAAATGATGACACTGATGAAAGAAATTAAAGATGATACGAAAAGATGGAGAGATATACCATGTTCTTGGATTGGAAGAATCAACACTGTTAAAATGACTGTACTACCCAAAACAATCTACTGATTCAATGCAATCCCTCTAAAACTACCACTGGCACTTTTCACAGAACTAGAACAGTAATTTCACAGTTTTTATGCAAACCAAAAGATCCCGAAATAGCCAAAGCAACCTGGAGAAAGCATAACGGAGCTGGAGGAATCAGGCTCCCTGACTTCAGACGATATTACAAAGCTTCATTAATGATGACAGTATGGTACTGGCACAGAAACAGAAATATAGATCAATGGAACAGGATAGAAAGCCCAGAGGTAAACCCACACACATATCATAAACTCATCATTGATAACGGAGGCAAGGATATACAATGGAGAAAAGACAGCCTCTTCAATAAGTGGTGCTGGGAAAACTGGACAGCTACATGTAAAACAATGAAATTAGAACACTCCCTAACAGCACACACAAAAGTAACCTCAAAATGGATTAAAGACCTAAATGTAAAGCCAGATGCTATCAAACTCTTAGAGGAAAACATAGGCAGAACACGCTATGACATAAATCACAGCAAGATCCTTTTTGACACACCTCCTAGAGAAATGGAAATAAAAGCAGAAATAAACAAATGGGACTTAATGAAACTTAAAAACTTGGCACAGCAAAGGAAAACATAAAAAAGATGAAAAGACAACCCTCAGAATGGTAGAAAATATTTGCAGATGAAACAAATGACAAAGGATTAATCTCCAACATTTACAAGCAGCTCATGCAGCTTAATATCAAAAAAAACAAACAACCCAATCGAAAAACGGGCAGAAAATCTAAATAGACATTTCTCAAAAGAAGATATACAGACTGCCAACAGACACATGAAAGGATGCTCAACATCACTAATCATTAGAGAAAGGCAAATCAAAACTACAATGAAGGAGGAGCTTCAAGATGGCGGAAGAGTAAGACGTGGAGATCACCTTCCTCCCCACAAATACATCGGAAATACATCTACATGTGAAACAACTCCTACAGAACACCTACTGAACGCTGGCAGAAGACCTCAGACCTCCCAAAACGCAAGAAACTCCCCCACGTACCTGGGTACTGCAAAATAAAAAAGAAAATACAGAGACAAAAGAATAGGGAACAGACCTGCACCAGTGGGAGGGAGCTGTGAAGGAGGAAAGGTTTCCACACACTAGGAAGCCCCTTTGCAGTCGGAGACTGTGGGAGGCGGAGGGGGAAACTTCGGAGCCACAGAGGAGAGCGCAGAAACAGGGGTCCGAAGGGCAAAGCGGAGAGATTCCCGCACAGAGGATCGGTGCTGACCAGCACTCACCAGACAGAGAGGCTTGTCTGCTCTCTTGCGGGGACGGGTGGGGTCCTGGAGCTGAGGCCTGGGCATCCGAGTTCGGATCCCAGGGAGAGGACTGGGGTTGGCTGCGTGAACACAGCCTGAAGGGGGCTAGTGCGCTACAGCTAGCTGGGAGGGAGTCTGGGAAAATATCTGGAGCTGCCAAAGAGGCAAGAGACTTTTTCTTGCCTCTTTGTTTCCTGGTACACGAGGAGAGGGATTCAGAGTGCCACTTAAAGAGCTCCAGAGATGGGCGCGAGTCGCGGCTATCATCAAGGACCTCAAAGACGGGCATGAGACGCTAAGGCTGCTGCTGCAGCCACCAAGAAGTCTGTGTGCAAGCACAGGACAATACCCACACCTCCCCTCCCAGGAGCCTGTGCAGCCTGCCACTGCCAGTGTCAAATGATCTAGGGAAAACTTCCCCAGGTGAACACAAGGCATGCCTCGGGCTGTTGCAACGTCACGCTTGCCCCTCTGCCGCTGCAGGCTCACCCCACATCTGTACCCCTCCCTCCGCCCGACCTGAGCGAGTCAGCTGCTCCTTTAACCCCGTCCTGTCTGAGTGAAGAGCAGACGTACTCAGGTGACCTACACGCAGTGGCGGTTCCAAATCCAAAGCTGAAACTGGGAGCTGTGCAAACAATGAAGAGAAAGGGAAATCTCTCCCAGCCGCCTCAGGAGCAGTGGATTAAATGTCCACAATCAACTTGATGGACCCTGCATATGTGGAATACCTGAATAGACAATGTATCATCCCAAATTGAGGAGGTGGACTTTGGGAGCAACGATATATACATATATAATTCCGTTTTTCTATTTTTGTGAGCATGTATGCGTATGCTTCTGTGTGTGATTTTGTCTGTATAGCTTTGCTTTTATCATTTTTCCTGGGGTTCTCTCTGTCCTTTTTTTAATTTATTACTTAAATAATATTTTTCTTAGTAATTATATTTTATTTTAATAACTATATTTTATTGCATTTTATTTTACCTTCTTCTTCTTTCTTTCTATTTTTCCTCCCTTTAATTCTGAGCCGTGTGGAGGACAGGCTCTTGGTGCTCCAGTCAGGCATCAGCGCTGTGCCACTGAGGTGGGACAGCCAAGCTCAGGACATTGGTCCACAAGAGACCTACCAACTCCATGTAATATGAAACAGGGAAAATCTCCCAGAGATCTCCATCTCAACGCCAAGACTCAGCTCCATTCAACGGCCAGCAAGCTACAGTGCTGGACACCCAATGCCAAACAAGTAACAAGACAGGAACACAACCCCATCCACTAGCACAAAGGCTGCCTAAAATCATAGAAAGGCCACAGACACCCCAAAACACACCACCAGACGTGGACCTGTACACCAGAAGGACAAGATCCAGTGTCATGCACCAGAACACAGGCACTAGTCCCCTCCACCAGGAAGCCTACACAACTCACTCAACCAACCTCAGCCACTGGGGACAGACACCAAAGGCAACGGGAGCTACGACCCTGCAGCCTGTGATAAGGAGACCCCAAACACAGTAAGTTAAGCAAAATGAGAAGACAGAGAAACACACAGCAGATGAGGGAGCAAGGCAAAAACCCACCAGACCTATCAAATGAACAGGAAATAGGCAGTCTACCTGAAAAAGAATTCATAACCATGATATTAAAGATGATCCAAAATCTTGGAAACTGAATGGAGAACATAAAAGAAACTTTTTACAAGAACCTAGAAAAACTATACAGCAAACAAACAGTGATGAACAACACAATAAATGAAATTAAAAATTCTCTAGAAGGGATCAATAGCAGAATAACGGAGGCAGAAGAACGGATAAGTGACCTGGAAGATAAAAGAGTGGAAATAACTACTGCAGAGCAGAATAAAGGGAAAAAAATGAAAAGAATTGAGGACACTTTCAGACACTTCTAGGACAACATTAAATGCACCAACATTCGAATTATAGGGGTCCCAGAAGAAAAAGAGGAAAAGAAAGGGACTGAGAAATTATAGTTGAAAACTTCCCTAATATGGAAAAGGAAATAGCTAATCAAGTGCAGGGATCACAGAGAGTCCCATACAGGTTAAATCCCAGGAGAAACACGCCAAGACACAAATTAATCAAACTATCAAAAATTAAATACAAAGAACAAATATTAAAAGCAGCAAGGGAAACACAACAAATCACACATAAGGGAACCTCCATAAGGTTAACAGCTGACCTTTCAGCAGAAACTCTGCAAGCCAGAAGGGAGTGGCAGGAAATATTTAAAGTGATGAAGGAGAAAAACCTACAAGCAAGATTACTCTACCCAGCAGGGATCTCATTCAGATTTGATGGAGAAGTTAAAACCTTTACAGATAAGCAAAAGCTAAGAGAATTCAGCACCACCAAACCAGCTTTACAACCAATGCTAAAGGAACTTCTCTACGCAGGAAACACAAGAGAAGGAAAAGACCCAAAGCAATTAAGAAAATGGTAATAGGAACATACATATTGATAATTACATTAAATGTAAATGGATTAAATGCTCCAACCAAAAGGCATAGATTGGCGGAATGGATACAAAAACAAGCCCCGTATATAAGCTGCCTACAAGAGACCCACTTCATACCTAGGGACACATACAGACTGAAAGTGAGGGGATGGAAAAAGATAGCCCATGCAAATGGAAATCAAAAGCAAGCTGGAGTAGCAATTCTCATATCAGACAAAATACACTTTGAAACAAAGACTATTACAAGAGACAAAGAAGGACACTACATAATGCTCAAGGGATCAATCCAAGAAGAAGATATAACAATTGTAAGTATTTATGCACCCAACATAGGAGTACCGCACTACATAAGGCAAATACTAACAGCCATAAAAGGGGAAATCGACAGTATCACAGTCATAGTAGGGGACTTTAACACCCCACTTTCAACAATGGACAGATGATCCAAAATGAACATAAATGAGGAAACACAAGCTTTAAATGATACGTTAAACGAGATGGACTTAAATAATATTTATAGGACATTCCATCCAAAAACAACAGAATACACATTCTTCTCAAGTGCTCATGGAACATTCTCCAGGATAGACCATATCGTGGGTCACAAACCAAGCCATGGTAAATTTAAGAAAATTGAAATCATATCAAGTATCTTTTCCGAAAACAACGCTATGAGACTAGATATCAAATACAGGAAAAAATCTGTGAGAAATACAAACACATGGAGGCCGAACAACACACTACTTAATAACCAAGAGATCACTGCAGAAATCAAAAATTACCTAGAAACAAATGACAATGAAAACACGAAGACCCAAAACCTATGGGATGCAGCAAAAGCAGTTCTAAGAGGGAAGTCTATAACAATAATATCCTACCTTAAGAAACAAGAAACGTCTCAAATAAACAACCTAAACTTACAACTAATGCAATTAGAGAAAGAAGAACAAAAACCCCGCAAAGTTAGCAGAAGAAGTCATAAAAATCACATCACAAATAAATGGCAAAGAAATGAAGAACACGACAGCAAAGATCAATAAAACCAAAAGCTGCTTCTTTGAAAAAGAAAATGGTCAGAAGAACCAAGGGAAAGACGGGAATAAAGATGACGACCTACTCGAGAATCGACTTAAGGATACAGGGAGGGGGAAGGGTAAGCTGGGACAAAGTGAGAGAGTGGCATGGACATATATACACTACCAAACATAAAAAACATAGCTAGTGGGAAGGAGCCGCATAGCACAGGGAGATGAGCTCGGTGCTTTGTGAACACCTAGAGGGGTGGGATAGAGAGGGTGGGAGGGAGGGAGATTCACGAGGGTAGAGATACGGGGACATATGTATATGTATAACTGATTCACTTTGTGCTATAGCAGAAACAGTGACACCATTGTAAAGCAATTATACTCTAATAAAGATGTTAAAACACAAGGACAACTAAAAGCTGGTTCTTTGATAAGATAAACCAAATTGATAAACCATTAGCCAGACGCATCAGAGAAAAAGAGAGAAGACTCAAATCAATAGAATTAGAAATGAAAAAGAAGAAGTAACAACTGACACTGCAGAAATACAAAGGATCATGAGAGATTACTACAAGCAACTATAGGCCAAGAAAATGAACCGCCTGGAAGAAATGGAGAAATTCTTAGAAATGCACAACCTTCCGAGACTGAACCAGGAAGAAATAGAAAATATTTAAAAAAACAATCACTAGCACTGAAATTGAAACTGTGATTACCATTCTTCCAACAGACAAAAGCCCAGGACCAGATGGCTTCACAGGCGAATTCTATCAAACATTTAGAGAAGAGCTATCACCTATCCTTCTCAAACTCTTCCAAAATACAGCAGAGTGGGAACACTCCCAAACTCATTCTGCGAGGCCACCATCACTGTGTTACCAAAACCAGACAAAGGTGTCACAAAGAAAGAAAACTATAGGCCAATATCACTGATGAACATAGATGCACAAATCCTCAACAAAATACTAACAAACAGAACCCTACAGCGCATTAAAAGGATCATACACTATGATCAAGTGGGGTTTATCCCAGGAATGCAAGACTTCTTCAATATATGCAAATCAATCAACCTGATACACCACATTAAAGAATTGAAGGAGAAAAACCATATGGTCATCTCAATAGACGCAAAGAAAGCTTTCGACAAAATTCAACACTCATTTTTCATAAAAACCCTCCAGAAAGTAGGCATAGAGGGAACTTTCCTCAACATAATACAGGCCATATATGACAAACCCACAGCAAACATTGTCCTCAATGGTGACAAAATGAAACCGTTTCCACTAAGATCAGGAACAAGACAAGGTTGCCCACTCTCACCACTATTATTCAACATAGTTTTGGAAGTTTTAGCCACAGTGATCAGAGAAGAAAAAAAATAAAAGGAATCCAAATTGGAAAAGAACAAGTAACGCTGTCACTGCTTGCAGAAGACATGATACTATACATAGAGAATCCTAAAGATGCTACCAGAAAACTACTACAGCTAATCAATGAATTTGTTAAAGTAGGAGGATACAAAATTAATGCGCAGAAATGTCTTGCATTCCTATACATTAATCATGAAAAATCTGAAAGTGAAATAAAGAAAACACTCCCATTTACCATTGCAACCAAAAGAATAAACTATCTAGGAATAAACATACCTAAGGAGAAAAAAGCCCCATATGCAGAAAATGATGACACTGATGAAAGAAATTAAAGATGATACAAATAGATGGAGAGATATACCATGTTCTTGGATTGGAAGAATCAACACTGTTAAAATGACTGTACTACCCAAAACAATCTACTGATTCAATGCAATCCCTATAAAACTACCACTGGCACTTTTCACAGAACTAGAACAGTAATTTCACAGTTTTTATGCAAACCAAAAGATCCCGAAATAGCCAAAGCAACCTGGAGAAAGCATAACGGAGCTGGAGGAATCAGGCTCCCTGACTTCAGACGATATTACAAAGCTTCATTAATGATGACAGTATGGTACTGGCACAGAAACAGAAATATAGATCAATGGAACAGGATAGAAAGCCCAGAGGTAAACCCACACACATATCATAAACTCATCATTGATAACGGAGGCAAGGATATACAATGGAGAAAAGACAGCCTCTTCAATAAGTGGTGCTGGGAAAACTGGACAGCTACATGTAAAACAATGAAATTAGAACACTCCCTAACAGCATACACAAAAGTAACCTCAAAATGGATTAAAGACCTAAATGTAAAGCCAGATGCTATCAAACTCTTAGAGGAAAACATAGGCAGAACACGCTATGACATAAATCACAGCAAGATCCTTTTTGACACACCTCCTAGAGAAATGGAAATAAAAGCAGAAATAAACAAATGGGACTTAATGAAACTTAAAAACTTGGCACAGCAAAGGAAAACATAAAAAAGATGAAAAGACAACCCTCAGAATGGTAGAAAATATTTGCAGATGAAACAAATGACAAAGGATTAATCTCCAACATTTACAAGCAGCTCATGCAGCTTAATATCAAAAAAAACAAACAACCCAATCGAAAAACGGGCAGAAAATCTAAATAGACATTTCTCAAAAGAAGATATACAGACTGCCAACAGACACATGAAAGGATGCTCAACATCACTAATCATTAGAGAAAGGCAAATCAAAACTACAGTGAAGGAGGAGCTTCAAGATGGCGGAAGAGTAAGACGTGGAGATCACCTTCCTCCCCACAAATACATCGGAAATACATCTACATGTGAAACAACTCCTACAGAACACCTACTGAACGCTGGCAGAAGACCTCAGACCTCCCAAAACGCAAGAAACTCCCCCACGTACCTGGGTACTGCAAAATAAAAAAGAAAATACAGAGACAAAAGAATAGGGAACAGACCTGCACCAGTGGGAGGGAGCTGTGAAGGAGGAAAGGTTTCCACACACTAGGAAGCCCCTTTGCAGTCGGAGACTGTGGGTGGCGGAGGGGGAAACTTCGGAGCCACAGAGGAGAGCGCAGAAACAGGGGTGCGAAGGGCAAAGCGGAGAGATTCCCGCACAGAGGATCGGTGCTGACCAGCACTCACCAGACAGAGAGGCTTGTCTGCTCTCTTGCTGGGACGGGTGGGGTCCTGGAGCTGAGGCTTGGGCATCCGAGTTCGGATCCCAGGGAGAGGACTGGGGTTGGCTGCGTGAACACAGCCTGAAGGGGGCTAGTGCGCTACAGCTAGCTGGGAGGGAGTCTGGGAAAATATCTGGAGCTGCCAAAGAGGCAAGGGACTTTTTCTTGCCTCTTTGTTTCCTGGTACACGAGGAGAGGGATTCAGAGTGCCACTTAAAGAGCTCCAGAGATGGGCGCGAGTCGCGGCTATCATCAAGGACCTCAAAGACGGGCATGAGACGCTAAGGCTGCTGCTGCAGCCACCAAGAAGTCTGTGTGCAAGCACAGGACAATACCCACACCTCCCCTCCCAGGAGCCTGTGCAGCCTGCCACTGCCAGTGTCAAATGATCTAGGGAAAACTTCCCCAGGTGAACACAAGGCATGCCTCGGGCTGTTGCAACGTCACGCTTGCCCCTCTGCCGCTGCAGGCTCACCCCACATCTGTACCCCTCCCTCCGCCCGACCTGAGCGAGCCAGAGCTCTCGAGTCAGCTGCTCCTTTAACCCCGTCCTGTCTGAGTGAAGAGCAGACGCACTCAGGTGACCTACACGCAGTGGCGGTTCCAAATCCAAAGCTGAAACTGGGAGCTGTGCAAACAATGAAGAGAAAGGGAAATCTCTCCCAGCCGCCTCAGGAGCAGTGGATTAAATGTCCACAATCAACTTGATGTACCCTGCATATGTGGAATACCTGAATAGACAATGTATCATCCCAAATTGAGGAGGTGGACTTTGGGAGCAACGATATATACATATATAATTCCGTTTTTCTATTTTTGTGAGCATGTATGCGTATGCTTCTGTGTGTGATTTTGTCTGTATAGCTTTGCTTTTATCATTTTTCCTGGGGTTCTCGCTGTCCTTTTTTTAATTTATTACTTAAATAATATTTTTCTTAGTAATTATATTTTATTTTAATAACTATATTTTATTGCATTTTATTTTACCTTCTTCTTCATTCTTTCTATTTTTCCTCCCTTTAATTCTGAGCCGTGTGGAGGACAGGCTCTTGGTGCTCCAGTCAGGCATCAGCGCTGTGCCACTGAGGTGGGACAGCCAAGCTCAGGACATTGGTCCCCAAGAGACCTACCAACTCCATGTAATATGAAACAGTGAAAATCTCCCAGAGATCTCCATCTCAACGCCAAGACTCAGCTCCATTCAACGGCCAGCAAGCTACAGTGCTGGACACCCAATGCCAAACAAGTAACAAGACAGGAACACAACCCCATCCACTAGCACAAAGGCTGCCTAAAGTCAGAGAAAGGCCACAGACACCCCAAAACACACCACCAGGCGTGGACCTGTACACCAGAAGGACAAGATCCAGTGTCATGCACCAGAACACAGGCACTAGTCCCCTCCACCAGGAAGCCTACACAACTCACTCAACCAACCTCAGCCACTGGGGACACACACCAAAGGCAACGGGAGCTACGACCCTGCAGCCTGTGATAAGGAGACCCCAAACACAGTAAGTTAAGCAAAATGAGAAGACAGAGAAACACACAGCAGATGAGGGAGCAAGGCAAAAACCCACCAGACCTATCAAATGAACAGGAAATAGGCAGTCTACCTGAAAAAGAATTCATAACCATGATATTAAAGATGATCCAAAATCTTGGAAACTGAATGGAGAACATAAAACAAACTTTTTACAAGAACCTAGAAAAACTATACAGCAAACAAACAGTGATGAACAACACAATAAAGGAAATTAAAAATTCTCTACAAGGGATCAATAGCAGAATAACGGAGGCAGAAGAACGGATAAGTGACCTGGAAGATGAAAGAGTGGAAATAACTACTGCAGAGCAGAATAAAGGGAAAAAAATGAAACGAATTGAGGACACTTTCAGACACTTCTAGGACAACATTAAACGCACCAACATCCGAATTATATGGGTCCCAGAAGAAAAAGAGGAAAAGAAAGGGACTGAGAAATTATAGTTGAAAATTCCCTAATATGGAAAAGAAAATAGCTAATCAAGTGCAGGAATCACAGAGAGTCCCATACAGGTTAAGTCCCAGGAGAAACACGCCAAGACACATATTAATCAAACTATCAAAATTAAATACAAAGAACAAATATTAAAAGCAGCAAGGGAAACACAACAAACCACACGTAAGGGAACCTCCATAAGGTTAACAGCTGACCTTTCAGCAGAAACTCTGCAAGCCAGAAGGGAGTGGCAGGAAATATTTAAAGTGATGAAGGAGAAAAACCTACAAGCAAGATTACTCTACCCAGCAGGGATCTCATTCAGATTTGATGGAAAAGTTAAAACCTTTACAGATAAGCAAAAGCTAAGAGAATTCAGCACCACCAAACCAGCTTTACAACAAATGCTAAAGGAACTTCTCTACACAGGAAACACAAGAGAAGGAAAAGACCCAAAGCAATTAAGAAAATGGTAATAGGAACATACATATTGATAATTACATTAAATGTAAATGGATTAAATGCTCCAACCAAAAGGCATAGATTGGCGGAATGGATACAAAAACAAGCCCCGTATATATGCTGCCTACAAGAGACCCACTTCATACCTAGGGACACATACAGACTGAAAGTGAGGGGATGGAAAAAGATAGCCCATGCAAATGGAAATCAAAAGCAAGCTGGAGTAGCAATTCTCATATCAGACAAAATACACTTTGAAACAAAGACTATTACAAGAGACAAACAAGGACACTACATAATGCTCAAGGGATCAATCCAAGAAGAAGATATAACAATTGTAAGTACTTATGCACCCAACATAGGAGTACCTCACTACATAAGGCAAATACTAACAGCCATAAAAGGGGAAATCGACAGTATCAGAGTCATAGTAGGGGACTTTAACACCCCACTTTCATCAATGGACAGATGAGCCAAAATGAAAATAAATGAGGAAACACAAGCTTTAAATGATACGTTAAACGAGATGGACTTAAATAATATTTATAGGACATTCCATCCAAAAACAACAAAATACACATTCTTCTCAAGTGCTCATGGAACATCCTCCAGGATAGACCATATCATGGGTCACAAACCAAGCCATGGTAAATTTAAGAAAATTGAAATCATATCAAGTATCTTTTCCGAAAACAACGCTATGAGACTAGATATCAATTACAGGAAAAAATCTGTAAGAAATACAAACACATGGAGGTCGAACAACACACTACTTAATAACCAAGAGATCACTGCAGAAATCAAAAAATACCTAGAAACAAATGACAATGAAAACACGAAGACCCAAAACCTATGGGATGCAGCAAAAGCAGTTCTAAGAGGGAAGTCTATAACAATACTATCCTACCTTAAGAAAGAAGAAACGTCTCAAATAAACAACCTAAACTTACAACTAATGCAATTAGAGAAAGAAGAACAAAAACCCCGCAAAGTTAGCAGAAGGAAAGAAGTCATAAAAATCACATCACAAATAAATGGCAAAGAAATGAAGAACACGACAGCAAAGATCAATAAAACCAAAAGCTGCTTCTTTGAAAAAGAAAATGGTCAGAAGAACCAGGGGAAAGACGGGAATAAAGATGAAGACCTACTCGAGAATCGACTTAAGGATACAGGGAGGGGGAAGGGTAAGCTGGGACAAAGTGAGAGAGTGGCATGGACATATATACACTACCAAACATAAAAAACATAGCTAGTGGGAAGGAGCCGCATAGCACAGGGAGATGAGCTCGGTGCTTTGTGAACACCTAGAGAGGTGGGATAGAGAGGGTGGGAGGGAGGGAGATTCACGAGGGTAGAGATACGGGGACATATGTATATGTATAACTGATTCACTTTGTGCTATAGGAGAAACAGTGACACCATTGTAAAGCAATTATACTCTAATAAAGATGTTAAAACACAAGGACAACTAAAAGCTGGTTCTTTGATAAGATAAACCAAATTGATAAACCATTAGCCAGACGCATCAGAGAAAAAGAGAGAAGACTCAAATCAATAGAATTAGAAATGAAAAAGAAGAAGTAACAACTGACACTGCAGAAATACAAAGGATCATGAGAGATTACTACAAGCAACTATATGCCAAGAAAATGAACCGCCTGGAAGAAATGGAGAAATTCTCAGAAATGCACAACCTTCCGAGACTGAACCAGGAAGAAATAGAAAATATTAAAAAAAACAATCACTAGCACTGAAATTGAAACTGTGATTACCATTCTTCCAACAGACAAAAGCCCAGGACCAGATGGCTTCACAGGCGAATTCTATCAAACATTTAGAGAAGAGCTATCACCTATCCTTCTCAAACTCTTCCAAAATATAGCAGAGTGGGAACACTCCCAAACTCATTCTACGAGGCCACCATCACTGTGATACCAAAACCAGACAAAGGTGTCACAAAGAAAGAAAACTATAGGCCAATATCACTGATGAACATAGATGCACAAATCCTCAACAAAATACTAACAAACAGAACCCTACAGCGCATTAAAAGGATCATACACTATGATCAAGTGGGGTTTATCGCAGGAATGCAAGACTTCTTCAATATATGCAAATCAATCAACCTGATACACCATATTAAAGAATTGAAGGAGAAAAACCATATGATCATCTCAATAGACGCAAAGAAAGCTTTCGACAAAATTCAACACTCATTTTTCATAAAAACCTTCCAGAAAGTAGGCATAGAGGGAACTTTCCTCAACCTAATACAGGCCATATATGACAAACCCACAGCAAACATTGTCCTCAATGGTGACAAAATGAAACCGTTTCCACTAAGATCAGGAACAAGACAAGGTTGCCCACTCTCACCACTATTATTCAACATAGTTTTGGAAGTTTTAGCCACAGTGATCAGAGAAGAAAAAAAATAAAAGGAATCCAAATTGGAAAAGAACAAGTAACGCTGTCACTGCTTGCAGAAGGCATGATACTATACATAGAGAATCCTAAAGATGCTACCAGAAAACTGCTAGAGCTAATCAATGAATTTGTTAAAGTAGGAGGAAACAAAATTAATGCGCATAAATGTCTTGCATTCCTATACACTAATCATGAAAAATCTGAAAGTGAAATAAAGAAAACACTCCCATTTACCATTGCAACCAGAAGAATAAACTATCTAGGAATAAACCTACCTAAGGAGAAAAAGCCCCATATGCAGAAAATGATGACACTGATGAAAGAAATTAAAGATGATACGAAAAGATGGAGAGATATACCATGTTCTTGGATTGGAAGAATCAACACTGTTAAAATGACTGTACTACCCAAAACAATCTACTGATTCAATGCAATCCCTCTAAAACTACCACTGGCACTTTTCACAGAACTAGAACAGTAATTTCACAGTTTTTATGCAAACCAAAAGATCCCGAAATAGCCAAAGCAACCTGGAGAAAGCATAACGGAGCTGGAGGAATCAGGCTCCCTGACTTCAGACGATATTACAAAGCTTCATTAATGATGACAGTATGGTACTGGCACAGAAACAGAAATATAGATCAATGGAACAGGATAGAAAGCCCAGAGGTAAACCCACACACATATCATAAACTCATCATTGATAACGGAGGCAAGGATATACAATGGAGAAAAGACAGCCTCTTCAATAAGTGGTGCTGGGAAAACTGGACAGCTACATGTAAAACAATGAAATTAGAACACTCCCTAACAGCATACACAAAAGTAACCTCAAAATGGATTAAAGACCTAAATGTAAAGCCAGATGCTATCAAACTCTTAGAGGAAAACATAGGCAGAACACGCTATGACATAAATCACAGCAAGATCCTTTTTGACACACCTCCTAGAGAAATGGAAATAAAAGCAGAAATAAACAAATGGGACTTAATGAAACTTAAAAACTTGGCACAGCAAAGGAAAACATAAAAAAGATGAAAAGACAACCCTCAGAATGGTAGAAAATATTTGCAGATGAAACAAATGACAAAGGATTAATCTCCAACATTTACAAGCAGCTCATGCAGCTTAATATCAAAAAAAACAAACAACCCAATCGAAAAACGGGCAGAAAATCTAAATAGACATTTCTCAAAAGAAGATATACAGACTGCCAACAGACACATGAAAGGATGCTCAACATCACTAATCATTAGAGAAAGGCAAATCAAAACTACAATGAAGGAGGAGCTTCAAGATGGCGGAAGAGTAAGACGTGGAGATCACCTTCCTCCCCACAAATACATCGGAAATACATCTACATGTGAAACAACTCCTACAGAACACCTACTGAACGCTGGCAGAAGACCTCAGACCTCCCAAAACGCAAGAAACTCCCCCACGTACCTGGGTACTGCAAAATAAAAAAGAAAATACAGAGACAAAAGAATAGGGAACAGACCTGCACCAGTGGGAGGGAGCTGTGAAGGAGGAAAGGTTTCCACACACTAGGAAGCCCCTTTGCAGTCGGAGACTGTGGGAGGCGGAGGGGGAAACTTCGGAGCCACAGAGGAGAGCGCAGAAACAGGGGTCCGAAGGGCAAAGCGGAGAGATTCCCGCACAGAGGATCGGTGCTGACCAGCACTCACCAGACAGAGAGGCTTGTCTGCTCTCTTGCGGGGACGGGTGGGGTCCTGGAGCTGAGGCCTGGGCATCCGAGTTCGGATCCCACGGAGAGGACTGGGTTTGGCTGCGTGAACACAGCCTGAAGGGGGCTAGTGCACTACAGCTAGCTGGGAGGGAGTCTGGGAAAATATCTGGAGCTGCCAAAGAGGCAAGAGACTTTTTCTTGCCTCTTTGTTTCCTGGTACACGAGGAGAGGGATTCAGAGTGCCACTTAAAGAGCTCCAGAGATGGGCGCGAGTCGCGGCTATCATCAAGGACCTCAAAGACGGGCATGAGACGCTAAGGCTGCTGCTGCAGCCACCAAGAAGTCTGTGTGCAAGCACAGGACAATACCCACACCTCCCCTCCCAGGAGCCTGTGCAGCCTGCCACTGCCAGTGTCAAATGATCTAGGGAAAACTTCCCCAGGTGAACACAAGGCATGCCTCGGGCTGTTGCAACGTCACGCTTGCCCCTCTGCCGCTGCAGGCTCACCCCACATCTGTACCCCTCCCTCCGCCCGACCTGAGCGAGTCAGCTGCTCCTTTAACCCCGTCCTGTCTGAGTGAAGAGCAGACGCACTCAGGTGACCTACACGCAGTGGCGGTTCCAAATCCAAAGCTGAAACTGGGAGCTGTGCAAACAATGAAGAGAAAGGGAAATCTCTCCCAGCCGCCTCAGGAGCAGTGGATTAAATGTCCACAATCAACTTGATGGACCCTGCATATGTGGAATACCTGAATAGACAATGTATCATCCCAAATTGAGGAGGTGGACTTTGGGAGCAACGATATATACATATATAATTCCGTTTTTCTATTTTTGTGAGCATGTATGCGTATGCTTCTGTGTGTGATTTTGTCTGTATAGCTTTGCTTTTATCATTTTTCCTGGGGTTCTCTCTGTCCTTTTTTTAATTTATTACTTAAATAATATTTTTCTTAGTAATTATATTTTATTTTAATAACTATATTTTATTGCATTTTATTTTACCTTCTTCTTCTTTCTTTCTATTTTTCCTCCCTTTAATTCTGAGCCGTGTGGAGGACAGGCTCTTGGTGCTCCAGTCAGGCATCAGCGCTGTGCCACTGAGGTGGGACAGCCAAGCTCAGGACATTGGTCCACAAGAGACCTACCAACTCCATGTAATATGAAACAGGGAAAATCTCCCAGAGATCTCCATCTCAACGCCAAGACTCAGCTCCATTCAACGGCCAGCAAGCTACAGTGCTGGACACCCAATGCCAAACAAGTAACAAGACAGGAACACAACCCCATCCACTAGCACAAAGGCTGCCTAAAGTCATAGAAAGGCCACAGACACCCCAAAACACACCACCAGACGTGGACCTGTACACCAGAAGGACAAGATCCAGTGTCATGCACCAGAACACAGGCACTAGTCCCCTCCACCAGGAAGCCTACACAACTCACTCAACCAACCTCAGCCACTGGGGACAGACACCAAAGGCAACGGGAGCTACGACCCTGCAGCCTGTGATAAGGAGACCCCAAACACAGTAAGTTAAGCAAAATGAGAAGACAGACAAACACACAGCAGATGAGGGAGCAAGGCAAAAACCCACCAGACCTATCAAATGAACAGGAAATAGGCAGTCTACCTGAAAAAGAATTCATAACCATGATATTAAAGATGATCCAAAATCTTGGAAACTGAATGGAGAACATAAAAGAAACTTTTTACAAGAACCTAGAAAAACTATACAGCAAACAAACAGTGATGAACAACACAATAAATGAAATTAAAAATTCTCTAGAAGGGATCAATAGCAGAATAACGGAGGCAGAAGAACGGATAAGTGACCTGGAAGATAAAAGAGTGGAAATAACTACTGCAGAGCAGAATAAAGGGAAAAAAATGAAAAGAATTGAGGACACTTTCAGACACTTCTAGGACAACATTAAATGCACCAACATTCGAATTATAGGGGTCCCAGAAGAAAAAGAGGAAAAGAAAGGGACTGAGAAATTATAGTTGAAAACTTCCCTAATATGGAAAAGGAAATAGCTAATCAAGTGCAGGAATCACAGAGAGTCCCATACAGGTTAAATCCCAGGAGAAACACGCCAAGACACAAATTAATCAAACTATCAAAAATTAAATACAAAGAACAAATATTAAAAGCAGCAAGGGAAACACAAGAAATCACACATAAGGGAACCTCCATAAGGTTAACAGCTGACCTTTCAGCAGAAACTCTGCAAGCCAGAAGGGAGTGGCAGGAAATATTTAAAGTGATGAAGGAGAAAAACCTACAAGCAAGATTACTCTACCCAGCAGGGATCTCATTCAGATTTGATGGAGAAGTTAAAACCTTTACAGATAAGCAAAAGCTAAGAGAATTCAGCACCACCAAACCAGCTTTACAACAAATGCTAAAGGAACTTCTCTACGCAGGAAACACAAGAGAAGGAAAAGACCCAAAGCAATTAAGAAAATGGTAATAGGAACATACATATTGATAATTACATTAAATGTAAATGGATTAAATGCTCCAACCAAAAGGCATAGATTGGCGGAATGGATACAAAAACAAGCCCCGTATATAAGCTGCCTACAAGAGACCCACTTCATACCTAGGGACACATACAGACTGAAAGTGAGGGGATGGAAAAAGATAGCCCATGCAAATGGAAATCAAAAGCAAGCTGGAGTAGCAATTCTCATATCAGACAAAATACACTTTGAAACAAAGACTATTACAAGAGACAAAGAAGGACACTACATAATGCTCAAGGGATCAATCCAAGAAGAAGATATAACAATTGTAAGTATTTATGCACCCAACATAGGAGTACCGCACTACATAAGGCAAATACTAACAGCCATAAAAGGGGAAATCGACAGTATCACAGTCATAGTAGGGGACTTTAACACCCCACTTTCAACAATGGACAGATGATCCAAAATGAACATAAATGAGGAAACACAAGCTTTAAATGATACGTTAAACGAGATGGACTTAAATAATATTTATAGGACATTCCATCCAAAAACAACAGAATACACATTCTTCTCAAGTGCTCATGGAACATTCTCCAGGATAGACCATATCGTGGGTCACAAACCAAGCCATGGTAAATTTAAGAAAATTGAAATCATATCAAGTATCTTTTCCGAAAACAACGCTATGAGACTAGATATCAAATACAGGAAAAAATCTGTGAGAAATACAAACACATGGAGGCCGAACAACACACTACTTAATAACCAGGAGATCACTGCAGAAATCAAAAATTACCTAGAAACAAATGACAATGAAAACACGAAGACCCAAAACCTATGGGATGCAGCAAAAGCAGTTCTAAGAGGGAAGTCTATAACAATAATATCCTACCTTAAGAAACAAGAAACGTCTCAAATAAACAACCTAAACTTACAACTAATGCAATTAGAGAAAGAAGAACAAAAACCCCGCAAAGTTAGCAGAAGAAGTCATAAAAATCACATCACAAATAAATGGCAAAGAAATGAAGAACACGACAGCAAAGATCAATAAAACCAAAAGCTGCTTCTTTGAAAAAGAAAATGGTCAGAAGAACCAAGGGAAAGACGGGAATAAAGATGACGACCTACTCGAGAATCGACTTAAGGATACAGGGAGGGGGAAGGGTAAGCTGGGACAAAGTGAGAGAGTGGCATGGACATATATACACTACCAAACATAAAAAACATAGCTAGTGGGAAGGAGCCGCATAGCACAGGGAGATGAGCTCGGTGCTTTGTGAACACCTAGAGGGGTGGGATAGAGAGGGTGGGAGGGAGGGAGATTCACGAGGGTAGAGATACGGGGACATATGTATATGTATAACTGATTCACTTTGTGCTATAGCAGAAACAGTGACACCATTGTAAAGCAATTATACTCTAATAAAGATGTTAAAACACAAGGACAACTAAAAGCTGGTTCTTTGATAAGATAAACCAAATTGATAAACCATTAGCCAGACGCATCAGAGAAAAAGAGAGAAGACTCAAATCAATAGAATTAGAAATGAAAAAGAAGAAGTAACAACTGACACTGCAGAAATACAAAGGATCATGAGAGATTACTACAAGCAACTATAGGCCAAGAAAATGAACCGCCTGGAAGAAATGGAGAAATTCTTAGAAATGCACAACCTTCCGAGACTGAACCAGGAAGAAATAGAAAATATTTAAAAAAACAATCACTAGCACTGAAATTGAAACTGTGATTACCATTCTTCCAACAGACAAAAGCCCAGGACCAGATGGCTTCACAGGCGAATTCTATCAAACATTTAGAGAAGAGCTATCACCTATCCTTCTCAAACTCTTCCAAAATACAGCAGAGTGGGAACACTCCCAAACTCATTCTGCGAGGCCACCATCACTGTGTTACCAAAACCAGACAAAGGTGTCACAAAGAAAGAAAACTATAGGCCAATATCACTGATGAACATAGATGCACAAATCCTCAACAAAATACTAACAAACAGAACCCTACAGCGCATTAAAAGGATCATACACTATGATCAAGTGGGGTTTATCCCAGGAATGCAAGACTTCTTCAATATATGCAAATCAATCAACCTGATACACCACATTAAAGAATTGAAGGAGAAAAACCATATGGTCATCTCAATAGACGCAAAGAAAGCTTTCGACAAAATTCAACACTCATTTTTCATAAAAACCCTCCAGAAAGTAGGCATAGAGGGAACTTTCCTCAACATAATACAGGCCATATATGACAAACCCACAGCAAACATTGTCCTCAATGGTGACAAAATGAAACCGTTTCCACTAAGATCAGGAACAAGACAAGGTTGCCCACTCTCACCACTATTATTCAACATAGTTTTGGAAGTTTTAGCCACAGTGATCAGAGAAGAAAAAAAATAAAAGGAATCCAAATTGGAAAAGAACAAGTAACGCTGTCACTGCTTGCAGAAGACATGATACTATACATAGAGAATCCTAAAGATGCTACCAGAAAACTACTACAGCTAATCAATGAATTTGTTAAAGTAGGAGGATACAAAATTAATGCGCAGAAATGTCTTGCATTCCTATACATTAATCATGAAAAATCTGAAAGTGAAATAAAGAAAACACTCCCATTTACCATTGCAACCAAAAGAATAAACTATCTAGGAATAAACCTACCTAAGGAGAAAAAAGCCCCATATGCAGAAAATGATGACACTGATGAAAGAAATTAAAGATGATACAAATAGATGGAGAGATATACCATGTTCTTGGATTGGAAGAATCAACACTGTTAAAATGACTGTACTACCCAAAACAATCTACTGATTCAATGCAATCCCTATAAAACTACCACTGGCACTTTTCACAGAACTAGAACAGTAATTTCACAGTTTTTATGCAAACCAAAAGATCCCGAAATAGCCAAAGCAACCTGGAGAAAGCATAACGGAGCTGGAGGAATCAGGCTCCCTGACTTCAGACGATATTACAAAGCTTCATTAATGATGACAGTATGGTACTGGCACAGAAACAGAAATATAGATCAATGGAACAGGATAGAAAGCCCAGAGGTAAACCCACACACATATCATAAACTCATCATTGATAACGGAGGCAAGGATATACAATGGAGAAAAGACAGCCTCTTCAATAAGTGGTGCTGGGAAAACTGGACAGCTACATGTAAAACAATGAAATTAGAACACTCCCTAACAGCATACACAAAAGTAACCTCAAAATGGATTAAAGACCTAAATGTAAAGCCAGATGCTATCAAACTCTTAGAGGAAAACATAGGCAGAACACGCTATGACATAAATCACAGCAAGATCCTTTGTGACACACCTCCTAGAGAAATGGAAATAAAAGCAGAAATAAACAAATGGGACTTAATGAAACTTAAAACCTTTGCACAGCAAAGGAAAACATAAAAAAATGAAAAGACAACCCTCAGAATGGTAGAAAATATTTGCAGATGAAACAAATGACAAAGGATTAATCTCCAACATTTACAAGCAGCTCATGCAGCTTAATATCAAAAAAAAACAAACAACCCAATCGAAAAACGGGCAGAAAATCTAAATAGACATTTCTCAAAAGAAGATATACAGACTGCCAACAGACACATGAAAGGATGCTCAACAACACTAATCATTAGAGAAAGTCAAATCAAAACTACAATGAAGGAGGAGCTTCAAGATGGCGGAAGAGTAAGACGTGGAGATCACCTTCCTCCCCACAAATACATCGGAAATACATCTACATGTGAAACAACTCCTACAGAACACCTACTGAACGCTGGCAGAAGACCTCAGACCTCCCAAAACGCAAGAAACTCCCCCACGTACCTGGGTACTGCAAAATAAAAAAGAAAATACAGAGACAAAAGAATAGGGAACAGACCTGCACCAGTGGGAGGGAGCTGTGAAGGAGGAAAGGTTTCCACACACTAGGAAGCCCCTTTGCAGTCGGAGACTGTGGGTGGCGGAGGGGGAAACTTCGGAGCCACAGAGGAGAGCGCAGAAACAGGGGTGCGAAGGGCAAAGCGGAGAGATTCCCGCACAGAGGATCGGTGCTGACCAGCACTCACCAGACAGAGAGGCTTGTCTGCTCTCTTGCTGGGACGGGTGGGGTCCTGGAGCTGAGGCTTGGGCATCCGAGTTCGGATCCCTGGGAGAGGACTGGGGTTGGCTGCGTGAACACAGCCTGAAGGGGGCTAGTGCGCTACAGCTAGCTGGGAGGGAGTCTGGGAAAATATCTGGAGCTGCCAAAGAGGCAAGGGACTTTTTCTTGCCTCTTTGTTTCCTGGTACACGAGGAGAGGGATTCAGAGTGCCACTTAAAGAGCTCCAGAGATGGGCGCGAGTCGCGGCTATCATCAAGGACCTCAAAGACGGGCATGAGACGCTAAGGCTGCTGCTGCAGCCACCAAGAAGTCTGTGTGCAAGCACAGGACAATACCCACACCTCCCCTCCCAGGAGCCTGTGCAGCCTGCCACTGCCAGTGTCAAATGATCTAGGGAAAACTTCCCCAGGTGAACACAAGGCATGCCTCGGGCTGTTGCAACGTCACGCTTGCCCCTCTGCCGCTGCAGGCTCACCCCACATCTGTACCCCTCCCTCCGCCCGACCTGAGCGAGCCAGAGCTCTCGAGTCAGCTGCTTCTTTAACCCCGTCCTGTCTGAGTGAAGAGCAGACGCACTCAGGTGACCTACACGCAGTGGCGGTTCCAAATCCAAAGCTGAAACTGGGAGCTGTGCAAACAATGAAGAGAAAGGGAAATCTCTCCCAGCCGCCTCAGGAGCAGTGGATTAAATGTCCACAATCAACTTGATGTACCCTGCATATGTGGAATACCTGAATAGACAATGTATCATCCCAAATTGAGGAGGTGGACTTTGGGAGCAACGATATATACATATATAATTCCGTTTTTCTATTTTTGTGAGCATGTATGCGTATGCTTCTGTGTGTGATTTTGTCTGTATAGCTTTGCTTTTATCATTTTTCCTGGGGTTCTCGCTGTCCTTTTTTTAATTTATTACTTAAATAATATTTTTCTTAGTAATTATATTTTATTTTAATAACTATATTTTATTGCATTTTATTTTACCTTCTTCTTCTTTCTTTCTATTTTTCCTCCCTTTAATTCTGAGCTGTGTGGAGGACAGGCTCTTGGTGCTCCAGTCAGGCATCAGCGCTGTGCCACTGAGGTGGGACAGCCAAGCTCAGGACATTGGTCCACAAGAGACCTACCAACTCCATGTAATATGAAACAGTGAAAATCTCCCAGAGATCTCCATCTCAACGCCAAGACTCAGCTCCATTCAACGGCCAGCAAGCTACAGTGCTGGACACCCAATGCCAAACAAGTAACAAGACAGGAACACAACCCCATCCACTAGCACAAAGGCTGCCTAAAGTCATAGAAAGGCCACAGACACCCCAAAACACACCACCAGACGTGGACCTGTACACCAGAAGGACAAGATCCAGTGTCATGCACCAGAACACAGGCACTAGTCCCCTCCACCAGGAAGCCTACACAACTCACTCAACCAACCTCAGCCACTGGGGACAGACACCAAAGGCAACGGGAGCTACGACCCTGCAGCCTGTGATAAGGAGACCCCAAACACAGTAAGTTAAGCAAAATGAGAAGACAGACAAACACACAGCAGATGAGGGAGCAAGGCAAAAACCCACCAGACCTATCAAATGAACAGGAAATAGGCAGTCTACCTGAAAAAGAATTCATAACCATGATATTAAAGATGATCCAAAATCTTGGAAACTGAATGGAGAAAATAAAACAAACTTTTTACAAGAACCTAGAAAAACTATACAGCAAACAAACAGTGATGAACAACACAATAAAGGAAATTAAAAATTCTCTACAAGGGATCAATAGCAGAATAACGGAGGCAGAAGAACGGATAAGTGACCTGGAAGATGAAAGAGTGGAAATAACTACTGCAGAGCAGAATAAAGGGAAAAAAATGAAACGAATTGAGGACACTTTCAGACACTTCTAGGACAACATTAAACGCACCAACATCCGAATTATATGGGTCCCAGAAGAAAAAGAGGAAAAGAAAGGGACTGAGAAATTATAGTTGAAAATTCCCTAATATGGAAAAGAAAATAGCTAATCAAGTGCAGGAATCACAGAGAGTCCCATACAGGTTAAGTCCCAGGAGAAACACGCCAAGACACATATTAATCAAACTATCAAAATTAAATACAAAGAACAAATATTAAAAGCAGCAAGGGAAACACAACAAACCACACATAAGGGAACCTCCATAAGGTTAACAGCTGACCTTTCAGCAGAAACTCTGCAAGCCAGAAGGGAGTGGCAGGAAATATTTAAAGTGATGAAGGAGAAAAACCTACAAGCAAGATTACTCTACCCAGCAGGGATCTCATTCAGATTTGATGGAAAAGTTAAAACCTTTACAGATAAGCAAAAGCTAAGAGAATTCAGCACCACCAAACCAGCTTTACAACAAATGCTAAAGGAACTTCTCTACGCAGGAAACACAAGAGAAGGAAAAGACCCAAAGCAATTAAGAAAATGGTAATAGGAACATACATATTGATAATTACATTAAATGTAAATGGATTAAATGCTCCAACCAAAAGGCATAGATTGGCGGAATGGATACAAAAACAAGCCCCGTATATAAGCTGCCTACAAGAGACCCACTTCATACCTAGGGACACATACAGACTGAAAGTGAGGGGATGGAAAAAGATAGCCCATGCAAATGGAAATCAAAAGCAAGCTGGAGTAGCAATTCTCATATCAGACAAAATACACTTTGAAACAAAGACTATTACAAGAGACAAAGAAGGACACTACATAATGCTCAAGGGATCAATCCAAGAAGAAAATATAACAATTGTAAGTATTTATGCACCCAACATAGGAGTACCGCACTACATAAGGCAAATACTAACAGCCATAAAAGGGGAAATCGACAGTATCACAGTCATAGTAGGGGACTTTAACACCCCACTTTCAACAATGGACAGATGATCCAAAATGAACATAAATGAGGAAACACAAGCTTTAAATGATACGTTAAACGAGATGGACTTAAATAATATTTATAGGACATTCCATCCAAAAACAACAGAATACACATTCTTCTCAAGTGCTCATGGAACATTCTCCAGGATAGACCATATCGTGGGTCACAAACCAAGCCATGGTAAATTTAAGAAAATTGAAATCATATCAAGTATCTTTTCCGAAAACAACGCTATGAGACTAGATATCAAATACAGGAAAAAATCTGTGAGAAATACAAACACATGGAGGCCGAACAACACACTACTTAATAACCAGGAGATCACTGCAGAAATCAAAAATTACCTAGAAACAAATGACAATGAAAACACGAAGACCCAAAACCTATGGGATGCAGCAAAAGCAGTTCTAAGAGGGAAGTCTATAACAATAATATCCTACCTTAAGAAACAAGAAACGTCTCAAATAAACAACCTAAACTTACAACTAATGCAATTAGAGAAAGAAGAACAAAAACCCCGCAAAGTTAGCAGAAGAAGTCATAAAAATCACATCACAAATAAATGGCAAAGAAATGAAGAACACGACAGCAAAGATCAATAAAACCAAAAGCTGCTTCTTTGAAAAAGAAAATGGTCAGAAGAACCAAGGGAAAGACGGGAATAAAGATGACGACCTACTCGAGAATCGACTTAAGGATACAGGGAGGGGGAAGGGTAAGCTGGGACAAAGTGAGAGAGTGGCATGGACATATATACACTACCAAACATAAAAAACATAGCTAGTGGGAAGGAGCCGCATAGCACAGGGAGATGAGCTCGGTGCTTTGTGAACACCTAGAGGGGTGGGATAGAGAGGGTGGGAGGGAGGGAGATTCACGAGGGTAGAGATACGGGGACATATGTATATGTATAACTGATTCACTTTGTGCTATAGCAGAAACAGTGACACCATTGTAAAGCAATTATACTCTAATAAAGATGTTAAAACACAAGGACAACTAAAAGCTGGTTCTTTGATAAGATAAACCAAATTGATAAACCATTAGCCAGACGCATCAGAGAAAAAGAGAGAAGACTCAAATCAATAGAATTAGAAATGAAAAAGAAGAAGTAACAACTGACACTGCAGAAATACAAAGGATCATGAGAGATTACTACAAGCAACTATAGGCCAAGAAAATGAACCGCCTGGAAGAAATGGAGAAATTCTTAGAAATGCACAACCTTCCGAGACTGAACCAGGAAGAAATAGAAAATATTTAAAAAAACAATCACTAGCACTGAAATTGAAACTGTGATTACCATTCTTCCAACAGACAAAAGCCCAGGACCAGATGGCTTCACAGGCGAATTCTATCAAACATTTAGAGAAGAGCTATCACCTATCCTTCTCAAACTCTTCCAAAATACAGCAGAGTGGGAACACTCCCAAACTCATTCTGCGAGGCCACCATCACTGTGTTACCAAAACCAGACAAAGGTGTCACAAAGAAAGAAAACTATAGGCCAATATCACTGATGAACATAGATGCACAAATCCTCAACAAAATACTAACAAACAGAACCCTACAGCGCATTAAAAGGATCATACACTATGATCAAGTGGGGTTTATCCCAGGAATGCAAGACTTCTTCAATATATGCAAATCAATCAACCTGATACACCACATTAAAGAATTGAAGGAGAAAAACCATATGGTCATCTCAATAGACGCAAAGAAAGCTTTCGACAAAATTCAACACTCATTTTTCATAAAAACCCTCCAGAAAGTAGGCATAGAGGGAACTTTCCTCAACATAATACAGGCCATATATGACAAACCCACAGCAAACATTGTCCTCAATGGTGACAAAATGAAACCGTTTCCACTAAGATCAGGAACAAGACAAGGTTGCCCACTCTCACCACTATTATTCAACATAGTTTTGGAAGTTTTAGCCACAGTGATCAGAGAAGAAAAAAAATAAAAGGAATCCAAATTGGAAAAGAACAAGTAACGCTGTCACTGCTTGCAGAAGACATGATACTATACATAGAGAATCCTAAAGATGCTACCAGAAAACTACTACAGCTAATCAATGAATTTGTTAAAGTAGGAGGATACAAAATTAATGCGCAGAAATGTCTTGCATTCCTATACATTAATCATGAAAAATCTGAAAGTGAAATAAAGAAAACACTCCCATTTACCATTGCAACCAAAAGAATAAACTATCTAGGAATAAACCTACCTAAGGAGAAAAAAGCCCCATATGCAGAAAATGATGACACTGATGAAAGAAATTAAAGATGATACAAATAGATGGAGAGATATACCATGTTCTTGGATTGGAAGAATCAACACTGTTAAAATGACTGTACTACCCAAAACAATCTACTGATTCAATGCAATCCCTATAAAACTACCACTGGCACTTTTCACAGAACTAGAACAGTAATTTCACAGTTTTTATGCAAACCAAAAGATCCCGAAATAGCCAAAGCAACCTGGAGAAAGCATAACGGAGCTGGAGGAATCAGGCTCCCTGACTTCAGACGATATTACAAAGCTTCATTAATGATGACAGTATGGTACTGGCACAGAAACAGAAATATAGATCAATGGAACAGGATAGAAAGCCCAGAGGTAAACCCACACACATATCATAAACTCATCATTGATAACGGAGGCAAGGATATACAATGGAGAAAAGACAGCCTCTTCAATAAGTGGTGCTGGGAAAACTGGACAGCTACATGTAAAACAATGAAATTAGAACACTCCCTAACAGCACACACAAAAGTAACCTCAAAATGGATTAAAGACCTAAATGTAAAGCCAGATGCTATCAAACTCTTAGAGGAAAACATAGGCAGAACACGCTATGACATAAATCACAGCAAGATCCTTTTTGACACACCTCCTAGAGAAATGGAAATAAAAGCAGAAATAAACAAATGGGACTTAATGAAACTTAAAACCTTTGCACAGCAAAGGAAAACATAAAAAAGATGAAAAGACAACCCTCAGAATGGTAGAAAATATTTCCAGATGAAACAAATGACAAAGGATTAATCTCCAACATTTACAAGCAGCTCATGCAGCTTAATATCAAAAAAAACAAACAACCCAATCGAAAAACGGGCAGAAATTCTAAATAGACATTTCTCAAAAGAAGATATACAGACTGCCAACAGACACATGAAAGGATGCTCAACATCACTAATCATTAGAGAAAGGCAAATCAAAACTACAATGAAGGAGGAGCTTCAAGATGGCGGAAGAGTAAGACGTGGAGATCACCTTCCTCCCCACAAATACATCGGAAATACATCTACATGTGAAACAACTCCTACAGAACACCTACTGAACGCTGGCAGAAGACCTCAGACCTCCCAAAACGCAAGAAACTCCCCCACGTACCTGGGTACTGCAAAATAAAAAAGAAAATACAGAGACAAAAGAATAGGGAACAGACCTGCACCAGTGGGAGGGAGCTGTGAAGGAGGAAAGGTTTCCACACACTAGGAAGCCCCTTTGCAGTCGGAGACTGTGGGTGGCGGAGGGGGAAACTTCGGAGCCACAGAGGAGAGCGCAGAAACAGGGGTGCGAAGGGCAAAGCGGAGAGATTCCCGCACAGAGGATCGGTGCTGACCAGCACTCACCAGACAGAGAGGCTTGTCTGCTCTCTTGCTGGGACGGGTGGGGTCCTGGAGCTGAGGCTTGGGCATCCGAGTTCGGATCCCTGGGAGAGGACTGGGGTTGGCTGCGTGAACACAGCCTGAAGGGGGCTAGTGCGCTACAGCTAGCTGGGAGGGAGTCTGGGAAAATATCTGGAGCTGCCAAAGAGGCAAGGGACTTTTTCTTGCCTCTTTGTTTCCTGGTACACGAGGAGAGGGATTCAGAGTGCCACTTAAAGAGCTCCAGAGATGGGCGCGAGTCGCGGCTATCGTCAAGGACCTCAAAGACGGGCATGAGACGCTAAGGCTGCTGCTGCAGCCACCAAGAAGTCTGTGTGCAAGCACAGGACAATACCCACACCTCCCCTCCCAGGAGCCTGTGCAGCCTGCCACTGCCAGTGTCAAATGATCTAGGGAAAACTTCCCCAGGTGAACACAAGGCATGCCTCGGGCTGTTGCAACGTCACGCTTGCCCCTCTGCCGCTGCAGGCTCACCCCACATCTGTACCCCTCCCTCCGCCCGACCTGAGCGAGCCAGAGCTCTCGAGTCAGCTGCTTCTTTAACCCCGTCCTGTCTGAGTGAAGAGCAGACGCACTCAGGTGACCTACACGCAGTGGCGGTTCCAAATCCAAAGCTGAAACTGGGAGCTGTGCAAACAATGAAGAGAAAGGGAAATCTCTCCCAGCCGCCTCAGGAGCAGTGGATTAAATGTCCACAATCAACTTGATGTACCCTGCATATGTGGAATACCTGAATAGACAATGTATCATCCCAAATTGAGGAGGTGGACTTTGGGAGCAACGATATATACATATATAATTCCGTTTTTCTATTTTTGTGAGCATGTATGCGTATGCTTCTGTGTGTGATTTTGTCTGTATAGCTTTGCTTTTATCATTTTTCCTGGGGTTCTCGCTGTCCTTTTTTTAATTTATTACTTAAATAATATTTTTCTTAGTAATTATATTTTATTTTAATAACTATATTTTATTGCATTTTATTTTACCTTCTTCTTCTTTCTTTCTATTTTTCCTCCCTTTAATTCTGAGCTGTGTGGAGGACAGGCTCTTGGTGCTCCAGTCAGGCATCAGCGCTGTGCCACTGAGGTGGGACAGCCAAGCTCAGGACATTGGTCCCCAAGAGACCTACCAACTCCATGTAATATGAAACAGTGAAAATCTCCCAGAGATCTCCATCTCAACGCCAAGACTCAGCTCCATTCAACGGCCAGCAAGCTACAGTGCTGGACACCCAATGCCAAACAAGTAACAAGACAGGAACACAACCCCATCCACTAGCACAAAGGCTGCCTAAAGTCATAGAAAGGCCACAGACACCCCAAAACACACCACCAGACGTGGACCTGTACACCAGAAGGACAAGATCCAGTGTCATGCACCAGAACACAGGCACTAGTCCCCTCCACCAGGAAGCCTACACAACTCACTCAACCAACCTCAGCCACTGGGGACAGACACCAAAGGCAACGGGAGCTACGACCCTGCAGCCTGTGATAAGGAGACCCCAAACACAGTAAGTTAAGCAAAATGAGAAGACAGAGAAACACACAGCAGATGAGGGAGCAAGGCAAAAACCCACCAGACCTATCAAATGAACAGGAAATAGGCAGTCTACCTGAAAAAGAATTCATAACCATGATATTAAAGATGATCCAAAATCTTGGAAACTGAATGGAGAAAATAAAACAAACTTTTTACAAGAACCTAGAAAAACTATACAGCAAACAAACAGTGATGAACAACACAATAAAGGAAATTAAAAATTCTCTAGAAGGGATCAATAGCAGAATAACGGAGGCAGAAGAACGGATAAGTGACCTGGAAGATGAAAGAGTGGAAATAACTACTGCAGAGCAGAATAAAGGGAAAAAAATGAAACGAATTGAGGACACTTTCAGACACTTCTAGGACAACATTAAACGCACCAACATCCGAATTATATGGGTCCCAGAAGAAAAAGAGGAAAAGAAAGGGACTGAGAAATTATAGTTGAAAATTCCCTAATATGGAAAAGAAAATAGCTAATCAAGTGCAGGAATCACAGAGAGTCCCATACAGGTTAAGTCCCAGGAGAAACACGCCAAGACACATATTAATCAAACTATCAAAATTAAATACAAAGAACAAATATTAAAAGCAGCAAGGGAAACACAACAAACCACACATAAGGGAACCTCCATAAGGTTAACAGCTGACCTTTCAGCAGAAACTCTGCAAGCCAGAAGGGAGTGGCAGGAAATATTTAAAGTGATGAAGGAGAAAAACCTACAAGCAAGATTACTCTACCCAGCAGGGATCTCATTCAGATTTGATGGAAAAGTTAAAACCTTTACAGATAAGCAAAAGCTAAGAGAATTCAGCACCACCAAACCAGCTTTACAACAAATGCTAAAGGAACTTCTCTACGCAGGAAACACAAGAGAAGGAAAAGACCCAAAGCAATTAAGAAAATGGTAATAGGAACATACATATTGATAATTACATTAAATGTAAATGGATTAAATGCTCCAACCAAAAGGCATAGATTGGCGGAATGGATACAAAAACAAGCCCCGTATATAAGCTGCCTACAAGAGACCCACTTCATACCTAGGGACACATACAGACTGAAAGTGAGGGGATGGAAAAAGATAGCCCATGCAAATGGAAATCAAAAGCAAGCTGGAGTAGCAATTCTCATATCAGACAAAATACACTTTGAAACAAAGACTATTACAAGAGACAAAGAAGGACACTACATAATGCTCAAGGGATCAATCCAAGAAGAAGATATAACAATTGTAAGTATTTATGCACCCAACATAGGAGTACCGCACTACATAAGGCAAATACTAACAGCCATAAAAGGGGAAATCGACAGTATCACAGTCATAGTAGGGGACTTTAACACCCCACTTTCAACAATGGACAGATGATCCAAAATGAACATAAATGAGGAAACACAAGCTTTAAATGATACGTTAAACGAGATGGACTTAAATAATATTTATAGGACATTCCATCCAAAAACAACAGAATACACATTCTTCTCAAGTGCTCATGGAACATTCTCCAGGATAGACCATATCGTGGGTCACAAACCAAGCCATGGTAAATTTAAGAAAATTGAAATCATATCAAGTATCTTTTCCGAAAACAACGCTATGAGACTAGATATCAAATACAGGAAAAAATCTGTGAGAAATACAAACACATGGAGGCCGAACAACACACTACTTAATAACCAGGAGATCACTGCAGAAATCAAAAATTACCTAGAAACAAATGACAATGAAAACACGAAGACCCAAAACCTATGGGATGCAGCAAAAGCAGTTCTAAGAGGGAAGTCTATAACAATAATATCCTACCTTAAGAAACAAGAAACGTCTCAAATAAACAACCTAAACTTACAACTAATGCAATTAGAGAAAGAAGAACAAAAACCCCGCAAAGTTAGCAGAAGAAGTCATAAAAATCACATCACAAATAAATGGCAAAGAAATGAAGAACACGACAGCAAAGATCAATAAAACCAAAAGCTGCTTCTTTGAAAAAGAAAATGGTCAGAAGAACCAAGGGAAAGACGGGAATAAAGATGACGACCTACTCGAGAATCGACTTAAGGATACAGGGAGGGGGAAGGGTAAGCTGGGACAAAGTGAGAGAGTGGCATGGACATATATACACTACCAAACATAAAAAACATAGCTAGTGGGAAGGAGCCGCATAGCACAGGGAGATGAGCTCGGTGCTTTGTGAACACCTAGAGGGGTGGGATAGAGAGGGTGGGAGGGAGGGAGATTCACGAGGGTAGAGATACGGGGACATATGTATATGTATAACTGATTCACTTTGTGCTATAGCAGAAACAGTGACACCATTGTAAAGCAATTATACTCTAATAAAGATGTTAAAACACAAGGACAACTAAAAGCTGGTTCTTTGATAAGATAAACCAAATTGATAAACCATTAGCCAGACGCATCAGAGAAAAAGAGAGAAGACTCAAATCAATAGAATTAGAAATGAAAAAGAAGAAGTAACAACTGACACTGCAGAAATACAAAGGATCATGAGAGATTACTACAAGCAACTATAGGCCAAGAAAATGAACCGCCTGGAAGAAATGGAGAAATTCTTAGAAATGCACAACCTTCCGAGACTGAACCAGGAAGAAATAGAAAATATTTAAAAAAACAATCACTAGCACTGAAATTGAAACTGTGATTACCATTCTTCCAACAGACAAAAGCCCAGGACCAGATGGCTTCACAGGCGAATTCTATCAAACATTTAGAGAAGAGCTATCACCTATCCTTCTCAAACTCTTCCAAAATACAGCAGAGTGGGAACACTCCCAAACTCATTCTGCGAGGCCACCATCACTGTGTTACCAAAACCAGACAAAGGTGTCACAAAGAAAGAAAACTATAGGCCAATATCACTGATGAACATAGATGCACAAATCCTCAACAAAATACTAACAAACAGAACCCTACAGCGCATTAAAAGGATCATACACTATGATCAAGTGGGGTTTATCCCAGGAATGCAAGACTTCTTCAATATATGCAAATCAATCAACCTGATACACCACATTAAAGAATTGAAGGAGAAAAACCATATGGTCATCTCAATAGACGCAAAGAAAGCTTTCGACAAAATTCAACACTCATTTTTCATAAAAACCCTCCAGAAAGTAGGCATAGAGGGAACTTTCCTCAACATAATACAGGCCATATATGACAAACCCACAGCAAACATTGTCCTCAATGGTGACAAAATGAAACCGTTTCCACTAAGATCAGGAACAAGACAAGGTTGCCCACTCTCACCACTATTATTCAACATAGTTTTGGAAGTTTTAGCCACAGTGATCAGAGAAGAAAAAAAATAAAAGGAATCCAAATTGGAAAAGAACAAGTAACGCTGTCACTGCTTGCAGAAGACATGATACTATACATAGAGAATCCTAAAGATGCTACCAGAAAACTACTACAGCTAATCAATGAATTTGTTAAAGTAGGAGGATACAAAATTAATGCGCAGAAATGTCTTGCATTCCTATACATTAATCATGAAAAATCTGAAAGTGAAATAAAGAAAACACTCCCATTTACCATTGCAACCAAAAGAATAAACTATCTAGGAATAAACCTACCTAAGGAGAAAAAAGCCCCATATGCAGAAAATGATGACACTGATGAAAGAAATTAAAGATGATACAAATAGATGGAGAGATATACCATGTTCTTGGATTGGAAGAATCAACACTGTTAAAATGACTGTACTACCCAAAACAATCTACTGATTCAATGCAATCCCTATAAAACTACCACTGGCACTTTTCACAGAACTAGAACAGTAATTTCACAGTTTTTATGCAAACCAAAAGATCCCGAAATAGCCAAAGCAACCTGGAGAAAGCATAACGGAGCTGGAGGAATCAGGCTCCCTGACTTCAGACGATATTACAAAGCTTCATTAATGATGACAGTATGGTACTGGCACAGAAACAGAAATATAGATCAATGGAACAGGATAGAAAGCCCAGAGGTAAACCCACACACATATCATAAACTCATCATTGATAACGGAGGCAAGGATATACAATGGAGAAAAGACAGCCTCTTCAATAAGTGGTGCTGGGAAAACTGGACAGCTACATGTAAAACAATGAAATTAGAACACTCCCTAACAGCACACACAAAAGTAACCTCAAAATGGATTAAAGACCTAAATGTAAAGCCAGATGCTATCAAACTCTTAGAGGAAAACATAGGCAGAACACGCTATGACATAAATCACAGCAAGATCCTTTTTGACACACCTCCTAGAGAAATGGAAATAAAAGCAGAAATAAACAAATGGGACTTAATGAAACTTAAAACCTTTGCACAGCAAAGGAAAACATAAAAAAGATGAAAAGACAACCCTCAGAATGGTAGAAAATATTTCCAGATGAAACAAATGACAAAGGATTAATCTCCAACATTTACAAGCAGCTCATGCAGCTTAATATCAAAAAAAACAAACAACCCAATCGAAAAACGGGCAGAAATTCTAAATAGACATTTCTCAAAAGAAGATATACAGACTGCCAACAGACACATGAAAGGATGCTCAACATCACTAATCATTAGAGAAAGGCAAATCAAAACTACAATGAAGGAGGAGCTTCAAGATGGCGGAAGAGTAAGACGTGGAGATCACCTTCCTCCCCACAAATACATCGGAAATACATCTACATGTGAAACAACTCCTACAGAACACCTACTGAACGCTGGCAGAAGACCTCAGACCTCCCAAAACGCAAGAAACTCCCCCACGTACCTGGGTACTGCAAAATAAAAAAGAAAATACAGAGACAAAAGAATAGGGAACAGACCTGCACCAGTGGGAGGGAGCTGTGAAGGAGGAAAGGTTTCCACACACTAGGAAGCCCCTTTGCAGTCGGAGACTGTGGGTGGCGGAGGGGGAAACTTCGGAGCCACAGAGGAGAGCGCAGAAACAGGGGTGCGAAGGGCAAAGCGGAGAGATTCCCACACAGAGGATCGGTGCTGACCAGCACTCACCAGACAGAGCGGCTTGTCTGCTCTCTTGCTGGGACGGGTGGGGTCCTGGAGCTGAGGCTTGGGCATCCGAGTTCGGATCCCAGGGAGAGGACTGGGGTTGGCTGCGTGAACACAGCCTGAAGGGGGCTAGTGCGCTACAGCTAGCTGGGAGGGAGTCTGGGAAAATATCTGGAGCTGCCAAAGAGGCAAGGGACTTTTTCTTGCCTCTTTGTTTCCTGGTACACGAGGAGAGGGATTCAGAGTGCCACTTAAAGAGCTCCAGAGATGGGCGCGAGTCGCGGCTATCGTCAAGGACCTCAAAGACGGGCATGAGACGCTAAGGCTGCTGCTGCAGCCACCAAGAAGTCTGTGTGCAAGCACAGGACAATACCCACACCTCCCCTCCCAGGAGCCTGTGCAGCCTGCCACTGCCAGTGTCAAATGATCTAGGGAAAACTTCCCCAGGTGAACACAAGGCATGCCTCGGGCTGTTGCAACGTCACGCTTGCCCCTCTGCCGCTGCAGGCTCACCCCACATCTGTACCCCTCCCTCCGCCCGACCTGAGCGAGCCAGAGCTCTCGAGTCAGCTGCTTCTTTAACCCCGTCCTGTCTGAGTGAAGAGCAGACGCACTCAGGTGACCTACACGCAGTGGCGGTTCCAAATCCAAAGCTGAAACTGGGAGCTGTGCAAACAATGAAGAGAAAGGGAAATCTCTCCCAGCCGCCTCAGGAGCAGTGGATTAAATGTCCACAATCAACTTGATGTACCCTGCATATGTGGAATACCTGAATAGACAATGTATCATCCCAAATTGAGGAGGTGGACTTTGGGAGCAACGATATATACATATATAATTCCGTTTTTCTATTTTTGTGAGCATGTATGCGTATGCTTCTGTGTGTGATTTTGTCTGTATAGCTTTGCTTTTATCATTTTTCCTGGGGTTCTCGCTGTCCTTTTTTTAATTTATTACTTAAATAATATTTTTCTTAGTAATTATATTTTATTTTAATAACTATATTTTATTGCATTTTATTTTATCTTCTTCTTCTTTCTTTCTATTTTTCCTCCCTTTAATTCTGAGCCATGTGGAGGACAGGCTCTTGGTGCTCCAGTCAGGCATCAGCGCTGTGCCACTGAGGTGGGACAGCCAAGCTCAGGACATTGGTCCCCAAGAGACCTACCAACTCCATGTAACATGAAACAGTAAAAATCTCCCAGAGATCTCCATCTCAACGCCAAGACTCAGCTCCATTCAACGGCCAGCAAGCTACAGTGCTGGACACCCAATGCCAAACAAGTAACAAGACAGGAACACAACCCCATCCACTAGCACAAAGGCTGCCTAAAGTCATAGAAAGGCCACAGACACCCCAAAACCCACCACCAGACGTGGACCTGTACACCAGAAGGACAAGATCCAGTGTCATGCACCAGAACACAGGCATTAGTCCCCTCCACCAGGAAGCCTACACAACCCACTCAACCAACCTCAGCCACTGGGGACAGACACCAAAGGCAACGGGAGCTACGACCCTGCAGCCTGTGATAAGGAGACCCCAAACACAGTAAGTTAAGCAAAATGAGAAGACAGAGAAACACACAGCAGATGAGGGAGCAAGGCAAAAACCCACCAGACCTATCAAATGAACAGGAAATAGGCAGTCTACCTGAAAAAGAATTCATAACCATGATATTAAAGATGATCCAAAATCTTGGAAACTGAATGGAGAACATAAAACAAACTTTTTACAAGAACCTAGAAAAACTATACAGCAAACAAACAGTGATGAACAACACAATAAAGGAAATTAAAAATTCTCTACAAGGGATCAATAGCAGAATAACGGAGGCAGAAGAACGGATAAGTGACCTGGAAGATGAAAGAGTGGAAATAACTACTGCAGAGCAGAATAAAGGGAAAAAAATGAAACGAATTGAGGACACTTTCAGACACTTCTAGGACAACATTAAACGCACCAACATCCGAATTATATGGGTCCCAGAAGAAAAAGAGGAAAAGAAAGGGACTGAGAAATTATAGTTGAAAATTCCCTAATATGGAAAAGAAAATAGCTAATCAAGTGCAGGAATCACAGAGAGTCCCATACAGGTTAAGTCCCAGGAGAAACACGCCAAGACACATATTAATCAAACTATCAAAATTAAATACAAAGAACAAATATTAAAAGCAGCAAGGGAAACACAACAAACCACACGTAAGGGAACCTCCATAAGGTTAACAGCTGACCTTTCAGCAGAAACTCTGCAAGCCAGAAGGGAGTGGCAGGAAATATTTAAAGTGATGAAGGAGAAAAACCTACAAGCAAGATTACTCTACCCAGCAGGGATCTCATTCAGATTTGATGGAAAAGTTAAAACCTTTACAGATAAGCAAAAGCTAAGAGAATTCAGCACCACCAAACCAGCTTTACAACAAATGCTAAAGGAACTTCTCTACACAGGAAACACAAGAGAAGGAAAAGACCCAAAGCAATTAAGAAAATGGTAATAGGAACATACATATTGATAATTACATTAAATGTAAATTGATTAAATGCTCCAACCAAAAGGCATAGATTGGCGGAATGGATACAAAAACAAGCCCCGTATATATGCTGCCTACAAGAGACCCACTTCATACCTAGGGACACATACAGACTGAAAGTGAGGGGATGGAAAAAGATAGCCCATGCAAATGGAAATCAAAAGCAAGCTGGAGTAGCAATTCTCATATCAGACAAAATACACTTTGAAACAAAGACTATTACAAGAGACAAACAAGGACACTACATAATGCTCAAGGGATCAATCCAAGAAGAAGATATAACAATTGTAAGTACTTATGCACCCAACATAGGAGTACCTCACTACATAAGGCAAATACTAACAGCCATAAAAGGGGAAATCGACAGTATCAGAGTCATAGTAGGGGACTTTAACACCCCACTTTCATCAATGGACAGATGAGCCAAAATGAAAATAAATGAGGAAACACAAGCTTTAAATGATACGTTAAACGAGATGGACTTAAATAATATTTATAGGACATTCCATCCAAAAACAACAAAATACACATTCTTCTCAAGTGCTCATGGAACATCCTCCAGGATAGACCATATCATGGGTCACAAACCAAGCCATGGTAAATTTAAGAAAATTGAAATCATATCAAGTATCTTTTCCGAAAACAACGCTATGAGACTAGATATCAATTACAGGAAAAAATCTGTAAGAAATACAAACACATGGAGGTCGAACAACACACTACTTAATAACCAAGAGATCACTGCAGAAATCAAAAAATACCTAGAAACAAATGACAATGAAAACACGAAGACCCAAAACCTATGGGATGCAGCAAAAGCAGTTCTAAGAGGGAAGTCTATAACAATACTATCCTACCTTAAGAAAGAAGAAACGTCTCAAATAAACAACCTAAACTTACAACTAATGCAATTAGAGAAAGAAGAACAAAAACCCCGCAAAGTTAGCAGAAGGAAAGAAGTCATAAAAATCACATCACAAATAAATGGCAAAGAAATGAAGAACACGACAGCAAAGATCAATAAAACCAAAAGCTGCTTCTTTGAAAAAGAAAATGGTCAGAAGAACCAGGGGAAAGACGGGAATAAAGATGAAGACCTACTCGAGAATCGACTTAAGGATACAGGGAGGGGGAAGGGTAAGCTGGGACAAAGTGAGAGAGTGGCATGGACATATATACACTACCAAACATAAAAAACATAGCTAGTGGGAAGGAGCCGCATAGCACAGGGAGATGAGCTCGGTGCTTTGTGAACACCTAGAGAGGTGGGATAGAGAGGGTGGGAGGGAGGGAGATTCACGAGGGTAGAGATACGGGGACATATGTATATGTATAACTGATTCACTTTGTGCTATAGGAGAAACAGTGACACCATTGTAAAGCAATTATACTCTAATAAAGATGTTAAAACACAAGGACAACTAAAAGCTGGTTCTTTGATAAGATAAACCAAATTGATAAACCATTAGCCAGACGCATCAGAGAAAAAGAGAGAAGACTCAAATCAATAGAATTAGAAATGAAAAAGAAGAAGTAACAACTGACACTGCAGAAATACAAAGGATCATGAGAGATTACTACAAGCAACTATATGCCAAGAAAATGAACCGCCTGGAAGAAATGGAGAAATTCTCAGAAATGCACAACCTTCCGAGACTGAACCAGGAAGAAATAGAAAATATTAAAAAAAACAATCACTAGCACTGAAATTGAAACTGTGATTACCATTCTTCCAACAGACAAAAGCCCAGGACCAGATGGCTTCACAGGCGAATTCTATCAAACATTTAGAGAAGAGCTATCACCTATCCTTCTCAAACTCTTCCAAAATATAGCAGAGTGGGAACACTCCCAAACTCATTCTACGAGGCCACCATCACTGTGATACCAAAACCAGACAAAGGTGTCACAAAGAAAGAAAACTATAGGCCAATATCACTGATGAACATAGATGCACAAATCCTCAACAAAATACTAACAAACAGAACCCTACAGCGCATTAAAAGGATCATACACTATGATCAAGTGGGGTTTATCGCAGGAATGCAAGACTTCTTCAATATATGCAAATCAATCAACCTGATACACCATATTAAAGAATTGAAGGAGAAAAACCATATGATCATCTCAATAGACGCAAAGAAAGCTTTCGACAAAATTCAACACTCATTTTTCATAAAAACCTTCCAGAAAGTAGGCATAGAGGGAACTTTCCTCAACCTAATACAGGCCATATATGACAAACCCACAGCAAACATTGTCCTCAATGGTGACAAAATGAAACCGTTTCCACTAAGATCAGGAACAAGACAAGGTTGCCCACTCTCACCACTATTATTCAACATAGTTTTGGAAGTTTTAGCCACAGTGATCAGAGAAGAAAAAAAATAAAAGGAATCCAAATTGGAAAAGAACAAGTAACGCTGTCACTGCTTGCAGAAGGCATGATACTATACATAGAGAATCCTAAAGATGCTACCAGAAAACTGCTAGAGCTAATCAATGAATTTGTTAAAGTAGGAGGAAACAAAATTAATGCGCATAAATGTCTTGCATTCCTATACACTAATCATGAAAAATCTGAAAGTGAAATAAAGAAAACACTCCCATTTACCATTGCAACCAGAAGAATAAACTATCTAGGAATAAACCTACCTAAGGAGAAAAAGCCCCATATGCAGAAAATGATGACACTGATGAAAGAAATTAAAGATGATACGAAAAGATGGAGAGATATACCATGTTCTTGGATTGGAAGAATCAACACTGTTAAAATGACTGTACTACCCAAAACAATCTACTGATTCAATGCAATCCCTCTAAAACTACCACTGGCACTTTTCACAGAACTAGAACAGTAATTTCACAGTTTTTATGCAAACCAAAAGATCCCGAAATAGCCAAAGCAACCTGGAGAAAGCATAACGGAGCTGGAGGAATCAGGCTCCCTGACTTCAGACGATATTACAAAGCTTCATTAATGATGACAGTATGGTACTGGCACAGAAACAGAAATATAGATCAATGGAACAGGATAGAAAGCCCAGAGGTAAACCCACACACATATCATAAACTCATCATTGATAACGGAGGCAAGGATATACAATGGAGAAAAGACAGCCTCTTCAATAAGTGGTGCTGGGAAAACTGGACAGCTACATGTAAAACAATGAAATTAGAACACTCCCTAACAGCATACACAAAAGTAACCTCAAAATGGATTAAAGACCTAAATGTAAAGCCAGATGCTATCAAACTCTTAGAGGAAAACATAGGCAGAACACGCTATGACATAAATCACAGCAAGATCCTTTTTGACACACCTCCTAGAGAAATGGAAATAAAAGCAGAAATAAACAAATGGGACTTAATGAAACTTAAAAACTTGGCACAGCAAAGGAAAACATAAAAAAGATGAAAAGACAACCCTCAGAATGGTAGAAAATATTTGCAGATGAAACAAATGACAAAGGATTAATCTCCAACATTTACAAGCAGCTCATGCAGCTTAATATCAAAAAAAACAAACAACCCAATCGAAAAACGGGCAGAAAATCTAAATAGACATTTCTCAAAAGAAGATATACAGACTGCCAACAGACACATGAAAGGATGCTCAACATCACTAATCATTAGAGAAAGGCAAATCAAAACTACAATGAAGGAGGAGCTTCAAGATGGCGGAAGAGTAAGACGTGGAGATCACCTTCCTCCCCACAAATACATCGGAAATACATCTACATGTGAAACAACTCCTACAGAACACCTACTGAACGCTGGCAGAAGACCTCAGACCTCCCAAAACGCAAGAAACTCCCCCACGTACCTGGGTACTGCAAAATAAAAAAGAAAATACAGAGACAAAAGAATAGGGAACAGACCTGCACCAGTGGGAGGGAGCTGTGAAGGAGGAAAGGTTTCCACACACTAGGAAGCCCCTTTGCAGTCGGAGACTGTGGGAGGCGGAGGGGGAAACTTCGGAGCCACAGAGGAGAGCGCAGAAACAGGGGTCCGAAGGGCAAAGCGGAGAGATTCCCGCACAGAGGATCGGTGCTGACCAGCACTCACCAGACAGAGAGGCTTGTCTGCTCTCTTGCGGGGACGGGTGGGGTCCTGGAGCTGAGGCCTGGGCATCCGAGTTCGGATCCCAGGGAGAGGACTGGGGTTGGCTGCGTGAACACAGCCTGAAGGGGGCTAGTGCACTACAGCTAGCTGGGAGGGAGTCTGGGAAAATATCTGGAGCTGCCAAAGAGGCAAGAGACTTTTTCTTGCCTCTTTGTTTCCTGGTACACGAGGAGAGGGATTCAGAGTGCCACTTAAAGAGCTCCAGAGATGGGCGCGAGTCGCGGCTATCATCAAGGACCTCAAAGACGGGCATGAGACGCTAAGGCTGCTGCTGCAGCCACCAAGAAGTCTGTGTGCAAGCACAGGACAATACCCACACCTCCCCTCCCAGGAGCCTGTGCAGCCTGCCACTGCCAGTGTCAAATGATCTAGGGAAAACTTCCCCAGGTGAACACAAGGCATGCCTCGGGCTGTTGCAACGTCACGCTTGCCCCTCTGCCGCTGCAGGCTCACCCCACATCTGTACCCCTCCCTCCGCCCGACCTGAGCGAGTCAGCTGCTCCTTTAACCCCGTCCTGTCTGAGTGAAGAGCAGACGCACTCAGGTGACCTACACGCAGTGGCGGTTCCAAATCCAAAGCTGAAACTGGGAGCTGTGCAAACAATGAAGAGAAAGGGAAATCTCTCCCAGCCGCCTCAGGAGCAGTGGATTAAATGTCCACAATCAACTTGATGGACCCTGCATATGTGGAATACCTGAATAGACAATGTATCATCCCAAATTGAGGAGGTGGACTTTGGGAGCAACGATATATACATATATAATTCCGTTTTTCTATTTTTGTGAGCATGTATGCGTATGCTTCTGTGTGTGATTTTGTCTGTATAGCTTTGCTTTTATCATTTTTCCTGGGGTTCTCTCTGTCCTTTTTTTAATTTATTACTTAAATAATATTTTTCTTAGTAATTATATTTTATTTTAATAACTATATTTTATTGCATTTTATTTTACCTTCTTCTTCTTTCTTTCTATTTTTCCTCCCTTTAATTCTGAGCCGTGTGGAGGACAGGCTCTTGGTGCTCCAGTCAGGCATCAGCGCTGTGCCACTGAGGTGGGACAGCCAAGCTCAGGACATTGGTCCACAAGAGACCTACCAACTCCATGTAATATGAAACAGGGAAAATCTCCCAGAGATCTCCATCTCAACGCCAAGACTCAGCTCCATTCAACGGCCAGCAAGCTACAGTGCTGGACACCCAATGCCAAACAAGTAACAAGACAGGAACACAACCCCATCCACTAGCACAAAGGCTGCCTAAAGTCATAGAAAGGCCACAGACACCCCAAAACACACCACCAGACGTGGACCTGTACACCAGAAGGACAAGATCCAGTGTCATGCACCAGAACACAGGCACTAGTCCCCTCCACCAGGAAGCCTACACAACTCACTCAACCAACCTCAGCCACTGGGGACAGACACCAAAGGCAACGGGAGCTACGACCCTGCAGCCTGTGATAAGGAGACCCCAAACACAGTAAGTTAAGCAAAATGAGAAGACAGACAAACACACAGCAGATGAGGGAGCAAGGCAAAAACCCACCAGACCTATCAAATGAACAGGAAATAGGCAGTCTACCTGAAAAAGAATTCATAACCATGATATTAAAGATGATCCAAAATCTTGGAAACTGAATGGAGAACATAAAAGAAACTTTTTACAAGAACCTAGAAAAACTATACAGCAAACAAACAGTGATGAACAACACAATAAATGAAATTAAAAATTCTCTAGAAGGGATCAATAGCAGAATAACGGAGGCAGAAGAACGGATAAGTGACCTGGAAGATAAAAGAGTGGAAATAACTACTGCAGAGCAGAATAAAGGGAAAAAAATGAAAAGAATTGAGGACACTTTCAGACACTTCTAGGACAACATTAAATGCACCAACATTCGAATTATAGGGGTCCCAGAAGAAAAAGAGGAAAAGAAAGGGACTGAGAAATTATAGTTGAAAACTTCCCTAATATGGAAAAGGAAATAGCTAATCAAGTGCAGGAATCACAGAGAGTCCCATACAGGTTAAATCCCAGGAGAAACACGCCAAGACACAAATTAATCAAACTATCAAAAATTAAATACAAAGAACAAATATTAAAAGCAGCAAGGGAAACACAACAAATCACACATAAGGGAACCTCCATAAGGTTAACAGCTGACCTTTCAGCAGAAACTCTGCAAGCCAGAAGGGAGTGGCAGGAAATATTTAAAGTGATGAAGGAGAAAAACCTACAAGCAAGATTACTCTACCCAGCAGGGATCTCATTCAGATTTGATGGAGAAGTTAAAACCTTTACAGATAAGCAAAAGCTAAGAGAATTCAGCACCACCAAACCAGCTTTACAACAAATGCTAAAGGAACTTCTCTACGCAGGAAACACAAGAGAAGGAAAAGACCCAAAGCAATTAAGAAAATGGTAATAGGAACATACATATTGATAATTACATTAAATGTAAATGGATTAAATGCTCCAACCAAAAGGCATAGATTGGCGGAATGGATACAAAAACAAGCCCCGTATATAAGCTGCCTACAAGAGACCCACTTCATACCTAGGGACACATACAGACTGAAAGTGAGGGGATGGAAAAAGATAGCCCATGCAAATGGAAATCAAAAGCAAGCTGGAGTAGCAATTCTCATATCAGACAAAATACACTTTGAAACAAAGACTATTACAAGAGACAAAGAAGGACACTACATAATGCTCAAGGGATCAATCCAAGAAGAAGATATAACAATTGTAAGTATTTATGCACCCAACATAGGAGTACCGCACTACATAAGGCAAATACTAACAGCCATAAAAGGGGAAATCGACAGTATCACAGTCATAGTAGGGGACTTTAACACCCCACTTTCAACAATGGACAGATGATCCAAAATGAACATAAATGAGGAAACACAAGCTTTAAATGATACGTTAAACGAGATGGACTTAAATAATATTTATAGGACATTCCATCCAAAAACAACAGAATACACATTCTTCTCAAGTGCTCATGGAACATTCTCCAGGATAGACCATATCGTGGGTCACAAACCAAGCCATGGTAAATTTAAGAAAATTGAAATCATATCAAGTATCTTTTCCGAAAACAACGCTATGAGACTAGATATCAAATACAGGAAAAAATCTGTGAGAAATACAAACACATGGAGGCCGAACAACACACTACTTAATAACCAGGAGATCACTGCAGAAATCAAAAATTACCTAGAAACAAATGACAATGAAAACACGAAGACCCAAAACCTATGGGATGCAGCAAAAGCAGTTCTAAGAGGGAAGTCTATAACAATAATATCCTACCTTAAGAAACAAGAAACGTCTCAAATAAACAACCTAAACTTACAACTAATGCAATTAGAGAAAGAAGAACAAAAACCCCGCAAAGTTAGCAGAAGAAGTCATAAAAATCACATCACAAATAAATGGCAAAGAAATGAAGAACACGACAGCAAAGATCAATAAAACCAAAAGCTGCTTCTTTGAAAAAGAAAATGGTCAGAAGAACCAAGGGAAAGACGGGAATAAAGATGACGACCTACTCGAGAATCGACTTAAGGATACAGGGAGGGGGAAGGGTAAGCTGGGACAAAGTGAGAGAGTGGCATGGACATATATACACTACCAAACATAAAAAACATAGCTAGTGGGAAGGAGCCGCATAGCACAGGGAGATGAGCTCGGTGCTTTGTGAACACCTAGAGGGGTGGGATAGAGAGGGTGGGAGGGAGGGAGATTCACGAGGGTAGAGATACGGGGACATATGTATATGTATAACTGATTCACTTTGTGCTATAGCAGAAACAGTGACACCATTGTAAAGCAATTATACTCTAATAAAGATGTTAAAACACAAGGACAACTAAAAGCTGGTTCTTTGATAAGATAAACCAAATTGATAAACCATTAGCCAGACGCATCAGAGAAAAAGAGAGAAGACTCAAATCAATAGAATTAGAAATGAAAAAGAAGAAGTAACAACTGACACTGCAGAAATACAAAGGATCATGAGAGATTACTACAAGCAACTATAGGCCAAGAAAATGAACCGCCTGGAAGAAATGGAGAAATTCTTAGAAATGCACAACCTTCCGAGACTGAACCAGGAAGAAATAGAAAATATTTAAAAAAACAATCACTAGCACTGAAATTGAAACTGTGATTACCATTCTTCCAACAGACAAAAGCCCAGGACCAGATGGCTTCACAGGCGAATTCTATCAAACATTTAGAGAAGAGCTATCACCTATCCTTCTCAAACTCTTCCAAAATACAGCAGAGTGGGAACACTCCCAAACTCATTCTGCGAGGCCACCATCACTGTGTTACCAAAACCAGACAAAGGTGTCACAAAGAAAGAAAACTATAGGCCAATATCACTGATGAACATAGATGCACAAATCCTCAACAAAATACTAACAAACAGAACCCTACAGCGCATTAAAAGGATCATACACTATGATCAAGTGGGGTTTATCCCAGGAATGCAAGACTTCTTCAATATATGCAAATCAATCAACCTGATACACCACATTAAAGAATTGAAGGAGAAAAACCATATGGTCATCTCAATAGACGCAAAGAAAGCTTTCGACAAAATTCAACACTCATTTTTCATAAAAACCCTCCAGAAAGTAGGCATAGAGGGAACTTTCCTCAACATAATACAGGCCATATATGACAAACCCACAGCAAACATTGTCCTCAATGGTGACAAAATGAAACCGTTTCCACTAAGATCAGGAACAAGACAAGGTTGCCCACTCTCACCACTATTATTCAACATAGTTTTGGAAGTTTTAGCCACAGTGATCAGAGAAGAAAAAAAATAAAAGGAATCCAAATTGGAAAAGAACAAGTAACGCTGTCACTGCTTGCAGAAGACATGATACTATACATAGAGAATCCTAAAGATGCTACCAGAAAACTACTACAGCTAATCAATGAATTTGTTAAAGTAGGAGGATACAAAATTAATGCGCAGAAATGTCTTGCATTCCTATACATTAATCATGAAAAATCTGAAAGTGAAATAAAGAAAACACTCCCATTTACCATTGCAACCAAAAGAATAAACTATCTAGGAATAAACCTACCTAAGGAGAAAAAAGCCCCATATGCAGAAAATGATGACACTGATGAAAGAAATTAAAGATGATACAAATAGATGGAGAGATATACCATGTTCTTGGATTGGAAGAATCAACACTGTTAAAATGACTGTACTACCCAAAACAATCTACTGATTCAATGCAATCCCTATAAAACTACCACTGGCACTTTTCACAGAACTAGAACAGTAATTTCACAGTTTTTATGCAAACCAAAAGATCCCGAAATAGCCAAAGCAACCTGGAGAAAGCATAACGGAGCTGGAGGAATCAGGCTCCCTGACTTCAGACGATATTACAAAGCTTCATTAATGATGACAGTATGGTACTGGCACAGAAACAGAAATATAGATCAATGGAACAGGATAGAAAGCCCAGAGGTAAACCCACACACATATCATAAACTCATCATTGATAACGGAGGCAAGGATATACAATGGAGAAAAGACAGCCTCTTCAATAAGTGGTGCTGGGAAAACTGGACAGCTACATGTAAAACAATGAAATTAGAACACTCCCTAACAGCATACACAAAAGTAACCTCAAAATGGATTAAAGACCTAAATGTAAAGCCAGATGCTATCAAACTCTTAGAGGAAAACATAGGCAGAACACGCTATGACATAAATCACAGCAAGATCCTTTGTGACACACCTCCTAGAGAAATGGAAATAAAAGCAGAAATAAACAAATGGGACTTAATGAAACTTAAAACCTTTGCACAGCAAAGGAAAACATAAAAAAATGAAAAGACAACCCTCAGAATGGTAGAAAATATTTGCAGATGAAACAAATGACAAAGGATTAATCTCCAACATTTACAAGCAGCTCATGCAGCTTAATATCAAAAAAAAACAAACAACCCAATCGAAAAACGGGCAGAAAATCTAAATAGACATTTCTCAAAAGAAGATATACAGACTGCCAACAGACACATGAAAGGATGCTCAACAACACTAATCATTAGAGAAAGTCAAATCAAAACTACAATGAAGGAGGAGCTTCAAGATGGCGGAAGAGTAAGACGTGGAGATCACCTTCCTCCCCACAAATACATCGGAAATACATCTACATGTGAAACAACTCCTACAGAACACCTACTGAACGCTGGCAGAAGACCTCAGACCTCCCAAAACGCAAGAAACTCCCCCACGTACCTGAGTACTGCAAAATAAAAAAGAAAATACAGAGACAAAAGAATAGGGAACAGACCTGCACCAGTGGGAGGGAGCTGTGAAGGAGGAAAGGTTTCCACACACTAGGAAGCCCCTTTGCAGTCGGAGACTGTGGGTGGCGGAGGGGGAAACTTCGGAGCCACAGAGGAGAGCGCAGAAACAGGGGTGCGAAGGGCAAAGCGGAGAGATTCCCGCACAGAGGATCGGTGCTGACCAGCACTCACCAGACAGAGAGGCTTGTCTGCTCTCTTGCTGGGACGGGTGGGGTCCTGGAGCTGAGGCTTGGGCATCCGAGTTCGGATCCCTGGGAGAGGACTGGGGTTGGCTGCGTGAACACAGCCTGAAGGGGGCTAGTGCGCTACAGCTAGCTGGGAGGGAGTCTGGGAAAATATCTGGAGCTGCCAAAGAGGCAAGGGACTTTTTCTTGCCTCTTTGTTTCCTGGTACACGAGGAGAGGGATTCAGAGTGCCACTTAAAGAGCTCCAGAGATGGGCGCGAGTCGCGGCTATCATCAAGGACCTCAAAGACGGGCATGAGACGCTAAGGCTGCTGCTGCAGCCACCAAGAAGTCTGTGTGCAAGCACAGGACAATACCCACACCTCCCCTCCCAGGAGCCTGTGCAGCCTGCCACTGCCAGTGTCAAATGATCTAGGGAAAACTTCCCCAGGTGAACACAAGGCATGCCTCGGGCTGTTGCAACGTCACGCTTGCCCCTCTGCCGCTGCAGGCTCACCCCACATCTGTACCCCTCCCTCCGCCCGACCTGAGCGAGCCAGAGCTCTCGAGTCAGCTGCTTCTTTAACCCCGTCCTGTCTGAGTGAAGAGCAGACGCACTCAGGTGACCTACACGCAGTGGCGGTTCCAAATCCAAAGCTGAAACTGGGAGCTGTGCAAACAATGAAGAGAAAGGGAAATCTCTCCCAGCCGCCTCAGGAGCAGTGGATTAAATGTCCACAATCAACTTGATGTACCCTGCATATGTGGAATACCTGAATAGACAATGTATCATCCCAAATTGAGGAGGTGGACTTTGGGAGCAACGATATATACATATATAATTCCGTTTTTCTATTTTTGTGAGCATGTATGCGTATGCTTCTGTGTGTGATTTTGTCTGTATAGCTTTGCTTTTATCATTTTTCCTGGGGTTCTCGCTGTCCTTTTTTTAATTTATTACTTAAATAATATTTTTCTTAGTAATTATATTTTATTTTAATAACTATATTTTATTGCATTTTATTTTACCTTCTTCTTCTTTCTTTCTATTTTTCCTCCCTTTAATTCTGAGCTGTGTGGAGGACAGGCTCTTGGTGCTCCAGTCAGGCATCAGCGCTGTGCCACTGAGGTGGGACAGCCAAGCTCAGGACATTGGTCCACAAGAGACCTACCAACTCCATGTAATATGAAACAGTGAAAATCTCCCAGAGATCTCCATCTCAACGCCAAGACTCAGCTCCATTCAACGGCCAGCAAGCTACAGTGCTGGACACCCAATGCCAAACAAGTAACAAGACAGGAACACAACCCCATCCACTAGCACAAAGGCTGCCTAAAGTCATAGAAAGGCCACAGACACCCCAAAACACACCACCAGACGTGGACCTGTACACCAGAAGGACAAGATCCAGTGTCATGCACCAGAACACAGGCACTAGTCCCCTCCACCAGGAAGCCTACACAACTCACTCAACCAACCTCAGCCACTGGGGACAGACACCAAAGGCAACGGGAGCTACGACCCTGCAGCCTGTGATAAGGAGACCCCAAACACAGTAAGTTAAGCAAAATGAGAAGACAGACAAACACACAGCAGATGAGGGAGCAAGGCAAAAACCCACCAGACCTATCAAATGAACAGGAAATAGGCAGTCTACCTGAAAAAGAATTCATAACCATGATATTAAAGATGATCCAAAATCTTGGAAACTGAATGGAGAAAATAAAACAAACTTTTTACAAGAACCTAGAAAAACTATACAGCAAACAAACAGTGATGAACAACACAATAAAGGAAATTAAAAATTCTCTACAAGGGATCAATAGCAGAATAACGGAGGCAGAAGAACGGATAAGTGACCTGGAAGATGAAAGAGTGGAAATAACTACTGCAGAGCAGAATAAAGGGAAAAAAATGAAACGAATTGAGGACACTTTCAGACACTTCTAGGACAACATTAAACGCACCAACATCCGAATTATATGGGTCCCAGAAGAAAAAGAGGAAAAGAAAGGGACTGAGAAATTATAGTTGAAAATTCCCTAATATGGAAAAGAAAATAGCTAATCAAGTGCAGGAATCACAGAGAGTCCCATACAGGTTAAGTCCCAGGAGAAACACGCCAAGACACATATTAATCAAACTATCAAAATTAAATACAAAGAACAAATATTAAAAGCAGCAAGGGAAACACAACAAACCACACATAAGGGAACCTCCATAAGGTTAACAGCTGACCTTTCAGCAGAAACTCTGCAAGCCAGAAGGGAGTGGCAGGAAATATTTAAAGTGATGAAGGAGAAAAACCTACAAGCAAGATTACTCTACCCAGCAGGGATCTCATTCAGATTTGATGGAAAAGTTAAAACCTTTACAGATAAGCAAAAGCTAAGAGAATTCAGCACCACCAAACCAGCTTTACAACAAATGCTAAAGGAACTTCTCTACGCAGGAAACACAAGAGAAGGAAAAGACCCAAAGCAATTAAGAAAATGGTAATAGGAACATACATATTGATAATTACATTAAATGTAAATGGATTAAATGCTCCAACCAAAAGGCATAGATTGGCGGAATGGATACAAAAACAAGCCCCGTATATATGCTGCCTACAAGAGACCCACTTCATACCTAGGGACACATACAGACTGAAAGTGAGGGGATGGAAAAAGATAGCCCATGCAAATGGAAATCAAAAGCAAGCTGGAGTAGCAATTCTCATATCAGACAAAATACACTTTGAAACAAAGACTATTACAAGAGACAAACAAGGACACTACATAATGCTCAAGGGATCAATCCAAGAAGAAGATATAACAATTGTAAGTACTTATGCACCCAACATAGGAGTACCTCACTACATAAGGCAAATACTAACAGCCATAAAAGGGGAAATCGACAGTATCAGAGTCATAGTAGGGGACTTTAACACCCCACTTTCATCAATGGACAGATGAGCCAAAATGAAAATAAATGAGGAAACACAAGCTTTAAATGATACGTTAAACGAGATGGACTTAAATAATATTTATAGGACATTCCATCCAAAAACAACAAAATACACATTCTTCTCAAGTGCTCATGGAACATCCTCCAGGATAGACCATATCATGGGTCACAAACCAAGCCATGGTAAATTTAAGAAAATTGAAATCATATCAAGTATCTTTTCCGAAAACAACGCTATGAGACTAGATATCAATTACAGGAAAAAATCTGTAAGAAATACAAACACATGGAGGTCGAACAACACACTACTTAATAACCAAGAGATCACTGCAGAAATCAAAAAATACCTAGAAACAAATGACAATGAAAACACGAAGACCCAAAACCTATGGGATGCAGCAAAAGCAGTTCTAAGAGGGAAGTCTATAACAATACTATCCTACCTTAAGAAAGAAGAAACGTCTCAAATAAACAACCTAAACTTACAACTAATGCAATTAGAGAAAGAAGAACAAAAACCCCGCAAAGTTAGCAGAAGGAAAGAAGTCATAAAAATCACATCACAAATAAATGGCAAAGAAATGAAGAACACGACAGCAAAGATCAATAAAACCAAAAGCTGCTTCTTTGAAAAAGAAAATGGTCAGAAGAACCAGGGGAAAGACGGGAATAAAGATGAAGACCTACTCGAGAATCGACTTAAGGATACAGGGAGGGGGAAGGGTAAGCTGGGACAAAGTGAGAGAGTGGCATGGACATATATACACTACCAAACATAAAAAACATAGCTAGTGGGAAGGAGCCGCATAGCACAGGGAGATGAGCTCGGTGCTTTGTGAACACCTAGAGAGGTGGGATAGAGAGGGTGGGAGGGAGGGAGATTCACGAGGGTAGAGATACGGGGACATATGTATATGTATAACTGATTCACTTTGTGCTATAGGAGAAACAGTGACACCATTGTAAAGCAATTATACTCTAATAAAGATGTTAAAACACAAGGACAACTAAAAGCTGGTTCTTTGATAAGATAAACCAAATTGATAAACCATTAGCCAGACGCATCAGAGAAAAAGAGAGAAGACTCAAATCAATAGAATTAGAAATGAAAAAGAAGAAGTAACAACTGACACTGCAGAAATACAAAGGATCATGAGAGATTACTACAAGCAACTATATGCCAAGAAAATGAACCGCCTGGAAGAAATGGAGAAATTCTCAGAAATGCACAACCTTCCGAGACTGAACCAGGAAGAAATAGAAAATATTAAAAAAAACAATCACTAGCACTGAAATTGAAACTGTGATTACCATTCTTCCAACAGACAAAAGCCCAGGACCAGATGGCTTCACAGGCGAATTCTATCAAACATTTAGAGAAGAGCTATCACCTATCCTTCTCAAACTCTTCCAAAATATAGCAGAGTGGGAACACTCCCAAACTCATTCTACGAGGCCACCATCACTGTGATACCAAAACCAGAAAAAGGTGTCACAAAGAAAGAAAACTATAGGCCAATATCACTGATGAACATAGATGCACAAATCCTCAACAAAATACTAACAAACAGAACCCTACAGCGCATTAAAAGGATCATACACTATGATCAAGTGGGGTTTATCGCAGGAATGCAAGACTTCTTCAATATATGCAAATCAATCAACCTGATACACCATATTAAAGAATTGAAGGAGAAAAACCATATGATCATCTCAATAGACGCAAAGAAAGCTTTCGACAAAATTCAACACTCATTTTTCATAAAAACCTTCCAGAAAGTAGGCATAGAGGGAACTTTCCTCAACCTAATACAGGCCATATATGACAAACCCACAGCAAACATTGTCCTCAATGGTGACAAAATGAAACCGTTTCCACTAAGATCAGGAACAAGACAAGGTTGCCCACTCTCACCACTATTATTCAACATAGTTTTGGAAGTTTTAGCCACAGTGATCAGAGAAGAAAAAAAATAAAAGGAATCCAAATTGGAAAAGAACAAGTAACGCTGTCACTGCTTGCAGAAGGCATGATACTATACATAGAGAATCCTAAAGATGCTACCAGAAAACTGCTAGAGCTAATCAATGAATTTGTTAAAGTAGGAGGAAACAAAATTAATGCGCATAAATGTCTTGCATTCCTATACACTAATCATGAAAAATCTGAAAGTGAAATAAAGAAAACACTCCCATTTACCATTGCAACCAGAAGAATAAACTATCTAGGAATAAACCTACCTAAGGAGAAAAAGCCCCATATGCAGAAAATGATGACACTGATGAAAGAAATTAAAGATGATACGAAAAGATGGAGAGATATACCATGTTCTTGGATTGGAAGAATCAACACTGTTAAAATGACTGTACTACCCAAAACAATCTACTGATTCAATGCAATCCCTATAAAACTACCACTGGCACTTTTCACAGAACTAGAACAGTAATTTCACAGTTTTTATGCAAACCAAAAGATCCCGAAATAGCCAAAGCAACCTGGAGAAAGCATAACGGAGCTGGAGGAATCAGGCTCCCTGACTTCAGACGATATTACAAAGCTTCATTAATGATGACAGTATGGTACTGGCACAGAAACAGAAATATAGATCAATGGAACAGGATAGAAAGCCCAGAGGTAAACCCACACACATATCATAAACTCATCATTGATAACGGAGGCAAGGATATACAATGGAGAAAAGACAGCCTCTTCAATAAGTGGTGCTGGGAAAACTGGACAGCTACATGTAAAACAATGAAATTAGAACACTCCCTAACAGCACACACAAAAGTAACCTCAAAATGGATTAAAGACCTAAATGTAAAGCCAGATGCTATCAAACTCTTAGAGGAAAACATAGGCAGAACACGCTATGACATAAATCACAGCAAGATCCTTTGTGACACACCTCCTAGAGAAATGGAAATAAAAGCAGAAATAAACAAATGGGACTTAATGAAACTTAAAACCTTTGCACAGCAAAGGAAAACATAAAAAAATGAAAAGACAACCCTCAGAATGGTAGAAAATATTTGCAGATGAAACAAATGACAAAGGATTAATCTCCAACATTTACAAGCAGCTCATGCAGCTTAATATCAAAAAAAAACAAACAACCCAATCGAAAAACGGGCAGAAAATCTAAATAGACATTTCTCAAAAGAAGATATACAGACTGCCAACAGACACATGAAAGGATGCTCAACAACACTAATCATTAGAGAAAGTCAAATCAAAACTACAATGAAGGAGGAGCTTCAAGATGGCGGAAGAGTAAGACGTGGAGATCACCTTCCTCCCCACAAATACATCGGAAATACATCTACATGTGAAACAACTCCTACAGAACACCTACTGAACGCTGGCAGAAGACCTCAGACCTCCCAAAACGCAAGAAACTCCCCCACGTACCTGAGTACTGCAAAATAAAAAAGAAAATACAGAGACAAAAGAATAGGGAACAGACCTGCACCAGTGGGAGGGAGCTGTGAAGGAGGAAAGGTTTCCACACACTAGGAAGCCCCTTTGCAGTCGGAGACTGTGGGTGGCGGAGGGGGAAACTTCGGAGCCACAGAGGAGAGCGCAGAAACAGGGGTGCGAAGGGCAAAGCGGAGAGATTCCCGCACAGAGGATCGGTGCTGACCAGCACTCACCAGACAGAGAGGCTTGTCTGCTCTCTTGCTGGGACGGGTGGGGTCCTGGAGCTGAGGCTTGGGCATCCGAGTTCGGATCCCTGGGAGAGGACTGGGGTTGGCTGCGTGAACACAGCCTGAAGGGGGCTAGTGCGCTACAGCTAGCTGGGAGGGAGTCTGGGAAAATATCTGGAGCTGCCAAAGAGGCAAGGGACTTTTTCTTGCCTCTTTGTTTCCTGGTACACGAGGAGAGGGATTCAGAGTGCCACTTAAAGAGCTCCAGAGATGGGCGCGAGTCGCGGCTATCATCAAGGACCTCAAAGACGGGCATGAGACGCTAAGGCTGCTGCTGCAGCCACCAAGAAGTCTGTGTGCAAGCACAGGACAATACCCACACCTCCCCTCCCAGGAGCCTGTGCAGCCTGCCACTGCCAGTGTCAAATGATCTAGGGAAAACTTCCCCAGGTGAACACAAGGCATGCCTCGGGCTGTTGCAACGTCACGCTTGCCCCTCTGCCGCTGCAGGCTCACCCCACATCTGTACCCCTCCCTCCGCCCGACCTGAGCGAGCCAGAGCTCTCGAGTCAGCTGCTTCTTTAACCCCGTCCTGTCTGAGTGAAGAGCAGACGCACTCAGGTGACCTACACGCAGTGGCGGTTCCAAATCCAAAGCTGAAACTGGGAGCTGTGCAAACAATGAAGAGAAAGGGAAATCTCTCCCAGCCGCCTCAGGAGCAGTGGATTAAATGTCCACAATCAACTTGATGTACCCTGCATATGTGGAATACCTGAATAGACAATGTATCATCCCAAATTGAGGAGGTGGACTTTGGGAGCAACGATATATACATATATAATTCCGTTTTTCTATTTTTGTGAGCATGTATGCGTATGCTTCTGTGTGTGATTTTGTCTGTATAGCTTTGCTTTTATCATTTTTCCTGGGGTTCTCGCTGTCCTTTTTTTAATTTATTACTTAAATAATATTTTTCTTAGTAATTATATTTTATTTTAATAACTATATTTTATTGCATTTTATTTTACCTTCTTCTTCTTTCTTTCTATTTTTCCTCCCTTTAATTCTGAGCTGTGTGGAGGACAGGCTCTTGGTGCTCCAGTCAGGCATCAGCGCTGTGCCACTGAGGTGGGACAGCCAAGCTCAGGACATTGGTCCACAAGAGACCTACCAACTCCATGTAATATGAAACAGTGAAAATCTCCCAGAGATCTCCATCTCAACGCCAAGACTCAGCTCCATTCAACGGCCAGCAAGCTACAGTGCTGGACACCCAATGCCAAACAAGTAACAAGACAGGAACACAACCCCATCCACTAGCACAAAGGCTGCCTAAAGTCATAGAAAGGCCACAGACACCCCAAAACACACCACCAGACGTGGACCTGTACACCAGAAGGACAAGATCCAGTGTCATGCACCAGAACACAGGCACTAGTCCCCTCCACCAGGAAGCCTACACAACTCACTCAACCAACCTCAGCCACTGGGGACAGACACCAAAGGCAACGGGAGCTACGACCCTGCAGCCTGTGATAAGGAGACCCCAAACACAGTAAGTTAAGCAAAATGAGAAGACAGACAAACACACAGCAGATGAGGGAGCAAGGCAAAAACCCACCAGACCTATCAAATGAACAGGAAATAGGCAGTCTACCTGAAAAAGAATTCATAACCATGATATTAAAGATGATCCAAAATCTTGGAAACTGAATGGAGAAAATAAAACAAACTTTTTACAAGAACCTAGAAAAACTATACAGCAAACAAACAGTGATGAACAACACAATAAAGGAAATTAAAAATTCTCTACAAGGGATCAATAGCAGAATAACGGAGGCAGAAGAACGGATAAGTGACCTGGAAGATGAAAGAGTGGAAATAACTACTGCAGAGCAGAATAAAGGGAAAAAAATGAAACGAATTGAGGACACTTTCAGACACTTCTAGGACAACATTAAACGCACCAACATCCGAATTATATGGGTCCCAGAAGAAAAAGAGGAAAAGAAAGGGACTGAGAAATTATAGTTGAAAATTCCCTAATATGGAAAAGAAAATAGCTAATCAAGTGCAGGAATCACAGAGAGTCCCATACAGGTTAAGTCCCAGGAGAAACACGCCAAGACACATATTAATCAAACTATCAAAATTAAATACAAAGAACAAATATTAAAAGCAGCAAGGGAAACACAACAAACCACACATAAGGGAACCTCCATAAGGTTAACAGCTGACCTTTCAGCAGAAACTCTGCAAGCCAGAAGGGAGTGGCAGGAAATATTTAAAGTGATGAAGGAGAAAAACCTACAAGCAAGATTACTCTACCCAGCAGGGATCTCATTCAGATTTGATGGAAAAGTTAAAACCTTTACAGATAAGCAAAAGCTAAGAGAATTCAGCACCACCAAACCAGCTTTACAACAAATGCTAAAGGAACTTCTCTACGCAGGAAACACAAGAGAAGGAAAAGACCCAAAGCAATTAAGAAAATGGTAATAGGAACATACATATTGATAATTACATTAAATGTAAATGGATTAAATGCTCCAACCAAAAGGCATAGATTGGCGGAATGGATACAAAAACAAGCCCCGTATATAAGCTGCCTACAAGAGACCCACTTCATACCTAGGGACACATACAGACTGAAAGTGAGGGGATGGAAAAAGATAGCCCATGCAAATGGAAATCAAAAGCAAGCTGGAGTAGCAATTCTCATATCAGACAAAATACACTTTGAAACAAAGACTATTACAAGAGACAAAGAAGGACACTACATAATGCTCAAGGGATCAATCCAAGAAGAAAATATAACAATTGTAAGTATTTATGCACCCAACATAGGAGTACCGCACTACATAAGGCAAATACTAACAGCCATAAAAGGGGAAATCGACAGTATCACAGTCATAGTAGGGGACTTTAACACCCCACTTTCAACAATGGACAGATGATCCAAAATGAACATAAATGAGGAAACACAAGCTTTAAATGATACGTTAAACGAGATGGACTTAAATAATATTTATAGGACATTCCATCCAAAAACAACAGAATACACATTCTTCTCAAGTGCTCATGGAACATTCTCCAGGATAGACCATATCGTGGGTCACAAACCAAGCCATGGTAAATTTAAGAAAATTGAAATCATATCAAGTATCTTTTCCGAAAACAACGCTATGAGACTAGATATCAAATACAGGAAAAAATCTGTGAGAAATACAAACACATGGAGGCCGAACAACACACTACTTAATAACCAGGAGATCACTGCAGAAATCAAAAATTACCTAGAAACAAATGACAATGAAAACACGAAGACCCAAAACCTATGGGATGCAGCAAAAGCAGTTCTAAGAGGGAAGTCTATAACAATAATATCCTACCTTAAGAAACAAGAAACGTCTCAAATAAACAACCTAAACTTACAACTAATGCAATTAGAGAAAGAAGAACAAAAACCCCGCAAAGTTAGCAGAAGAAGTCATAAAAATCACATCACAAATAAATGGCAAAGAAATGAAGAACACGACAGCAAAGATCAATAAAACCAAAAGCTGCTTCTTTGAAAAAGAAAATGGTCAGAAGAACCAAGGGAAAGACGGGAATAAAGATGACGACCTACTCGAGAATCGACTTAAGGATACAGGGAGGGGGAAGGGTAAGCTGGGACAAAGTGAGAGAGTGGCATGGACATATATACACTACCAAACATAAAAAACATAGCTAGTGGGAAGGAGCCGCATAGCACAGGGAGATGAGCTCGGTGCTTTGTGAACACCTAGAGGGGTGGGATAGAGAGGGTGGGAGGGAGGGAGATTCACGAGGGTAGAGATACGGGGACATATGTATATGTATAACTGATTCACTTTGTGCTATAGCAGAAACAGTGACACCATTGTAAAGCAATTATACTCTAATAAAGATGTTAAAACACAAGGACAACTAAAAGCTGGTTCTTTGATAAGATAAACCAAATTGATAAACCATTAGCCAGACGCATCAGAGAAAAAGAGAGAAGACTCAAATCAATAGAATTAGAAATGAAAAAGAAGAAGTAACAACTGACACTGCAGAAATACAAAGGATCATGAGAGATTACTACAAGCAACTATAGGCCAAGAAAATGAACCGCCTGGAAGAAATGGAGAAATTCTTAGAAATGCACAACCTTCCGAGACTGAACCAGGAAGAAATAGAAAATATTTAAAAAAACAATCACTAGCACTGAAATTGAAACTGTGATTACCATTCTTCCAACAGACAAAAGCCCAGGACCAGATGGCTTCACAGGCGAATTCTATCAAACATTTAGAGAAGAGCTATCACCTATCCTTCTCAAATTCTTCCAAAATACAGCAGAGTGGGAACACTCCCAAACTCATTCTGCGAGGCCACCATCACTGTGTTACCAAAACCAGACAAAGGTGTCACAAAGAAAGAAAACTATAGGCCAATATCACTGATGAACATAGATGCACAAATCCTCAACAAAATACTAACAAACAGAACCCTACAGCGCATTAAAAGGATCATACACTATGATCAAGTGGGGTTTATCCCAGGAATGCAAGACTTCTTCAATATATGCAAATCAATCAACCTGATACACCACATTAAAGAATTGAAGGAGAAAAACCATATGGTCATCTCAATAGACGCAAAGAAAGCTTTCGACAAAATTCAACACTCATTTTTCATAAAAACCCTCCAGAAAGTAGGCATAGAGGGAACTTTCCTCAACATAATACAGGCCATATATGACAAACCCACAGCAAACATTGTCCTCAATGGTGACAAAATGAAACCGTTTCCACTAAGATCAGGAACAAGACAAGGTTGCCCACTCTCACCACTATTATTCAACATAGTTTTGGAAGTTTTAGCCACAGTGATCAGAGAAGAAAAAAAATAAAAGGAATCCAAATTGGAAAAGAACAAGTAACGCTGTCACTGCTTGCAGAAGACATGATACTATACATAGAGAATCCTAAAGATGCTACCAGAAAACTACTACAGCTAATCAATGAATTTGTTAAAGTAGGAGGATACAAAATTAATGCGCAGAAATGTCTTGCATTCCTATACATTAATCATGAAAAATCTGAAAGTGAAATAAAGAAAACACTCCCATTTACCATTGCAACCAAAAGAATAAACTATCTAGGAATAAACCTACCTAAGGAGAAAAAAGCCCCATATGCAGAAAATGATGACACTGATGAAAGAAATTAAAGATGATACAAATAGATGGAGAGATATACCATGTTCTTGGATTGGAAGAATCAACACTGTTAAAATGACTGTACTACCCAAAACAATCTACTGATTCAATGCAATCCCTATAAAACTACCACTGGCACTTTTCACAGAACTAGAACAGTAATTTCACAGTTTTTATGCAAACCAAAAGATCCCGAAATAGCCAAAGCAACCTGGAGAAAGCATAACGGAGCTGGAGGAATCAGGCTCCCTGACTTCAGACGATATTACAAAGCTTCATTAATGATGACAGTATGGTACTGGCACAGAAACAGAAATATAGATCAATGGAACAGGATAGAAAGCCCAGAGGTAAACCCACACACATATCATAAACTCATCATTGATAACGGAGGCAAGGATATACAATGGAGAAAAGACAGCCTCTTCAATAAGTGGTGCTGGGAAAACTGGACAGCTACATGTAAAACAATGAAATTAGAACACTCCCTAACAGCACACACAAAAGTAACCTCAAAATGGATTAAAGACCTAAATGTAAAGCCAGATGCTATCAAACTCTTAGAGGAAAACATAGGCAGAACACGCTATGACATAAATCACAGCAAGATCCTTTTTGACACACCTCCTAGAGAAATGGAAATAAAAGCAGAAATAAACAAATGGGACTTAATGAAACTTAAAACCTTTGCACAGCAAAGGAAAACATAAAAAAGATGAAAAGACAACCCTCAGAATGGTAGAAAATATTTCCAGATGAAACAAATGACAAAGGATTAATCTCCAACATTTACAAGCAGCTCATGCAGCTTAATATCAAAAAAAACAAACAACCCAATCGAAAAACGGGCAGAAATTCTAAATAGACATTTCTCAAAAGAAGATATACAGACTGCCAACAGACACATGAAAGGATGCTCAACATCACTAATCATTAGAGAAAGGCAAATCAAAACTACAATGAAGGAGGAGCTTCAAGATGGCGGAAGAGTAAGACGTGGAGATCACCTTCCTCCCCACAAATACATCGGAAATACATCTACATGTGAAACAACTCCTACAGAACACCTACTGAACGCTGGCAGAAGACCTCAGACCTCCCAAAACGCAAGAAACTCCCCCACGTACCTGGGTACTGCAAAATAAAAAAGAAAATACAGAGACAAAAGAATAGGGAACAGACCTGCACCAGTGGGAGGGAGCTGTGAAGGAGGAAAGGTTTCCACACACTAGGAAGCCCCTTTGCAGTCGGAGACTGTGGGTGGCGGAGGGGGAAACTTCGGAGCCACAGAGGAGAGCGCAGAAACAGGGGTGCGAAGGGCAAAGCGGAGAGATTCCCACACAGAGGATCGGTGCTGACCAGCACTCACCAGACAGAGCGGCTTGTCTGCTCTCTTGCTGGGACGGGTGGGGTCCTGGAGCTGAGGCTTGGGCATCCGAGTTCGGATCCCAGGGAGAGGACTGGGGTTGGCTGCGTGAACACAGCCTGAAGGGGGCTAGTGCGCTACAGCTAGCTGGGAGGGAGTCTGGGAAAATATCTGGAGCTGCCAAAGAGGCAAGGGACTTTTTCTTGCCTCTTTGTTTCCTGGTACACGAGGAGAGGGATTCAGAGTGCCACTTAAAGAGCTCCAGAGATGGGCGCGAGTCGCGGCTATCGTCAAGGACCTCAAAGACGGGCATGAGACGCTAAGGCTGCTGCTGCAGCCACCAAGAAGTCTGTGTGCAAGCACAGGACAATACCCACACCTCCCCTCCCAGGAGCCTGTGCAGCCTGCCACTGCCAGTGTCAAATGATCTAGGGAAAACTTCCCCAGGTGAACACAAGGCATGCCTCGGGCTGTTGCAACGTCACGCTTGCCCCTCTGCCGCTGCAGGCTCACCCCACATCTGTACCCCTCCCTCCGCCCGACCTGAGCGAGCCAGAGCTCTCGAGTCAGCTGCTTCTTTAACCCCGTCCTGTCTGAGTGAAGAGCAGACGCACTCAGGTGACCTACACGCAGTGGCGGTTCCAAATCCAAAGCTGAAACTGGGAGCTGTGCAAACAATGAAGAGAAAGGGAAATCTCTCCCAGCCGCCTCAGGAGCAGTGGATTAAATGTCCACAATCAACTTGATGTACCCTGCATATGTGGAATACCTGAATAGACAATGTATCATCCCAAATTGAGGAGGTGGACTTTGGGAGCAACGATATATACATATATAATTCCGTTTTTCTATTTTTGTGAGCATGTATGCGTATGCTTCTGTGTGTGATTTTGTCTGTATAGCTTTGCTTTTATCATTTTTCCTGGGGTTCTCGCTGTCCTTTTTTTAATTTATTACTTAAATAATATTTTTCTTAGTAATTATATTTTATTTTAATAACTATATTTTATTGCATTTTATTTTACCTTCTTCTTCTTTCTTTCTATTTTTCCTCCCTTTAATTCTGAGCTGTGTGGAGGACAGGCTCTTGGTGCTCCAGTCAGGCATCAGCGCTGTGCCACTGAGGTGGGACAGCCAAGCTCAGGACATTGGTCCCCAAGAGACCTACCAACTCCATGTAATATGAAACAGTGAAAATCTCCCAGAGATCTCCATCTCAACGCCAAGACTCAGCTCCATTCAACGGCCAGCAAGCTACAGTGCTGGACACCCAATGCCAAACAAGTAACAAGACAGGAACACAACCCCATCCACTAGCACAAAGGCTGCCTAAAGTCATAGAAAGGCCACAGACACCCCAAAACACACCACCAGACGTGGACCTGTACACCAGAAGGACAAGATCCAGTGTCATGCACCAGAACACAGGCACTAGTCCCCTCCACCAGGAAGCCTACACAACTCACTCAACCAACCTCAGCCACTGGGGACAGACACCAAAGGCAACGGGAGCTACGACCCTGCAGCCTGTGATAAGGAGACCCCAAACACAGTAAGTTAAGCAAAATGAGAAGACAGACAAACACACAGCAGATGAGGGAGCAAGGCAAAAACCCACCAGACCTATCAAATGAACAGGAAATAGGCAGTCTACCTGAAAAAGAATTCATAACCATGATATTAAAGATGATCCAAAATCTTGGAAACTGAATGGAGAAAATAAAACAAACTTTTTACAAGAACCTAGAAAAACTATAGAGCAAACAAACAGTGATGAACAACACAATAAAGGAAATTAAAAATTCTCTACAAGGGATCAATAGCAGAATAACGGAGGCAGAAGAACGGATAAGTGACCTGGAAGATGAAAGAGTGGAAATAACTACTGCAGAGCAGAATAAAGGGAAAAAAATGAAACGAATTGAGGACACTTTCAGACACTTCTAGGACAACATTAAACGCACCAACATCCGAATTATATGGGTCCCAGAAGAAAAAGAGGAAAAGAAAGGGACTGAGAAATTATAGTTGAAAATTCCCTAATATGGAAAAGAAAATAGCTAATCAAGTGCAGGAATCACAGAGAGTCCCATACAGGTTAAGTCCCAGGAGAAACACGCCAAGACACATATTAATCAAACTATCAAAATTAAATACAAAGAACAAATATTAAAAGCAGCAAGGGAAACACAACAAACCACACATAAGGGAACCTCCATAAGGTTAACAGCTGACCTTTCAGCAGAAACTCTGCAAGCCAGAAGGGAGTGGCAGGAAATATTTAAAGTGATGAAGGAGAAAAACCTACAAGCAAGATTACTCTACCCAGCAGGGATCTCATTCAGATTTGATGGAAAAGTTAAAACCTTTACAGATAAGCAAAAGCTAAGAGAATTCAGCACCACCAAACCAGCTTTACAACAAATGCTAAAGGAACTTCTCTACGCAGGAAACACAAGAGAAGGAAAAGACCCAAAGCAATTAAGAAAATGGTAATAGGAACATACATATTGATAATTACATTAAATGTAAATGGATTAAATGCTCCAACCAAAAGGCATAGATTGGCGGAATGGATACAAAAACAAGCCCCGTATATAAGCTGCCTACAAGAGACCCACTTCATACCTAGGGACACATACAGACTGAAAGTGAGGGGATGGAAAAAGATAGCCCATGCAAATGGAAATCAAAAGCAAGCTGGAGTAGCAATTCTCATATCAGACAAAATACACTTTGAAACAAAGACTATTACAAGAGACAAAGAAGGACACTACATAATGCTCAAGGGATCAATCCAAGAAGAAGATATAACAATTGTAAGTATTTATGCACCCAACATAGGAGTACCGCACTACATAAGGCAAATACTAACAGCCATAAAAGGGGAAATCGACAGTATCACAGTCATAGTAGGGGACTTTAACACCCCACTTTCAACAATGGACAGATGATCCAAAATGAACATAAATGAGGAAACACAAGCTTTAAATGATACGTTAAACGAGATGGACTTAAATAATATTTATAGGACATTCCATCCAAAAACAACAGAATACACATTCTTCTCAAGTGCTCATGGAACATTCTCCAGGATAGACCATATCGTGGGTCACAAACCAAGCCATGGTAAATTTAAGAAAATTGAAATCATATCAAGTATCTTTTCCGAAAACAACGCTATGAGACTAGATATCAAATACAGGAAAAAATCTGTGAGAAATACAAACACATGGAGGCCGAACAACACACTACTTAATAACCAGGAGATCACTGCAGAAATCAAAAATTACCTAGAAACAAATGACAATGAAAACACGAAGACCCAAAACCTATGGGATGCAGCAAAAGCAGTTCTAAGAGGGAAGTCTATAACAATAATATCCTACCTTAAGAAACAAGAAACGTCTCAAATAAACAACCTAAACTTACAACTAATGCAATTAGAGAAAGAAGAACAAAAACCCCGCAAAGTTAGCAGAAGAAGTCATAAAAATCACATCACAAATAAATGGCAAAGAAATGAAGAACACGACAGCAAAGATCAATAAAACCAAAAGCTGCTTCTTTGAAAAAGAAAATGGTCAGAAGAACCAAGGGAAAGACGGGAATAAAGATGACGACCTACTCGAGAATCGACTTAAGGATACAGGGAGGGGGAAGGGTAAGCTGGGACAAAGTGAGAGAGTGGCATGGACATATATACACTACCAAACATAAAAAACATAGCTAGTGGGAAGGAGCCGCATAGCACAGGGAGATGAGCTCGGTGCTTTGTGAACACCTAGAGGGGTGGGATAGAGAGGGTGGGAGGGAGGGAGATTCACGAGGGTAGAGATACGGGGACATATGTATATGTATAACTGATTCACTTTGTGCTATAGCAGAAACAGTGACACCATTGTAAAGCAATTATACTCTAATAAAGATGTTAAAACACAAGGACAACTAAAAGCTGGTTCTTTGATAAGATAAACCAAATTGATAAACCATTAGCCAGACGCATCAGAGAAAAAGAGAGAAGACTCAAATCAATAGAATTAGAAATGAAAAAGAAGAAGTAACAACTGACACTGCAGAAATACAAAGGATCATGAGAGATTACTACAAGCAACTATAGGCCAAGAAAATGAACCGCCTGGAAGAAATGGAGAAATTCTTAGAAATGCACAACCTTCCGAGACTGAACCAGGAAGAAATAGAAAATATTTAAAAAAACAATCACTAGCACTGAAATTGAAACTGTGATTACCATTCTTCCAACAGACAAAAGCCCAGGACCAGATGGCTTCACAGGCGAATTCTATCAAACATTTAGAGAAGAGCTATCACCTATCCTTCTCAAACTCTTCCAAAATACAGCAGAGTGGGAACACTCCCAAACTCATTCTGCGAGGCCACCATCACTGTGTTACCAAAACCAGACAAAGGTGTCACAAAGAAAGAAAACTATAGGCCAATATCACTGATGAACATAGATGCACAAATCCTCAACAAAATACTAACAAACAGAACCCTACAGCGCATTAAAAGGATCATACACTATGATCAAGTGGGGTTTATCCCAGGAATGCAAGACTTCTTCAATATATGCAAATCAATCAACCTGATACACCACATTAAAGAATTGAAGGAGAAAAACCATATGGTCATCTCAATAGACGCAAAGAAAGCTTTCGACAAAATTCAACACTCATTTTTCATAAAAACCCTCCAGAAAGTAGGCATAGAGGGAACTTTCCTCAACATAATACAGGCCATATATGACAAACCCACAGCAAACATTGTCCTCAATGGTGACAAAATGAAACCGTTTCCACTAAGATCAGGAACAAGACAAGGTTGCCCACTCTCACCACTATTATTCAACATAGTTTTGGAAGTTTTAGCCACAGTGATCAGAGAAGAAAAAAAATAAAAGGAATCCAAATTGGAAAAGAACAAGTAACGCTGTCACTGCTTGCAGAAGACATGATACTATACATAGAGAATCCTAAAGATGCTACCAGAAAACTACTACAGCTAATCAATGAATTTGTTAAAGTAGGAGGATACAAAATTAATGCGCAGAAATGTCTTGCATTCCTATACATTAATCATGAAAAATCTGAAAGTGAAATAAAGAAAACACTCCCATTTACCATTGCAACCAAAAGAATAAACTATCTAGGAATAAACCTACCTAAGGAGAAAAAAGCCCCATATGCAGAAAATGATGACACTGATGAAAGAAATTAAAGATGATACAAATAGATGGAGAGATATACCATGTTCTTGGATTGGAAGAATCAACACTGTTAAAATGACTGTACTACCCAAAACAATCTACTGATTCAATGCAATCCCTATAAAACTACCACTGGCACTTTTCACAGAACTAGAACAGTAATTTCACAGTTTTTATGCAAACCAAAAGATCCCGAAATAGCCAAAGCAACCTGGAGAAAGCATAACGGAGCTGGAGGAATCAGGCTCCCTGACTTCAGACGATATTACAAAGCTTCATTAATGATGACAGTATGGTACTGGCACAGAAACAGAAATATAGATCAATGGAACAGGATAGAAAGCCCAGAGGTAAACCCACACACATATCATAAACTCATCATTGATAACGGAGGCAAGGATATACAATGGAGAAAAGACAGCCTCTTCAATAAGTGGTGCTGGGAAAACTGGACAGCTACATGTAAAACAATGAAATTAGAACACTCCCTAACAGCACACACAAAAGTAACCTCAAAATGGATTAAAGACCTAAATGTAAAGCCAGATGCTATCAAACTCTTAGAGGAAAACATAGGCAGAACACGCTATGACATAAATCACAGCAAGATCCTTTTTGACACACCTCCTAGAGAAATGGAAATAAAAGCAGAAATAAACAAATGGGACTTAATGAAACTTAAAACCTTTGCACAGCAAAGGAAAACATAAAAAAGATGAAAAGACAACCCTCAGAATGGTAGAAAATATTTCCAGATGAAACAAATGACAAAGGATTAATCTCCAACATTTACAAGCAGCTCATGCAGCTTAATATCAAAAAAAACAAACAACCCAATCGAAAAACGGGCAGAAATTCTAAATAGACATTTCTCAAAAGAAGATATACAGACTGCCAACAGACACATGAAAGGATGCTCAACATCACTAATCATTAGAGAAAGGCAAATCAAAACTACAATGAAGGAGGAGCTTCAAGATGGCGGAAGAGTAAGACGTGGAGATCACCTTCCTCCCCACAAATACATCGGAAATACATCTACATGTGAAACAACTCCTACAGAACACCTACTGAACGCTGGCAGAAGACCTCAGACCTCCCAAAACGCAAGAAACTCCCCCACGTACCTGGGTACTGCAAAATAAAAAAGAAAATACAGAGACAAAAGAATAGGGAACAGACCTGCACCAGTGGGAGGGAGCTGTGAAGGAGGAAAGGTTTCCACACACTAGGAAGCCCCTTTGCAGTCGGAGACTGTGGGTGGCGGAGGGGGAAACTTCGGAGCCACAGAGGAGAGCGCAGAAACAGGGGTGCGAAGGGCAAAGCGGAGAGATTCCCACACAGAGGATCGGTGCTGACCAGCACTCACCAGACAGAGCGGCTTGTCTGCTCTCTTGCTGGGACGGGTGGGGTCCTGGAGCTGAGGCTTGGGCATCCGAGTTCGGATCCCAGGGAGAGGACTGGGGTTGGCTGCGTGAACACAGCCTGAAGGGGGCTAGTGCGCTACAGCTAGCTGGGAGGGAGTCTGGGAAAATATCTGGAGCTGCCAAAGAGGCAAGGGACTTTTTCTTGCCTCTTTGTTTCCTGGTACACGAGGAGAGGGATTCAGAGTGCCACTTAAAGAGCTCCAGAGATGGGCGCGAGTCGCGGCTATCGTCAAGGACCTCAAAGACGGGCATGAGACGCTAAGGCTGCTGCTGCAGCCACCAAGAAGTCTGTGTGCAAGCACAGGACAATACCCACACCTCCCCTCCCAGGAGCCTGTGCAGCCTGCCACTGCCAGTGTCAAATGATCTAGGGAAAACTTCCCCAGGTGAACACAAGGCATGCCTCGGGCTGTTGCAACGTCACGCTTGCCCCTCTGCCGCTGCAGGCTCACCCCACATCTGTACCCCTCCCTCCGCCCGACCTGAGCGAGCCAGAGCTCTCGAGTCAGCTGCTTCTTTAACCCCGTCCTGTCTGAGTGAAGAGCAGACGCACTCAGGTGACCTACACGCAGTGGCGGTTCCAAATCCAAAGCTGAAACTGGGAGCTGTGCAAACAATGAAGAGAAAGGGAAATCTCTCCCAGCCGCCTCAGGAGCAGTGGATTAAATGTCCACAATCAACTTGATGTACCCTGCATATGTGGAATACCTGAATAGACAATGTATCATCCCAAATTGAGGAGGTGGACTTTGGGAGCAACGATATATACATATATAATTCCGTTTTTCTATTTTTGTGAGCATGTATGCGTATGCTTCTGTGTGTGATTTTGTCTGTATAGCTTTGCTTTTATCATTTTTCCTGGGGTTCTCGCTGTCCTTTTTTTAATTTATTACTTAAATAATATTTTTCTTAGTAATTATATTTTATTTTAATAACTATATTTTATTGCATTTTATTTTACCTTCTTCTTCTTTCTTTCTATTTTTCCTCCCTTTAATTCTGAGCTGTGTGGAGGACAGGCTCTTGGTGCTCCAGTCAGGCATCAGCGCTGTGCCACTGAGGTGGGACAGCCAAGCTCAGGACATTGGTCCCCAAGAGACCTACCAACTCCATGTAATATGAAACAGTGAAAATCTCCCAGAGATCTCCATCTCAACGCCAAGACTCAGCTCCATTCAACGGCCAGCAAGCTACAGTGCTGGACACCCAATGCCAAACAAGTAACAAGACAGGAACACAACCCCATCCACTAGCACAAAGGCTGCCTAAAGTCAGAGAAAGGCCACAGACACCCCAAAACACACCACCAGGCGTGGACCTGTACACCAGAAGGACAAGATCCAGTGTCATGCACCAGAACACAGGCACTAGTCCCCTCCACCAGGAAGCCTACACAACTCACTCAACCAACCTCAGCCACTGGGGACACACACCAAAGGCAACGGGAGCTACGACCCTGCAGCCTGTGATAAGGAGACCCCAAACACAGTAAGTTAAGCAAAATGAGAAGACAGAGAAACACACAGCAGATGAGGGAGCAAGGCAAAAACCCACCAGACCTATCAAATGAACAGGAAATAGGCAGTCTACCTGAAAAAGAATTCATAACCATGATATTAAAGATGATCCAAAATCTTGGAAACTGAATGGAGAACATAAAACAAACTTTTTACAAGAACCTAGAAAAACTATACAGCAAACAAACAGTGATGAACAACACAATAAAGGAAATTAAAAATTCTCTACAAGGGATCAATAGCAGAATAACGGAGGCAGAAGAACGGATAAGTGACCTGGAAGATGAAAGAGTGGAAATAACTACTGCAGAGCAGAATAAAGGGAAAAAAATGAAACGAATTGAGGACACTTTCAGACACTTCTAGGACAACATTAAACGCACCAACATCCGAATTATATGGGTCCCAGAAGAAAAAGTGGAAAAGAAAGGGACTGAGAAATTATAGTTGAAAATTCCCTAATATGGAAAAGAAAATAGCTAATCAAGTGCAGGAATCACAGAGAGTCCCATACAGGTTAAGTCCCAGGAGAAACACGCCAAGACACATATTAATCAAACTATCAAAATTAAATACAAAGAACAAATATTAAAAGCAGCAAGGGAAACACAACAAACCACACGTAAGGGAACCTCCATAAGGTTAACAGCTGACCTTTCAGCAGAAACTCTGCAAGCCAGAAGGGAGTGGCAGGAAATATTTAAAGTGATGAAGGAGAAAAACCTACAAGCAAGATTACTCTACCCAGCAGGGATCTCATTCAGATTTGATGGAAAAGTTAAAACCTTTACAGATAAGCAAAAGCTAAGAGAATTCAGCACCACCAAACCAGCTTTACAACAAATGCTAAAGGAACTTCTCTACACAGGAAACACAAGAGAAGGAAAAGACCCAAAGCAATTAAGAAAATGGTAATAGGAACATACATATTGATAATTACATTAAATGTAAATGGATTAAATGCTCCAACCAAAAGGCATAGATTGGCGGAATGGATACAAAAACAAGCCCCGTATATATGCTGCCTACAAGAGACCCACTTCATACCTAGGGACACATACAGACTGAAAGTGAGGGGATGGAAAAAGATAGCCCATGCAAATGGAAATCAAAAGCAAGCTGGAGTAGCAATTCTCATATCAGACAAAATACACTTTGAAACAAAGACTATTACAAGAGACAAACAAGGACACTACATAATGCTCAAGGGATCAATCCAAGAAGAAGATATAACAATTGTAAGTACTTATGCACCCAACATAGGAGTACCTCACTACATAAGGCAAATACTAACAGCCATAAAAGGGGAAATCGACAGTATCAGAGTCATAGTAGGGGACTTTAACACCCCACTTTCATCAATGGACAGATGAGCCAAAATGAAAATAAATGAGGAAACACAAGCTTTAAATGATACGTTAAACGAGATGGACTTAAATAATATTTATAGGACATTCCATCCAAAAACAACAAAATACACATTCTTCTCAAGTGCTCATGGAACATCCTCCAGGATAGACCATATCATGGGTCACAAACCAAGCCATGGTAAATTTAAGAAAATTGAAATCATATCAAGTATCTTTTCCGAAAACAACGCTATGAGACTAGATATCAATTACAGGAAAAAATCTGTAAGAAATACAAACACATGGAGGTCGAACAACACACTACTTAATAACCAAGAGATCACTGCAGAAATCAAAAAATACCTAGAAACAAATGACAATGAAAACACGAAGACCCAAAACCTATGGGATGCAGCAAAAGCAGTTCTAAGAGGGAAGTCTATAACAATACTATCCTACCTTAAGAAAGAAGAAACGTCTCAAATAAACAACCTAAACTTACAACTAATGCAATTAGAGAAAGAAGAACAAAAACCCCGCAAAGTTAGCAGAAGGAAAGAAGTCATAAAAATCACATCACAAATAAATGGCAAAGAAATGAAGAACACGACAGCAAAGATCAATAAAACCAAAAGCTGCTTCTTTGAAAAAGAAAATGGTCAGAAGAACCAGGGGAAAGACGGGAATAAAGATGAAGACCTACTCGAGAATCGACTTAAGGATACAGGGAGGGGGAAGGGTAAGCTGGGACAAAGTGAGAGAGTGGCATGGACATATATACACTACCAAACATAAAAAACATAGCTAGTGGGAAGGAGCCGCATAGCACAGGGAGATGAGCTCGGTGCTTTGTGAACACCTAGAGAGGTGGGATAGAGAGGGTGGGAGGGAGGGAGATTCACGAGGGTAGAGATACGGGGACATATGTATATGTATAACTGATTCACTTTGTGCTATAGGAGAAACAGTGACACCATTGTAAAGCAATTATACTCTAATAAAGATGTTAAAACACAAGGACAACTAAAAGCTGGTTCTTTGATAAGATAAACCAAATTGATAAACCATTAGCCAGACGCATCAGAGAAAAAGAGAGAAGACTCAAATCAATAGAATTAGAAATGAAAAAGAAGAAGTAACAACTGACACTGCAGAAATACAAAGGATCATGAGAGATTACTACAAGCAACTATATGCCAAGAAAATGAACCGCCTGGAAGAAATGGAGAAATTCTCAGAAATGCACAACCTTCCGAGACTGAACCAGGAAGAAATAGAAAATATTAAAAAAAACAATCACTAGCACTGAAATTGAAACTGTGATTACCATTCTTCCAACAGACAAAAGCCCAGGACCAGATGGCTTCACAGGCGAATTCTATCAAACATTTAGAGAAGAGCTATCACCTATCCTTCTCAAACTCTTCCAAAATATAGCAGAGTGGGAACACTCCCAAACTCATTCTACGAGGCCACCATCACTGTGATACCAAAACCAGAAAAAGGTGTCACAAAGAAAGAAAACTATAGGCCAATATCACTGATGAACATAGATGCACAAATCCTCAACAAAATACTAACAAACAGAACCCTACAGCGCATTAAAAGGATCATACACTATGATCAAGTGGGGTTTATCGCAGGAATGCAAGACTTCTTCAATATATGCAAATCAATCAACCTGATACACCATATTAAAGAATTGAAGGAGAAAAACCATATGATCATCTCAATAGACGCAAAGAAAGCTTTCGACAAAATTCAACACTCATTTTTCATAAAAACCTTCCAGAAAGTAGGCATAGAGGGAACTTTCCTCAACCTAATACAGGCCATATATGACAAACCCACAGCAAACATTGTCCTCAATGGTGACAAAATGAAACCGTTTCCACTAAGATCAGGAACAAGACAAGGTTGCCCACTCTCACCACTATTATTCAACATAGTTTTGGAAGTTTTAGCCACAGTGATCAGAGAAGAAAAAAAATAAAAGGAATCCAAATTGGAAAAGAACAAGTAACGCTGTCACTGCTTGCAGAAGGCATGATACTATACATAGAGAATCCTAAAGATGCTACCAGAAAACTGCTAGAGCTAATCAATGAATTTGTTAAAGTAGGAGGAAACAAAATTAATGCGCATAAATGTCTTGCATTCCTATACACTAATCATGAAAAATCTGAAAGTGAAATAAAGAAAACACTCCCATTTACCATTGCAACCAGAAGAATAAACTATCTAGGAATAAACCTACCTAAGGAGAAAAAGCCCCATATGCAGAAAATGATGACACTGATGAAAGAAATTAAAGATGATACGAAAAGATGGAGAGATATACCATGTTCTTGGATTGGAAGAATCAACACTGTTAAAATGACTGTACTACCCAAAACAATCTACTGATTCAATGCAATCCCTATAAAACTACCACTGGCACTTTTCACAGAACTAGAACAGTAATTTCACAGTTTTTATGCAAACCAAAAGATCCCGAAATAGCCAAAGCAACCTGGAGAAAGCATAACGGAGCTGGAGGAATCAGGCTCCCTGACTTCAGACGATATTACAAAGCTTCATTAATGATGACAGTATGGTACTGGCACAGAAACAGAAATATAGATCAATGGAACAGGATAGAAAGCCCAGAGGTAAACCCACACACATATCATAAACTCATCATTGATAACGGAGGCAAGGATATACAATGGAGAAAAGACAGCCTCTTCAATAAGTGGTGCTGGGAAAACTGGACAGCTACATGTAAAACAATGAAATTAGAACACTCCCTAACAGCATACACAAAAGTAACCTCAAAATGGATTAAAGACCTAAATGTAAAGCCAGATGCTATCAAACTCTTAGAGGAAAACATAGGCAGAACACGCTATGACATAAATCACAGCAAGATCCTTTTTGACACACCTCCTAGAGAAATGGAAATAAAAGCAGAAATAAACAAATGGGACTTAATGAAACTTAAAAACTTGGCACAGCAAAGGAAAACATAAAAAAGATGAAAAGACAACCCTCAGAATGGTAGAAAATATTTGCAGATGAAACAAATGACAAAGGATTAATCTCCAACATTTACAAGCAGCTCATGCAGCTTAATATCAAAAAAAACAAACAACCCAATCGAAAAACGGGCAGAAAATCTAAATAGACATTTCTCAAAAGAAGATATACAGACTGCCAACAGACACATGAAAGGATGCTCAACATCACTAATCATTAGAGAAAGGCAAATCAAAACTACAATGAAGGAGGAGCTTCAAGATGGCGGAAGAGTAAGACGTGGAGATCACCTTCCTCCCCACAAATACATCGGAAATACATCTACATGTGAAACAACTCCTACAGAACACCTACTGAACGCTGGCAGAAGACCTCAGACCTCCCAAAACGCAAGAAACTCCCCCACGTACCTGGGTACTGCAAAATAAAAAAGAAAATACAGAGACAAAAGAATAGGGAACAGACCTGCACCAGTGGGAGGGAGCTGTGAAGGAGGAAAGGTTTCCACACACTAGGAAGCCCCTTTGCAGTCGGAGACTGTGGGAGGCGGAGGGGGAAACTTCGGAGCCACAGAGGAGAGCGCAGAAACAGGGGTCCGAAGGGCAAAGCGGAGAGATTCCCGCACAGAGGATCGGTGCTGACCAGCACTCACCAGACAGAGAGGCTTGTCTGCTCTCTTGCGGGGACGGGTGGGGTCCTGGAGCTGAGGCCTGGGCATCCGAGTTCGGATCCCAGGGAGAGGACTGGGGTTGGCTGCGTGAACACAGCCTGAAGGGGGCTAGTGCGCTACAGCTAGCTGGGAGGGAGTCTGGGAAAATATCTGGAGCTGCCAAAGAGGCAAGAGACTTTTTCTTGCCTCTTTGTTTCCTGGTACACGAGGAGAGGGATTCAGAGTGCCACTTAAAGAGCTCCAGAGATGGGCGCGAGTCGCGGCTATCATCAAGGACCTCAAAGACGGGCATGAGACGCTAAGGCTGCTGCTGCAGCCACCAAGAAGTCTGTGTGCAAGCACAGGACAATACCCACACCTCCCCTCCCAGGAGCCTGTGCAGCCTGCCACTGCCAGTGTCAAATGATCTAGGGAAAACTTCCCCAGGTGAACACAAGGCATGCCTCGGGCTGTTGCAACGTCACGCTTGCCCCTCTGCCGCTGCAGGCTCACCCCACATCTGTACCCCTCCCTCCGCCCGACCTGAGCGAGTCAGCTGCTCCTTTAACCCCGTCCTGTCTGAGTGAAGAGCAGACGCACTCAGGTGACCTACACGCAGTGGCGGTTCCAAATCCAAAGCTGAAACTGGGAGCTGTGCAAACAATGAAGAGAAAGGGAAATCTCTCCCAGCCGCCTCAGGAGCAGTGGATTAAATGTCCACAATCAACTTGATGGACCCTGCATATGTGGAATACCTGAATAGACAATGTATCATCCCAAATTGAGGAGGTGGATTTGGGAGCAACGATATATACATATATAATTCCGTTTTTCTATTTTTGTGAGCATGTATGCGTATGCTTCTGTGTGTGATTTTGTCTGTATAGCTTTGCTTTTATCATTTTTCCTGGGGTTCTCTCTGTCCTTTTTTTAATTTATTACTTAAATAATATTTTTCTTAGTAATTATATTTTATTTTAATAACTATATTTTATTGCATTTTATTTTACCTTCTTCTTCTTTCTTTCTATTTTTCCTCCCTTTAATTCTGAGCCGTGTGGAGGACAGGCTCTTGGTGCTCCAGTCAGGCATCAGCGCTGTGCCACTGAGGTGGGACAGCCAAGCTCAGGACATTGGTCCACAAGAGACCTACCAACTCCATGTAATATGAAACAGGGAAAATCTCCCAGAGATCTCCATCTCAACGCCAAGACTCAGCTCCATTCAACGGCCAGCAAGCTACAGTGCTGGACACCCAATGCCAAACAAGTAACAAGACAGGAACACAACCCCATCCACTAGCACAAAGGCTGCCTAAAATCATAGAAAGGCCACAGACACCCCAAAACACACCACCAGACGTGGACCTGTACCAGAAGGACAAGATCCAGTGTCATGCACCAGAACACAGGCACTAGTCCCCTCCACCAGGAAGCCTACACAACTCACTCAACCAACCTCAGCCACTGGGGACAGACACCAAAGGCAACGGGAGCTACGACCCTGCAGCCTGTGATAAGGAGACCCCAAACACAGTAAGTTAAGCAAAATGAGAAGACAGACAAACACACAGCAGATGAGGGAGCAAGGCAAAAACCCACCAGACCTATCAAATGAACAGGAAATAGGCAGTCTACCTGAAAAAGAATTCATAACCATGATATTAAAGATGATCCAAAATCTTGGAAACTGAATGGAGAACATAAAAGAAACTTTTTACAAGAACCTAGAAAAACTATACAGCAAACAAACAGTGATGAACAACACAATAAATGAAATTAAAAATTCTCTAGAAGGGATCAATAGCAGAATAACGGAGGCAGAAGAACGGATAAGTGACCTGGAAGATAAAAGAGTGGAAATAACTACTGCAGAGCAGAATAAAGGGAAAAAAATGAAAAGAATTGAGGACACTTTCAGACACTTCTAGGACAACATTAAATGCACCAACATTCGAATTATAGGGGTCCCAGAAGAAAAAGAGGAAAAGAAAGGGACTGAGAAATTATAGTTGAAAACTTCCCTAATATGGAAAAGGAAATAGCTAATCAAGTGCAGGAATCACAGAGAGTCCCATACAGGTTAAATCCCAGGAGAAACACGCCAAGACACAAATTAATCAAACTATCAAAAATTAAATACAAAGAACAAATATTAAAAGCAGCAAGGGAAACACAACAAATCACACATAAGGGAACCTCCATAAGGTTAACAGCTGACCTTTCAGCAGAAACTCTGCAAGCCAGAAGGGAGTGGCAGGAAATATTTAAAGTGATGAAGGAGAAAAACCTACAAGCAAGATTACTCTACCCAGCAGGGATCTCATTCAGATTTGATGGAGAAGTTAAAACCTTTACAGATAAGCAAAAGCTAAGAGAATTCAGCACCACCAAACCAGCTTTACAACAAATGCTAAAGGAACTTCTCTACGCAGGAAACACAAGAGAAGGAAAAGACCCAAAGCAATTAAGAAAATGGTAATAGGAACATACATATTGATAATTACATTAAATGTAAATGGATTAAATGCTCCAACCAAAAGGCATAGATTGGCGGAATGGATACAAAAACAAGCCCCGTATATAAGCTGCCTACAAGAGACCCACTTCATACCTAGGGACACATACAGACTGAAAGTGAGGGGATGGAAAAAGATAGCCCATGCAAATGGAAATCAAAAGCAAGCTGGAGTAGCAATTCTCATATCAGACAAAATACACTTTGAAACAAAGACTATTACAAGAGACAAAGAAGGACACTACATAATGCTCAAGGGATCAATCCAAGAAGAAGATATAACAATTGTAAGTATTTATGCACCCAACATAGGAGTACCGCACTACATAAGGCAAATACTAACAGCCATAAAAGGGGAAATCGACAGTATCACAGTCATAGTAGGGGACTTTAACACCCCACTTTCAACAATGGACAGATGATCCAAAATGAACATAAATGAGGAAACACAAGCTTTAAATGATACGTTAAACGAGATGGACTTAAATAATATTTATAGGACATTCCATCCAAAAACAACAGAATACACATTCTTCTCAAGTGCTCATGGAACATTCTCCAGGATAGACCATATCGTGGGTCACAAACCAAGCCATGGTAAATTTAAGAAAATTGAAATCATATCAAGTATCTTTTCCGAAAACAACGCTATGAGACTAGATATCAAATACAGGAAAAAATCTGTGAGAAATACAAACACATGGAGGCCGAACAACACACTACTTAATAACCAGGAGATCACTGCAGAAATCAAAAATTACCTAGAAACAAATGACAATGAAAACACGAAGACCCAAAACCTATGGGATGCAGCAAAAGCAGTTCTAAGAGGGAAGTCTATAACAATAATATCCTACCTTAAGAAACAAGAAACGTCTCAAATAAACAACCTAAACTTACAACTAATGCAATTAGAGAAAGAAGAACAAAAACCCCGCAAAGTTAGCAGAAGAAGTCATAAAAATCACATCACAAATAAATGGCAAAGAAATGAAGAACACGACAGCAAAGATCAATAAAACCAAAAGCTGCTTCTTTGAAAAAGAAAATGGTCAGAAGAACCAAGGGAAAGACGGGAATAAAGATGACGACCTACTCGAGAATCGACTTAAGGATACAGGGAGGGGGAAGGGTAAGCTGGGACAAAGTGAGAGAGTGGCATGGACATATATACACTACCAAACATAAAAAACATAGCTAGTGGGAAGGAGCCGCATAGCACAGGGAGATGAGCTCGGTGCTTTGTGAACACCTAGAGGGGTGGGATAGAGAGGGTGGGAGGGAGGGAGATTCACGAGGGTAGAGATACGGGGACATATGTATATGTATAACTGATTCACTTTGTGCTATAGCAGAAACAGTGACACCATTGTAAAGCAATTATACTCTAATAAAGATGTTAAAACACAAGGACAACTAAAAGCTGGTTCTTTGATAAGATAAACCAAATTGATAAACCATTAGCCAGACGCATCAGAGAAAAAGAGAGAAGACTCAAATCAATAGAATTAGAAATGAAAAAGAAGAAGTAACAACTGACACTGCAGAAATACAAAGGATCATGAGAGATTACTACAAGCAACTATAGGCCAAGAAAATGAACCGCCTGGAAGAAATGGAGAAATTCTTAGAAATGCACAACCTTCCGAGACTGAACCAGGAAGAAATAGAAAATATTTAAAAAAACAATCACTAGCACTGAAATTGAAACTGTGATTACCATTCTTCCAACAGACAAAAGCCCAGGACCAGATGGCTTCACAGGCGAATTCTATCAAACATTTAGAGAAGAGCTATCACCTATCCTTCTCAAACTCTTCCAAAATACAGCAGAGTGGGAACACTCCCAAACTCATTCTGCGAGGCCACCATCACTGTGTTACCAAAACCAGACAAAGGTGTCACAAAGAAAGAAAACTATAGGCCAATATCACTGATGAACATAGATGCACAAATCCTCAACAAAATACTAACAAACAGAACCCTACAGCGCATTAAAAGGATCATACACTATGATCAAGTGGGGTTTATCCCAGGAATGCAAGACTTCTTCAATATATGCAAATCAATCAACCTGATACACCACATTAAAGAATTGAAGGAGAAAAACCATATGGTCATCTCAATAGACGCAAAGAAAGCTTTCGACAAAATTCAACACTCATTTTTCATAAAAACCCTCCAGAAAGTAGGCATAGAGGGAACTTTCCTCAACATAATACAGGCCATATATGACAAACCCACAGCAAACATTGTCCTCAATGGTGACAAAATGAAACCGTTTCCACTAAGATCAGGAACAAGACAAGGTTGCCCACTCTCACCACTATTATTCAACATAGTTTTGGAAGTTTTAGCCACAGTGATCAGAGAAGAAAAAAAATAAAAGGAATCCAAATTGGAAAAGAACAAGTAACGCTGTCACTGCTTGCAGAAGACATGATACTATACATAGAGAATCCTAAAGATGCTACCAGAAAACTACTACAGCTAATCAATGAATTTGTTAAAGTAGGAGGATACAAAATTAATGCGCAGAAATGTCTTGCATTCCTATACATTAATCATGAAAAATCTGAAAGTGAAATAAAGAAAACACTCCCATTTACCATTGCAACCAAAAGAATAAACTATCTAGGAATAAACCTACCTAAGGAGAAAAAAGCCCCATATGCAGAAAATGATGACACTGATGAAAGAAATTAAAGATGATACAAATAGATGGAGAGATATACCATGTTCTTGGATTGGAAGAATCAACACTGTTAAAATGACTGTACTACCCAAAACAATCTACTGATTCAATGCAATCCCTATAAAACTACCACTGGCACTTTTCACAGAACTAGAACAGTAATTTCACAGTTTTTATGCAAACCAAAAGATCCCGAAATAGCCAAAGCAACCTGGAGAAAGCATAACGGAGCTGGAGGAATCAGGCTCCCTGACTTCAGACGATATTACAAAGCTTCATTAATGATGACAGTATGGTACTGGCACAGAAACAGAAATATAGATCAATGGAACAGGATAGAAAGCCCAGAGGTAAACCCACACACATATCATAAACTCATCATTGATAACGGAGGCAAGGATATACAATGGAGAAAAGACAGCCTCTTCAATAAGTGGTGCTGGGAAAACTGGACAGCTACATGTAAAACAATGAAATTAGAACACTCCCTAACAGCATACACAAAAGTAACCTCAAAATGGATTAAAGACCTAAATGTAAAGCCAGATGCTATCAAACTCTTAGAGGAAAACATAGGCAGAACACGCTATAACATAAATCACAGCAAGATCCTTTGTGACACACCTCCTAGAGAAATGGAAATAAAAGCAGAAATAAACAAATGGGACTTAATGAAACTTAAAACCTTTGCACAGCAAAGGAAAACATAAAAAAATGAAAAGACAACCCTCAGAATGGTAGAAAATATTTGCAGATGAAACAAATGACAAAGGATTAATCTCCAACATTTACAAGCAGCTCATGCAGCTTAATATCAAAAAAAAACAAACAACCCAATCGAAAAACGGGCAGAAAATCTAAATAGACATTTCTCAAAAGAAGATATACAGACTGCCAACAGACACATGAAAGGATGCTCAACAACACTAATCATTAGAGAAAGTCAAATCAAAACTACAATGAAGGAGGAGCTTCAAGATGGCGGAAGAGTAAGACGTGGAGATCACCTTCCTCCCCACAAATACATCGGAAATACATCTACATGTGAAACAACTCCTACAGAACACCTACTGAACGCTGGCAGAAGACCTCAGACCTCCCAAAACGCAAGAAACTCCCCCACGTACCTGGGTACTGCAAAATAAAAAAGAAAATACAGAGACAAAAGAATAGGGAACAGACCTGCACCAGTGGGAGGGAGCTGTGAAGGAGGAAAGGTTTCCACACACTAGGAAGCCCCTTTGCAGTCGGAGACTGTGGGAGGCGGAGGGGGAAACTTCGGAGCCACAGAGGAGAGCGCAGAAACAGGGGTCCGAAGGGCAAAGCGGAGAGATTCCCGCACAGAGGATCGGTGCTGACCAGCACTCACCAGACAGAGAGGCTTGTCTGCTCTCTTGCGGGGACGGGTGGGGTCCTGGAGCTGAGGCCTGGGCATCCGAGTTCGGATCCCAGGGAGAGGACTGGGGTTGGCTGCGTGAACACAGCCTGAAGGGGGCTAGTGCGCTACAGCTAGCTGGGAGGGAGTCTGGGAAAATATCTGGAGCTGCCAAAGAGGCAAGAGACTTTTTCTTGCCTCTTTGTTTCCTGGTACACGAGGAGAGGGATTCAGAGTGCCACTTAAAGAGCTCCAGAGATGGGCGCGAGTCGCGGCTATCATCAAGGACCTCAAAGACGGGCATGAGACGCTAAGGCTGCTGCTGCAGCCACCAAGAAGTCTGTGTGCAAGCACAGGACAATACCCACACCTCCCCTCCCAGGAGCCTGTGCAGCCTGCCACTGCCAGTGTCAAATGATCTAGGGAAAACTTCCCCAGGTGAACACAAGGCATGCCTCGGGCTGTTGCAACGTCACGCTTGCCCCTCTGCCGCTGCAGGCTCACCCCACATCTGTACCCCTCCCTCCGCCCGACCTGAGCGAGTCAGCTGCTCCTTTAACCCCGTCCTGTCTGAGTGAAGAGCAGACGCACTCAGGTGACCTACACGCAGTGGCGGTTCCAAATCCAAAGCTGAAACTGGGAGCTGTGCAAACAATGAAGAGAAAGGGAAATCTCTCCCAGCCGCCTCAGGAGCAGTGGATTAAATGTCCACAATCAACTTGATGGACCCTGCATATGTGGAATACCTGAATAGACAATGTATCATCCCAAATTGAGGAGGTGGATTTGGGAGCAACGATATATACATATATAATTCCGTTTTTCTATTTTTGTGAGCATGTATGCGTATGCTTCTGTGTGTGATTTTGTCTGTATAGCTTTGCTTTTATCATTTTTCCTGGGGTTCTCTCTGTCCTTTTTTTAATTTATTACTTAAATAATATTTTTCTTAGTAATTATATTTTATTTTAATAACTATATTTTATTGCATTTTATTTTACCTTCTTCTTCTTTCTTTCTATTTTTCCTCCCTTTAATTCTGAGCCGTGTGGAGGACAGGCTCTTGGTGCTCCAGTCAGGCATCAGCGCTGTGCCACTGAGGTGGGACAGCCAAGCTCAGGACATTGGTCCACAAGAGACCTACCAACTCCATGTAATATGAAACAGGGAAAATCTCCCAGAGATCTCCATCTCAACGCCAAGACTCAGCTCCATTCAACGGCCAGCAAGCTACAGTGCTGGACACCCAATGCCAAACAAGTAACAAGACAGGAACACAACCCCATCCACTAGCACAAAGGCTGCCTAAAATCATAGAAAGGCCACAGACACCCCAAAACACACCACCAGACGTGGACCTGTACCAGAAGGACAAGATCCAGTGTCATGCACCAGAACACAGGCACTAGTCCCCTCCACCAGGAAGCCTACACAACTCACTCAACCAACCTCAGCCACTGGGGACAGACACCAAAGGCAACGGGAGCTACGACCCTGCAGCCTGTGATAAGGAGACCCCAAACACAGTAAGTTAAGCAAAATGAGAAGACAGACAAACACACAGCAGATGAGGGAGCAAGGCAAAAACCCACCAGACCTATCAAATGAACAGGAAATAGGCAGTCTACCTGAAAAAGAATTCATAACCATGATATTAAAGATGATCCAAAATCTTGGAAACTGAATGGAGAACATAAAAGAAACTTTTTACAAGAACCTAGAAAAACTATACAGCAAACAAACAGTGATGAACAACACAATAAATGAAATTAAAAATTCTCTAGAAGGGATCAATAGCAGAATAACGGAGGCAGAAGAACGGATAAGTGACCTGGAAGATAAAAGAGTGGAAATAACTACTGCAGAGCAGAATAAAGGGAAAAAAATGAAAAGAATTGAGGACACTTTCAGACACTTCTAGGACAACATTAAATGCACCAACATTCGAATTATAGGGGTCCCAGAAGAAAAAGAGGAAAAGAAAGGGACTGAGAAATTATAGTTGAAAACTTCCCTAATATGGAAAAGGAAATAGCTAATCAAGTGCAGGAATCACAGAGAGTCCCATACAGGTTAAATCCCAGGAGAAACACGCCAAGACACAAATTAATCAAACTATCAAAAATTAAATACAAAGAACAAATATTAAAAGCAGCAAGGGAAACACAACAAATCACACATAAGGGAACCTCCATAAGGTTAACAGCTGACCTTTCAGCAGAAACTCTGCAAGCCAGAAGGGAGTGGCAGGAAATATTTAAAGTGATGAAGGAGAAAAACCTACAAGCAAGATTACTCTACCCAGCAGGGATCTCATTCAGATTTGATGGAGAAGTTAAAACCTTTACAGATAAGCAAAAGCTAAGAGAATTCAGCACCACCAAACCAGCTTTACAACAAATGCTAAAGGAACTTCTCTACGCAGGAAACACAAGAGAAGGAAAAGACCCAAAGCAATTAAGAAAATGGTAATAGGAACATACATATTGATAATTACATTAAATGTAAATGGATTAAATGCTCCAACCAAAAGGCATAGATTGGCGGAATGGATACAAAAACAAGCCCCGTATATAAGCTGCCTACAAGAGACCCACTTCATACCTAGGGACACATACAGACTGAAAGTGAGGGGATGGAAAAAGATAGCCCATGCAAATGGAAATCAAAAGCAAGCTGGAGTAGCAATTCTCATATCAGACAAAATACACTTTGAAACAAAGACTATTACAAGAGACAAAGAAGGACACTACATAATGCTCAAGGGATCAATCCAAGAAGAAGATATAACAATTGTAAGTATTTATGCACCCAACATAGGAGTACCGCACTACATAAGGCAAATACTAACAGCCATAAAAGGGGAAATCGACAGTATCACAGTCATAGTAGGGGACTTTAACACCCCACTTTCAACAATGGACAGATGATCCAAAATGAACATAAATGAGGAAACACAAGCTTTAAATGATACGTTAAACGAGATGGACTTAAATAATATTTATAGGACATTCCATCCAAAAACAACAGAATACACATTCTTCTCAAGTGCTCATGGAACATTCTCCAGGATAGACCATATCGTGGGTCACAAACCAAGCCATGGTAAATTTAAGAAAATTGAAATCATATCAAGTATCTTTTCCGAAAACAACGCTATGAGACTAGATATCAAATACAGGAAAAAATCTGTGAGAAATACAAACACATGGAGGCCGAACAACACACTACTTAATAACCAGGAGATCACTGCAGAAATCAAAAATTACCTAGAAACAAATGACAATGAAAACACGAAGACCCAAAACCTATGGGATGCAGCAAAAGCAGTTCTAAGAGGGAAGTCTATAACAATAATATCCTACCTTAAGAAACAAGAAACGTCTCAAATAAACAACCTAAACTTACAACTAATGCAATTAGAGAAAGAAGAACAAAAACCCCGCAAAGTTAGCAGAAGAAGTCATAAAAATCACATCACAAATAAATGGCAAAGAAATGAAGAACACGACAGCAAAGATCAATAAAACCAAAAGCTGCTTCTTTGAAAAAGAAAATGGTCAGAAGAACCAAGGGAAAGACGGGAATAAAGATGACGACCTACTCGAGAATCGACTTAAGGATACAGGGAGGGGGAAGGGTAAGCTGGGACAAAGTGAGAGAGTGGCATGGACATATATACACTACCAAACATAAAAAACATAGCTAGTGGGAAGGAGCCGCATAGCACAGGGAGATGAGCTCGGTGCTTTGTGAACACCTAGAGGGGTGGGATAGAGAGGGTGGGAGGGAGGGAGATTCACGAGGGTAGAGATACGGGGACATATGTATATGTATAACTGATTCACTTTGTGCTATAGCAGAAACAGTGACACCATTGTAAAGCAATTATACTCTAATAAAGATGTTAAAACACAAGGACAACTAAAAGCTGGTTCTTTGATAAGATAAACCAAATTGATAAACCATTAGCCAGACGCATCAGAGAAAAAGAGAGAAGACTCAAATCAATAGAATTAGAAATGAAAAAGAAGAAGTAACAACTGACACTGCAGAAATACAAAGGATCATGAGAGATTACTACAAGCAACTATAGGCCAAGAAAATGAACCGCCTGGAAGAAATGGAGAAATTCTTAGAAATGCACAACCTTCCGAGACTGAACCAGGAAGAAATAGAAAATATTTAAAAAAACAATCACTAGCACTGAAATTGAAACTGTGATTACCATTCTTCCAACAGACAAAAGCCCAGGACCAGATGGCTTCACAGGCGAATTCTATCAAACATTTAGAGAAGAGCTATCACCTATCCTTCTCAAACTCTTCCAAAATACAGCAGAGTGGGAACACTCCCAAACTCATTCTGCGAGGCCACCATCACTGTGTTACCAAAACCAGACAAAGGTGTCACAAAGAAAGAAAACTATAGGCCAATATCACTGATGAACATAGATGCACAAATCCTCAACAAAATACTAACAAACAGAACCCTACAGCGCATTAAAAGGATCATACACTATGATCAAGTGGGGTTTATCCCAGGAATGCAAGACTTCTTCAATATATGCAAATCAATCAACCTGATACACCACATTAAAGAATTGAAGGAGAAAAACCATATGGTCATCTCAATAGACGCAAAGAAAGCTTTCGACAAAATTCAACACTCATTTTTCATAAAAACCCTCCAGAAAGTAGGCATAGAGGGAACTTTCCTCAACATAATACAGGCCATATATGACAAACCCACAGCAAACATTGTCCTCAATGGTGACAAAATGAAACCGTTTCCACTAAGATCAGGAACAAGACAAGGTTGCCCACTCTCACCACTATTATTCAACATAGTTTTGGAAGTTTTAGCCACAGTGATCAGAGAAGAAAAAAAATAAAAGGAATCCAAATTGGAAAAGAACAAGTAACGCTGTCACTGCTTGCAGAAGACATGATACTATACATAGAGAATCCTAAAGATGCTACCAGAAAACTACTACAGCTAATCAATGAATTTGTTAAAGTAGGAGGATACAAAATTAATGCGCAGAAATGTCTTGCATTCCTATACATTAATCATGAAAAATCTGAAAGTGAAATAAAGAAAACACTCCCATTTACCATTGCAACCAAAAGAATAAACTATCTAGGAATAAACCTACCTAAGGAGAAAAAAGCCCCATATGCAGAAAATGATGACACTGATGAAAGAAATTAAAGATGATACAAATAGATGGAGAGATATACCATGTTCTTGGATTGGAAGAATCAACACTGTTAAAATGACTGTACTACCCAAAACAATCTACTGATTCAATGCAATCCCTATAAAACTACCACTGGCACTTTTCACAGAACTAGAACAGTAATTTCACAGTTTTTATGCAAACCAAAAGATCCCGAAATAGCCAAAGCAACCTGGAGAAAGCATAACGGAGCTGGAGGAATCAGGCTCCCTGACTTCAGACGATATTACAAAGCTTCATTAATGATGACAGTATGGTACTGGCACAGAAACAGAAATATAGATCAATGGAACAGGATAGAAAGCCCAGAGGTAAACCCACACACATATCATAAACTCATCATTGATAACGGAGGCAAGGATATACAATGGAGAAAAGACAGCCTCTTCAATAAGTGGTGCTGGGAAAACTGGACAGCTACATGTAAAACAATGAAATTAGAACACTCCCTAACAGCATACACAAAAGTAACCTCAAAATGGATTAAAGACCTAAATGTAAAGCCAGATGCTATCAAACTCTTAGAGGAAAACATAGGCAGAACACGCTATAACATAAATCACAGCAAGATCCTTTGTGACACACCTCCTAGAGAAATGGAAATAAAAGCAGAAATAAACAAATGGGACTTAATGAAACTTAAAACCTTTGCACAGCAAAGGAAAACATAAAAAAATGAAAAGACAACCCTCAGAATGGTAGAAAATATTTGCAGATGAAACAAATGACAAAGGATTAATCTCCAACATTTACAAGCAGCTCATGCAGCTTAATATCAAAAAAAAACAAACAACCCAATCGAAAAACGGGCAGAAAATCTAAATAGACATTTCTCAAAAGAAGATATACAGACTGCCAACAGACACATGAAAGGATGCTCAACAACACTAATCATTAGAGAAAGTCAAATCAAAACTACAATGAAGGAGGAGCTTCAAGATGGCGGAAGAGTAAGACGTGGAGATCACCTTCCTCCCCACAAATACATCGGAAATACATCTACATGTGAAACAACTCCTACAGAACACCTACTGAACGCTGGCAGAAGACCTCAGACCTCCCAAAACGCAAGAAACTCCCCCACGTACCTGGGTACTGCAAAATAAAAAAGAAAATACAGAGACAAAAGAATAGGGAACAGACCTGCACCAGTGGGAGGGAGCTGTGAAGGAGGAAAGGTTTCCACACACTAGGAAGCCCCTTTGCAGTCGGAGACTGTGGGTGGCGGAGGGGGAAACTTCGGAGCCACAGAGGAGAGCGCAGAAACAGGGGTGCGAAGGGCAAAGCGGAGAGATTCCCGCACAGAGGATCGGTGCTGACCAGCACTCACCAGACAGAGAGGCTTGTCTGCTCTCTTGCTGGGACGGGTGGGGTCCTGGAGCTGAGGCTTGGGCATCCGAGTTCGGATCCCTGGGAGAGGACTGGGGTTGGCTGCGTGAACACAGCCTGAAGGGGGCTAGTGCGCTACAGCTAGCTGGGAGGGAGTCTGGGAAAATATCTGGAGCTGCCAAAGAGGCAAGGGACTTTTTCTTGCCTCTTTGTTTCCTGGTACACGAGGAGAGGGATTCAGAGTGCCACTTAAAGAGCTCCAGAGATGGGCGCGAGTCGCGGCTATCATCAAGGACCTCAAAGACGGGCATGAGACGCTAAGGCTGCTGCTGCAGCCACCAAGAAGTCTGTGTGCAAGCACAGGACAATACCCACACCTCCCCTCCCAGGAGCCTGTGCAGCCTGCCACTGCCAGTGTCAAATGATCTAGGGAAAACTTCCCCAGGTGAACACAAGGCATGCCTCGGGCTGTTGCAACGTCACGCTTGCCCCTCTGCCGCTGCAGGCTCACCCCACATCTGTACCCCTCCCTCCGCCCGACCTGAGCGAGCCAGAGCTCTCGAGTCAGCTGCTTCTTTAACCCCGTCCTGTCTGAGTGAAGAGCAGACGCACTCAGGTGACCTACACGCAGTGGCGGTTCCAAATCCAAAGCTGAAACTGGGAGCTGTGCAAACAATGAAGAGAAAGGGAAATCTCTCCCAGCCGCCTCAGGAGCAGTGGATTAAATGTCCACAATCAACTTGATGTACCCTGCATATGTGGAATACCTGAATAGACAATGTATCATCCCAAATTGAGGAGGTGGACTTTGGGAGCAACGATATATACATATATAATTCCGTTTTTCTATTTTTGTGAGCATGTATGCGTATGCTTCTGTGTGTGATTTTGTCTGTATAGCTTTGCTTTTATCATTTTTCCTGGGGTTCTCGCTGTCCTTTTTTTAATTTATTACTTAAATAATATTTTTCTTAGTAATTATATTTTATTTTAATAACTATATTTTATTGCATTTTATTTTACCTTCTTCTTCTTTCTTTCTATTTTTCCTCCCTTTAATTCTGAGCTGTGTGGAGGACAGGCTCTTGGTGCTCCAGTCAGGCATCAGCGCTGTGCCACTGAGGTGGGACAGCCAAGCTCAGGACATTGGTCCACAAGAGACCTACCAACTCCATGTAATATGAAACAGTGAAAATCTCCCAGAGATCTCCATCTCAACGCCAAGACTCAGCTCCATTCAACGGCCAGCAAGCTACAGTGCTGGACACCCAATGCCAAACAAGTAACAAGACAGGAACACAACCCCATCCACTAGCACAAAGGCTGCCTAAAGTCATAGAAAGGCCACAGACACCCCAAAACACACCACCAGACGTGGACCTGTACACCAGAAGGACAAGATCCAGTGTCATGCACCAGAACACAGGCACTAGTCCCCTCCACCAGGAAGCCTACACAACTCACTCAACCAACCTCAGCCACTGGGGACAGACACCAAAGGCAACGGGAGCTACGACCCTGCAGCCTGTGATAAGGAGACCCCAAACACAGTAAGTTAAGCAAAATGAGAAGACAGACAAACACACAGCAGATGAGGGAGCAAGGCAAAAACCCACCAGACCTATCAAATGAACAGGAAATAGGCAGTCTACCTGAAAAAGAATTCATAACCATGATATTAAAGATGATCCAAAATCTTGGAAACTGAATGGAGAAAATAAAACAAACTTTTTACAAGAACCTAGAAAAACTATACAGCAAACAAACAGTGATGAACAACACAATAAAGGAAATTAAAAATTCTCTAGAAGGGATCAATAGCAGAATAACGGAGGCAGAAGAACGGATAAGTGACCTGGAAGATGAAAGAGTGGAAATAACTACTGCAGAGCAGAATAAAGGGAAAAAAATGAAACGAATTGAGGACACTTTCAGACACTTCTAGGACAACATTAAATGCACCAACATCCGAATTATATGGGTCCCAGAAGAAAAAGAGGAAAAGAAAGGGACTGAGAAATTATAGTTGAAAATTCCCTAATATGGAAAAGAAAATAGCTAATCAAGTGCAGGAATCACAGAGAGTCCCATACAGGTTAAGTCCCAGGAGAAACACGCCAAGACACATATTAATCAAACTATCAAAATTAAATACAAAGAACAAATATTAAAAGCAGCAAGGGAAACACAACAAACCACACATAAGGGAACCTCCATAAGGTTAACAGCTGACCTTTCAGCAGAAACTCTGCAAGCCAGAAGGGAGTGGCAGGAAATATTTAAAGTGATGAAGGAGAAAAACCTACAAGCAAGATTACTCTACCCAGCAGGGATCTCATTCAGATTTGATGGAAAAGTTAAAACCTTTACAGATAAGCAAAAGCTAAGAGAATTCAGCACCACCAAACCAGCTTTACAACAAATGCTAAAGGAACTTCTCTACGCAGGAAACACAAGAGAAGGAAAAGACCCAAAGCAATTAAGAAAATGGTAATAGGAACATACATATTGATAATTACATTAAATGTAAATGGATTAAATGCTCCAACCAAAAGGCATAGATTGGCGGAATGGATACAAAAACAAGCCCCGTATATAAGCTGCCTACAAGAGACCCACTTCATACCTAGGGACACATACAGACTGAAAGTGAGGGGATGGAAAAAGATAGCCCATGCAAATGGAAATCAAAAGCAAGCTGGAGTAGCAATTCTCATATCAGACAAAATACACTTTGAAACAAAGACTATTACAAGAGACAAAGAAGGACACTACATAATGCTCAAGGGATCAATCCAAGAAGAAAATATAACAATTGTAAGTATTTATGCACCCAACATAGGAGTACCGCACTACATAAGGCAAATACTAACAGCCATAAAAGGGGAAATCGACAGTATCACAGTCATAGTAGGGGACTTTAACACCCCACTTTCAACAATGGACAGATGATCCAAAATGAACATAAATGAGGAAACACAAGCTTTAAATGATACGTTAAACGAGATGGACTTAAATAATATTTATAGGACATTCCATCCAAAAACAACAGAATACACATTCTTCTCAAGTGCTCATGGAACATTCTCCAGGATAGACCATATCGTGGGTCACAAACCAAGCCATGGTAAATTTAAGAAAATTGAAATCATATCAAGTATCTTTTCCGAAAACAACGCTATGAGACTAGATATCAAATACAGGAAAAAATCTGTGAGAAATACAAACACATGGAGGCGGAACAACACACTACTTAATAACCAGGAGATCACTGCAGAAATCAAAAATTACCTAGAAACAAATGACAATGAAAACACGAAGACCCAAAACCTATGGGATGCAGCAAAAGCAGTTCTAAGAGGGAAGTCTATAACAATAATATCCTACCTTAAGAAACAAGAAACGTCTCAAATAAACAACCTAAACTTACAACTAATGCAATTAGAGAAAGAAGAACAAAAACCCCGCAAAGTTAGCAGAAGAAGTCATAAAAATCACATCACAAATAAATGGCAAAGAAATGAAGAACACGACAGCAAAGATCAATAAAACCAAAAGCTGCTTCTTTGAAAAAGAAAATGGTCAGAAGAACCAAGGGAAAGACGGGAATAAAGATGACGACCTACTCGAGAATCGACTTAAGGATACAGGGAGGGGGAAGGGTAAGCTGGGACAAAGTGAGAGAGTGGCATGGACATATATACACTACCAAACATAAAAAACATAGCTAGTGGGAAGGAGCCGCATAGCACTGGGAGATGAGCTCGGTGCTTTGTGAACACCTAGAGGGGTGGGATAGAGAGGGTGGGAGGGAGGGAGATTCACGAGGGTAGAGATACGGGGACATATGTATATGTATAACTGATTCACTTTGTGCTATAGCAGAAACAGTGACACCATTGTAAAGCAATTATACTCTAATAAAGATGTTAAAACACAAGGACAACTAAAAGCTGGTTCTTTGATAAGATAAACCAAATTGATAAACCATTAGCCAGACGCATCAGAGAAAAAGAGAGAAGACTCAAATCAATAGAATTAGAAATGAAAAAGAAGAAGTAACAACTGACACTGCAGAAATACAAAGGATCATGAGAGATTACTACAAGCAACTATAGGCCAAGAAAATGAACCGCCTGGAAGAAATGGAGAAATTCTTAGAAATGCACAACCTTCCGAGACTGAACCAGGAAGAAATAGAAAATATTTAAAAAAACAATCACTAGCACTGAAATTGAAACTGTGATTACCATTCTTCCAACAGACAAAAGCCCAGGACCAGATGGCTTCACAGGCGAATTCTATCAAACATTTAGAGAAGAGCTATCACCTATCCTTCTCAAACTCTTCCAAAATACAGCAGAGTGGGAACACTCCCAAACTCATTCTGCGAGGCCACCATCACTGTGTTACCAAAACCAGACAAAGGTGTCACAAAGAAAGAAAACTATAGGCCAATATCACTGATGAACATAGATGCACAAATCCTCAACAAAATACTAACAAACAGAACCCTACAGCGCATTAAAAGGATCATACACTATGATCAAGTGGGGTTTATCCCAGGAATGCAAGACTTCTTCAATATATGCAAATCAATCAACCTGATACACCACATTAAAGAATTGAAGGAGAAAAACCATATGGTCATCTCAATAGACGCAAAGAAAGCTTTCGACAAAATTCAACACTCATTTTTCATAAAAACCCTCCAGAAAGTAGGCATAGAGGGAACTTTCCTCAACATAATACAGGCCATATATGACAAACCCACAGCAAACATTGTCCTCAATGGTGACAAAATGAAACCGTTTCCACTAAGATCAGGAACAAGACAAGGTTGCCCACTCTCACCACTATTATTCAACATAGTTTTGGAAGTTTTAGCCACAGTGATCAGAGAAGAAAAAAAATAAAAGGAATCCAAATTGGAAAAGAACAAGTAACGCTGTCACTGCTTGCAGAAGACATGATACTATACATAGAGAATCCTAAAGATGCTACCAGAAAACTACTACAGCTAATCAATGAATTTGTTAAAGTAGGAGGATACAAAATTAATGCGCAGAAATGTCTTGCATTCCTATACATTAATCATGAAAAATCTGAAAGTGAAATAAAGAAAACACTCCCATTTACCATTGCAACCAAAAGAATAAACTATCTAGGAATAAACCTACCTAAGGAGAAAAAAGCCCCATATGCAGAAAATGATGACACTGATGAAAGAAATTAAAGATGATACAAATAGATGGAGAGATATACCATGTTCTTGGATTGGAAGAATCAACACTGTTAAAATGACTGTACTACCCAAAACAATCTACTGATTCAATGCAATCCCTATAAAACTACCACTGGCACTTTTCACAGAACTAGAACAGTAATTTCACAGTTTTTATGCAAACCAAAAGATCCCGAAATAGCCAAAGCAACCTGGAGAAAGCATAACGGAGCTGGAGGAATCAGGCTCCCTGACTTCAGACGATATTACAAAGCTTCATTAATGATGACAGTATGGTACTGGCACAGAAACAGAAATATAGATCAATGGAACAGGATAGAAAGCCCAGAGGTAAACCCACACACATATCATAAACTCATCATTGATAACGGAGGCAAGGATATACAATGGAGAAAAGACAGCCTCTTCAATAAGTGGTGCTGGGAAAACTGGACAGCTACATGTAAAACAATGAAATTAGAACACTCCCTAACAGCACACACAAAAGTAACCTCAAAATGGATTAAAGACCTAAATGTAAAGCCAGATGCTATCAAACTCTTAGAGGAAAACATAGGCAGAACACGCTATGACATAAATCACAGCAAGATCCTTTTTGACACACCTCCTAGAGAAATGGAAATAAAAGCAGAAATAAACAAATGGGACTTAATGAAACTTAAAACCTTTGCACAGCAAAGGAAAACATAAAAAAGATGAAAAGACAACCCTCAGAATGGTAGAAAATATTTCCAGATGAAACAAATGACAAAGGATTAATCTCCAACATTTACAAGCAGCTCATGCAGCTTAATATCAAAAAAAACAAACAACCCAATCGAAAAACGGGCAGAAATTCTAAATAGACATTTCTCAAAAGAAGATATACAGACTGCCAACAGACACATGAAAGGATGCTCAACATCACTAATCATTAGAGAAAGGCAAATCAAAACTACAATGAAGGAGGAGCTTCAAGATGGCGGAAGAGTAAGACGTGGAGATCACCTTCCTCCCCACAAATACATCGGAAATACATCTACATGTGAAACAACTCCTACAGAACACCTACTGAACGCTGGCAGAAGACCTCAGACCTCCCAAAACGCAAGAAACTCCCCCACGTACCTGGGTACTGCAAAATAAAAAAGAAAATACAGAGACAAAAGAATAGGGAACAGACCTGCACCAGTGGGAGGGAGCTGTGAAGGAGGAAAGGTTTCCACACACTAGGAAGCCCCTTTGCAGTCGGAGACTGTGGGTGGCGGAGGGGGAAACTTCGGAGCCACAGAGGAGAGCGCAGAAACAGGGGTGCGAAGGGCAAAGCGGAGAGATTCCCACACAGAGGATCGGTGCTGACCAGCACTCACCAGACAGAGCGGCTTGTCTGCTCTCTTGCTGGGACGGGTGGGGTCCTGGAGCTGAGGCTTGGGCATCCGAGTTCGGATCCCAGGGAGAGGACTGGGGTTGGCTGCGTGAACACAGCCTGAAGGGGGCTAGTGCGCTACAGCTAGCTGGGAGGGAGTCTGGGAAAATATCTGGAGCTGCCAAAGAGGCAAGGGACTTTTTCTTGCCTCTTTGTTTCCTGGTACACGAGGAGAGGGATTCAGAGTGCCACTTAAAGAGCTCCAGAGATGGGCGCGAGTCGCGGCTATCGTCAAGGACCTCAAAGACGGGCATGAGACGCTAAGGCTGCTGCTGCAGCCACCAAGAAGTCTGTGTGCAAGCACAGGACAATACCCACACCTCCCCTCCCAGGAGCCTGTGCAGCCTGCCACTGCCAGTGTCAAATGATCTAGGGAAAACTTCCCCAGGTGAACACAAGGCATGCCTCGGGCTGTTGCAACGTCACGCTTGCCCCTCTGCCGCTGCAGGCTCACCCCACATCTGTACCCCTCCCTCCGCCCGACCTGAGCGAGCCAGAGCTCTCGAGTCAGCTGCTTCTTTAACCCCGTCCTGTCTGAGTGAAGAGCAGACGCACTCAGGTGACCTACACGCAGTGGCGGTTCCAAATCCAAAGCTGAAACTGGGAGCTGTGCAAACAATGAAGAGAAAGGGAAATCTCTCCCAGCCGCCTCAGGAGCAGTGGATTAAATGTCCACAATCAACTTGATGTACCCTGCATATGTGGAATACCTGAATAGACAATGTATCATCCCAAATTGAGGAGGTGGACTTTGGGAGCAACGATATATACATATATAATTCCGTTTTTCTATTTTTGTGAGCATGTATGCGTATGCTTCTGTGTGTGATTTTGTCTGTATAGCTTTGCTTTTATCATTTTTCCTGGGGTTCTCGCTGTCCTTTTTTTAATTTATTACTTAAATAATATTTTTCTTAGTAATTATATTTTATTTTAATAACTATATTTTATTGCATTTTATTTTACCTTCTTCTTCTTTCTTTCTATTTTTCCTCCCTTTAATTCTGAGCTGTGTGGAGGACAGGCTCTTGGTGCTCCAGTCAGGCATCAGCGCTGTGCCACTGAGGTGGGACAGCCAAGCTCAGGACATTGGTCCCCAAGAGACCTACCAACTCCATGTAATATGAAACAGTGAAAATCTCCCAGAGATCTCCATCTCAACGCCAAGACTCAGCTCCATTCAACGGCCAGCAAGCTACAGTGCTGGACACCCAATGCCAAACAAGTAACAAGACAGGAACACAACCCCATCCACTAGCACAAAGGCTGCCTAAAGTCATAGAAACGCCACAGACACCCCAAAACACACCACCAGACGTGGACCTGTACACCAGAAGGACAAGATCCAGTGTCATGCACCAGAACACAGGCACTAGTCCCCTCCACCAGGAAGCCTACACAACTCACTCAACCAACCTCAGCCACTGGGGACAGACACCAAAGGCAACGGGAGCTACGACCCTGCAGCCTGTGATAAGGAGACCCCAAACACAGTAAGTTAAGCAAAATGAGAAGACAGACAAACACACAGCAGATGAGGGAGCAAGGCAAAAACCCACCAGACCTATCAAATGAACAGGAAATAGGCAGTCTACCTGAAAAGAATTCATAACCATGATATTAAAGATGATCCAAAATCTTGGAAACTGAATGGAGAAAATAAAACAAACTTTTTACAAGAACCTAGAAAAACTATACAGCAAACAAACAGTGATGAACAACACAATAAAGGAAATTAAAAATTCTCTACAAGGGATCAATAGCAGAATAACGGAGGCAGAAGAACGGATAAGTGACCTGGAAGATGAAAGAGTGGAAATAACTACTGCAGAGCAGAATAAAGGGAAAAAAATGAAACGAATTGAGGACACTTTCAGACACTTCTAGGACAACATTAAACGCACCAACATCCGAATTATATGGGTCCCAGAAGAAAAAGAGGAAAAGAAAGGGACTGAGAAATTATAGTTGAAAATTCCCTAATATGGAAAAGAAAATAGCTAATCAAGTGCAGGAATCACAGAGAGTCCCATACAGGTTAAGTCCCAGGAGAAACACGCCAAGACACATATTAATCAAACTATCAAAATTAAATACAAAGAACAAATATTAAAAGCAGCAAGGGAAACACAACAAACCACACATAAGGGAACCTCCATAAGGTTAACAGCTGACCTTTCAGCAGAAACTCTGCAAGCCAGAAGGGAGTGGCAGGAAATATTTAAAGTGATGAAGGAGAAAAACCTACAAGCAAGATTACTCTACCCAGCAGGGATCTCATTCAGATTTGATGGAAAAGTTAAAACCTTTACAGATAAGCAAAAGCTAAGAGAATTCAGCACCACCAAACCAGCTTTACAACAAATGCTAAAGGAACTTCTCTACGCAGGAAACACAAGAGAAGGAAAAGACCCAAAGCAATTAAGAAAATGGTAATAGGAACATACATATTGATAATTACATTAAATGTAAATGGATTAAATGCTCCAACCAAAAGGCATAGATTGGCGGAATGGATACAAAAACAAGCCCCGTATATAAGCTGCCTACAAGAGACCCACTTCATACCTAGGGACACATACAGACTGAAAGTGAGGGGATGGAAAAAGATAGCCCATGCAAATGGAAATCAAAAGCAAGCTGGAGTAGCAATTCTCATATCAGACAAAATACACTTTGAAACAAAGACTATTACAAGAGACAAAGAAGGACACTACATAATGCTCAAGGGATCAATCCAAGAAGAAGATATAACAATTGTAAGTATTTATGCACCCAACATAGGAGTACCGCACTACATAAGGCAAATACTAACAGCCATAAAAGGGGAAATCGACAGTATCACAGTCATAGTAGGGGACTTTAACACCCCACTTTCAACAATGGACAGATGATCCAAAATGAACATAAATGAGGAAACACAAGCTTTAAATGATACGTTAAACGAGATGGACTTAAATAATATTTATAGGACATTCCATCCAAAAACAACAGAATACACATTCTTCTCAAGTGCTCATGGAACATTCTCCAGGATAGACCATATCGTGGGTCACAAACCAAGCCATGGTAAATTTAAGAAAATTGAAATCATATCAAGTATCTTTTCCGAAAACAACGCTATGAGACTAGATATCAAATACAGGAAAAAATCTGTGAGAAATACAAACACATGGAGGCCGAACAACACACTACTTAATAACCAGGAGATCACTGCAGAAATCAAAAATTACCTAGAAACAAATGACAATGAAAACACGAAGACCCAAAACCTATGGGATGCAGCAAAAGCAGTTCTAAGAGGGAAGTCTATAACAATAATATCCTACCTTAAGAAACAAGAAACGTCTCAAATAAACAACCTAAACTTACAACTAATGCAATTAGAGAAAGAAGAACAAAAACCCCGCAAAGTTAGCAGAAGAAGTCATAAAAATCACATCACAAATAAATGGCAAAGAAATGAAGAACACGACAGCAAAGATCAATAAAACCAAAAGCTGCTTCTTTGAAAAAGAAAATGGTCAGAAGAACCAAGGGAAAGACGGGAATAAAGATGACGACCTACTCGAGAATCGACTTAAGGATACAGGGAGGGGGAAGGGTAAGCTGGGACAAAGTGAGAGAGTGGCATGGACATATATACACTACCAAACATAAAAAACATAGCTAGTGGGAAGGAGCCGCATAGCACAGGGAGATGAGCTCGGTGCTTTGTGAACACCTAGAGGGGTGGGATAGAGAGGGTGGGAGGGAGGGAGACTCACGAGGGTAGAGATACGGGGACATATGTATATGTATAACTGATTCACTTTGTGCTATAGCAGAAACAGTGACACCATTGTAAAGCAATTATACTCTAATAAAGATGTTAAAACACAAGGACAACTAAAAGCTGGTTCTTTGATAAGATAAACCAAATTGATAAACCATTAGCCAGACGCATCAGAGAAAAAGAGAGAAGACTCAAATCAATAGAATTAGAAATGAAAAAGAAGAAGTAACAACTGACACTGCAGAAATACAAAGGATCATGAGAGATTACTACAAGCAACTATAGGCCAAGAAAATGAACCGCCTGGAAGAAATGGAGAAATTCTTAGAAATGCACAACCTTCCGAGACTGAACCAGGAAGAAATAGAAAATATTTAAAAAAACAATCACTAGCACTGAAATTGAAACTGTGATTACCATTCTTCCAACAGACAAAAGCCCAGGACCAGATGGCTTCACAGGCGAATTCTATCAAACATTTAGAGAAGAGCTATCACCTATCCTTCTCAAACTCTTCCAAAATACAGCAGAGTGGGAACACTCCCAAACTCATTCTGCGAGGCCACCATCACTGTGTTACCAAAACCAGACAAAGGTGTCACAAAGAAAGAAAACTATAGGCCAATATCACTGATGAACATAGATGCACAAATCCTCAACAAAATACTAACAAACAGAACCCTACAGCGCATTAAAAGGATCATACACTATGATCAAGTGGGGTTTATCCCAGGAATGCAAGACTTCTTCAATATATGCAAATCAATCAACCTGATACACCACATTAAAGAATTGAAGGAGAAAAACCATATGGTCATCTCAATAGACGCAAAGAAAGCTTTCGACAAAATTCAACACTCATTTTTCATAAAAACCCTCCAGAAAGTAGGCATAGAGGGAACTTTCCTCAACATAATACAGGCCATATATGACAAACCCACAGCAAACATTGTCCTCAATGGTGACAAAATGAAACCGTTTCCACTAAGATCAGGAACAAGACAAGGTTGCCCACTCTCACCACTATTATTCAACATAGTTTTGGAAGTTTTAGCCACAGTGATCAGAGAAGAAAAAAAATAAAAGGAATCCAAATTGGAAAAGAACAAGTAACGCTGTCACTGCTTGCAGAAGACATGATACTATACATAGAGAATCCTAAAGATGCTACCAGAAAACTACTACAGCTAATCAATGAATTTGTTAAAGTAGGAGGATACAAAATTAATGTACAGAAATGTCTTGCATTCCTATACACTAATCATGAAAAATCTGAAAGTGAAATAAAGAAAACACTCCCATTTACCATTGCAACCAAAAGAATAAACTATCTAGGAATAAACCTACCTAAGGAGAAAAAAGCCCCATATGCAGAAAATGATGACACTGATGAAAGAAATTAAAGATGATACAAATAGATGGAGAGATATACCATGTTCTTGGATTGGAAGAATCAACACTGTTAAAATGACTGTACTACCCAAAACAATCTACTGATTCAATGCAATCCCTATAAAACTACCACTGGCACTTTTCACAGAACTAGAACAGTAATTTCACAGTTTTTATGCAAACCAAAAGATCCCGAAATAGCCAAAGCAACCTGGAGAAAGCATAACGGAGCTGGAGGAATCAGGCTCCCTGACTTCAGACGATATTACAAAGCTTCATTAATGATGACAGTATGGTACTGGCACAGAAACAGAAATATAGATCAATGGAACAGGATAGAAAGCCCAGAGGTAAACCCACACACATATCATAAACTCATCATTGATAACGGAGGCAAGGATATACAATGGAGAAAAGACAGCCTCTTCAATAAGTGGTGCTGGGAAAACTGGACAGCTACATGTAAAACAATGAAATTAGAACACTCCCTAACAGCACACACAAAAGTAACCTCAAAATGGATTAAAGACCTAAATGTAAAGCCAGATGCTATCAAACTCTTAGAGGAAAACATAGGCAGAACACGCTATGACATAAATCACAGCAAGATCCTTTTTGACACACCTCCTAGAGAAATGGAAATAAAAGCAGAAATAAACAAATGGGACTTAATGAAACTTAAAAACTTTGCACAGCAAAGGAAAACATAAAAAAGATGAAAAGACAACCCTCAGAATGGTAGAAAATATTTGCAGATGAAACAAATGACAAAGGATTAATCTCCAACATTTACAAGCAGCTCATGCAGCTTAATATCAAAACAAACAAACAACCCAATCGAAAAACGGGCAGAAATTCTAAATAGACATTTCTCAAAAGAAGATATACAGACTGCCAACAGACACATGAAAGGATGCTCAACATCACTAATCATTAGAGAAAGGCAAATCAAAACTACAATGAAGGAGGAGCTTCAAGATGGCGGAAGAGTAAGACGTGGAGATCACCTTCCTCCCCACAAATACATCGGAAATACATCTACATGTGAAACAACTCCTACAGAACACCTACTGAACGCTGGCAGAAGACCTCAGACCTCCCAAAACGCAAGAAACTCCCTCACGTACCTGGGTACTGCAAAATAAAAAAGAAAATACAGAGACAAAAGAATAGGGAACAGACCTGCACCAGTGGGAGGGAGCTGTGAAGGAGGAAAGGTTTCCACACACTAGGAAGCCCCTTTGCAGTCGGAGACTGTGGGTGGCGGAGGGGGAAACTTCGGAGCCACAGAGGAGAGCGCAGAAACAGGGGTGCGAAGGGCAAAGCGGAGAGATTCCCACACAGAGGATCGGTGCTGACCAGCACTCACCAGACAGAGAGGCTTGTCTGCTCTCTTGCTGGGACGGGTGGGGTCCTGGAGCTGAGGCTTGGGCATCCGAGTTCGGATCCCAGGGAGAGGACTGGGGTTGGCTGCGTGAACACAGCCTGAAGGGGGCTAGTGCGCTACAGCTAGCTGGGAGGGAGTCTGGGAAAATATCTGGAGCTGCCAAAGAGGCAAGGGACTTTTTCTTGCCTCTTTGTTTCCTGGTACACGAGGAGAGGGATTCAGAGTGCCACTTAAAGAGCTCCAGAGATGGGCGCGAGTCGCGGCTATCGTCAAGGACCTCAAAGACGGGCATGAGACGCTAAGGCTGCTGCTGCAGCCACCAAGAAGTCTGTGTGCAAGCACAGGACAATACCCACACCTCCCCTCCCAGGAGCCTGTGCAGCCTGCCACTGCCAGTGTCAAATGATCTAGGGAAAACTTCCCCAGGTGAACACAAGGCATGCCTCGGGCTGTTGCAACGTCACGCTTGCCCCTCTGCCGCTGCAGGCTCACCCCACATCTGTACCCCTCCCTCCGCCCGACCTGAGCGAGCCAGAGCTCTCGAGTCAGCTGCTTCTTTAACCCCGTCCTGTCTGAGTGAAGAGCAGACGCACTCAGGTGACCTACACGCAGTGGCGGTTCCAAATCCAAAGCTGAAACTGGGAGCTGTGCAAACAATGAAGAGAAAGGGAAATCTCTCCCAGCCGCCTCAGGAGCAGTGGATTAAATGTCCACAATCAACTTGATGTACCCTGCATATGTGGAATACCTGAATAGACAATGTATCATCCCAAATTGAGGAGGTGGAGTTTAGGAGCAACGATACATACATATATAATTCCGTTTTTCTATTTTTGTGAGCATGTATGCGTATGCTTCTGTGTGTGATTTTGTCTGTATAGCTTTGCTTTTATCATTTTTCCTGGGGTTCTCGCTGTCCTTTTTTTAATTTATTACTTAAATAATATTTTTCTTAGTAATTATATTTTATTTTAATAACTATATTTTATTGCATTTTATTTTATCTTCTTCTTCTTTCTTTCTATTTTTCCTCCCTTTAATTCTGAGCCATGTGGAGGACAGGCTCTTGGTGCTCCAGTCAGGCATCAGCGCTGTGCCACTGAGGTGGGACAGCCAAGCTCAGGACATTGGTCCCCAAGAGACCTACCAACTCCATGTAACATGAAACAGTAAAAATCTCCCAGAGATCTCCATCTCAACGCCAAGACTCAGCTCCATTCAACGGCCAGCAAGCTACAGTGCTGGACACCCAATGCCAAACAAGTAACAAGACAGGAACACAACCCCATCCACTAGCACAAAGGCTGCCTAAAGTCATAGAAAGGCCACAGACACCCCAAAACCCACCACCAGACGTGGACCTGTACACCAGAAGGACAAGATCCAGTGTCATGCACCAGAACACAGGCATTAGTCCCCTCCACCAGGAAGCCTACACAACCCACTCAACCAACCTCAGCCACTGGGGACAGACACCAAAGGCAACGGGAGCTACGACCCTGCAGCCTGTGATAAGGAGACCCCAAACACAGTAAGTTAAGCAAAATGAGAAGACAGAGAAACACACAGCAGATGAGGGAGCAAGGCAAAAACCCACCAGACCTATCAAATGAACAGGAAATAGGCAGTCTACCTGAAAAAGAATTCATAACCATGATATTAAAGATGATCCAAAATCTTGGAAATTGAATGGAGAAAATAAAAGAAACTTTTTACAGGAACCTAGAAAAACTATATAGCAAACAAACAGTGATGAACAACACAATGAATGAAATTAAAAATTCTCTAGAAGGGATCAATAGCAGAATAACGGAGGCAGAAGAACGGATAAGTGACCTGGAAGATAAAAGAGTGGAAATAACTACTGCAGAGCAGAATAAAGGGAAAGAAATGAAAAGAATTGAGGACACTTTCAGACACTTCTAGGACAACATTAAAAGCACCAGCATCCGAATTATAGGGGTCCCAGAAGAAAAAGAGGAAAAGAAAGGGACTGAGAAATTATAGTTGAAAACTTCCCTAATATGGAAAAGGAAATAGCTAATCAAATGCAGGAATCACAGAGAGTCCCATACAGGTTAAATCCCAGGAGAAACACGCCAAGACACATATTAATCAAACTATCAAAAATTAAATACAAAGAACAAATATTAAAAGCAGCAAGGGAAACACAACAAATCACACATAAGGGAACCTCCATAAGGTTAACAGCTGATCTTTCAGCAGAAACTCTGCAAGCCAGAAGGGAGTGGCAGGAATATTTAAAGTGATGAAGGAGAAAAACCTACAAGCAAGATTACTCTACCCAGCAGGGATCTCATTCAGATTTGATGGAGAAGTTAAAACCTTTACAGATAAGCAAAAGCTAAGAGAATTCAGCACCACCAAACCAGCTTTACAACAAATGCTAAAGGAACTTCTCTACGCAGGAAACACAAGAGAAGGAAAAGACCCAAAGCAATTAAGAAAATGGTAATAGGAACATACATATTGATAATTACATTAAATGTAAATGGATTAAATGCTCCAACCAAAAGGCATAGATTGGCGGAATGGATACAAAAACAAGCCCCGTATATAAGCTGCCTACAAGAGACCCACTTCATACCTAGGGACACATACAGACTGAAAGTGAGGGGATGGAAAAAGATAGCCCATGCAAATGGAAATCAAAAGCAAGCTGGAGTAGCAATTCTCATATCAGACAAAATACACTTTGAAACAAAGACTATTACAAGAGACAAAGAAGGACACTACATAATGCTCAAGGGATCAATCCAAGAAGAAGATATAACAATTGTAAGTACTTATGCACCCAACATAGGAGTACCGCACTACATAAGGCAAATACTAACAGCCATAAAAGGGGAAATCGACAGTATCACAGTCATAGTAGGGGACTTTAACACCCCACTTTCAACAATGGACAGATGATCCAAAATGAACATAAATGAGGAAACACAAGCTTTAAATGATACGTTAAACGAGATGGACTTAAATAATATTTATAGGACATTCCATCCAAAAACAACAGAATACACATTCTTCTCAAGTGCTCATGGAACATTCTCCAGGATAGACCATATCGTGGGTCACAAACCAAGCCATGGTAAATTTAAGAAAATTGAAATCATATCAAGTATCTTTTCCGAAAACAACGCTATGAGACTAGATATCAAATACAGGAAAAAATCTGTGAGAAATACAAACACATGGAGGCCGAACAACACACTACTTAATAACCAGGAGATCACTGCAGAAATCAAAAATTACCTAGAAACAAATGACAATGAAAACACGAAGACCCAAAACCTATGGGATGCAGCAAAAGCAGTTCTAAGAGGGAAGTCTATAACAATAATATCCTACCTTAAGAAACAAGAAACGTCTCAAATAAACAACCTAAACTTACAACTAATGCAATTAGAGAAAGAAGAACAAAAACCCCGCAAAGTTAGCAGAAGAAGTCATAAAAATCACATCACAAATAAATGGCAAAGAAATGAAGAACACGACAGCAAAGATCAATAAAACCAAAAGCTGCTTCTTTGAAAAAGAAAATGGTCAGAAGAACCAAGGGAAAGACGGGAATAAAGATGACGACCTACTCGAGAATCGACTTAAGGATACAGGGAGGGGGAAGGGTAAGCTGGGACAAAGTGAGAGAGTGGCATGGACATATATACACTACCAAACATAAAAAACATAGCTAGTGGGAAGGAGCCGCATAGCACAGGGAGATGAGCTCGGTGCTTTGTGAACACCTAGAGGGGTGGGATAGAGAGGGTGGGAGGGAGGGAGATTCACGAGGTTAGAGATATGGGGACATATGTATATGTATAACTGATTCACTTTGTGCTATAGCAGAAACAGTGACACCATTGTAAAGCAATTATACTCTAATAAAGATGTTAAAACACAAGGACAACTAAAAGCTGGTTCTTTGATAAGATAAACCAAATTGATAAACCATTAGCCAGACGCATCAGAGAAAAAGAGAGAAGACTCAAATCAATAGAATTAGAAATGAAAAAGAAGAAGTAACAACTGACACTGCAGAAATACAAAGGATCATGAGAGATTACTACAAGCAACTATAGGCCAAGAAAATGAACCGCCTGGAAGAAATGGAGAAATTCTTAGAAATGCACAACCTTCCGAGACTGAACCAGGAAGAAATAGAAAATATTTAAAAAAACAATCACTAGCACTGAAATTGAAACTGTGATTACCATTCTTCCAACAGACAAAAGCCCAGGACCAGATGGCTTCACAGGCGAATTCTATCAAACATTTAGAGAAGAGCTATCACCTATCCTTCTCAAACTCTTCCAAAATACAGCAGAGTGGGAACACTCCCAAACTCATTCTGCGAGGCCACCATCACTGTGTTACCAAAACCAGACAAAGGTGTCACAAAGAAAGAAAACTATAGGCCAATATCACTGATGAACATAGATGCACAAATCCTCAACAAAATACTAACAAACAGAACCCTACAGCGCATTAAAAGGATCATACACTATGATCAAGTGGGGTTTATCCCAGGAATGCAAGACTTCTTCAATATATGCAAATCAATCAACCTGATACACCACATTAAAGAATTGAAGGAGAAAAACCATATGGTCATCTCAATAGACGCAAAGAAAGCTTTCGACAAAATTCAACACTCATTTTTCATAAAAACCCTCCAGAAAGTAGGCATAGAGGGAACTTTCCTCAACATAATACAGGCCATATATGACAAACCCACAGCAAACATTGTCCTCAATGGTGACAAAATGAAACCGTTTCCACTAAGATCAGGAACAAGACAAGGTTGCCCACTCTCACCACTATTATTCAACATAGTTTTGGAAGTTTTAGCCACAGTGATCAGAGAAGAAAAAAAATAAAAGGAATCCAAATTGGAAAAGAACAAGTAACGCTGTCACTGCTTGCAGAAGACATGATACTATACATAGAGAATCCTAAAGATGCTACCAGAAAACTACTACAGCTAATCAATGAATTTGTTAAAGTAGGAGGATACAAAATTAATGTACAGAAATGTCTTGCATTCCTATACACTAATCATGAAAAATCTGAAAGTGAAATAAAGAAAACACTCCCATTTACCATTGCAACCAAAAGAATAAACTATCTAGGAATAAACCTACCTAAGGAGAAAAAAGCCCCATATGCAGAAAATGATGACACTGATGAAAGAAATTAAAGATGATACAAATAGATGGAGAGATATACCATGTTCTTGGATTGGAAGAATCAACACTGTTAAAATGACTGTACTACCCAAAACAATCTACTGATTCAATGCAATCCCTATAAAACTACCACTGGCACTTTTCACAGAACTAGAACAGTAATTTCACAGTTTTTATGCAAACCAAAAGATCCCGAAATAGCCAAAGCAACCTGGAGAAAGCATAACGGAGCTGGAGGAATCAGGCTCCCTGACTTCAGACGATATTACAAAGCTTCATTAATGATGACAGTATGGTACTGGCACAGAAACAGAAATATAGATCAATGGAACAGGATAGAAAGCCCAGAGGTAAACCCACACACATATCATAAACTCATCATTGATAACGGAGGCAAGGATATACAATGGAGAAAAGACAGCCTCTTCAATAAGTGGTGCTGGGAAAACTGGACAGCTACATGTAAAACAATGAAATTAGAACACTCCCTAACAGCACACACAAAAGTAACCTCAAAATGGATTAAAGACCTAAATGTAAAGCCAGATGCTATCAAACTCTTAGAGGAAAACATAGGCAGAACACGCTATGACATAAATCACAGCAAGATCCTTTTTGACACACCTCCTAGAGAAATGGAAATAAAAGCAGAAATAAACAAATGGGACTTAATGAAACTTAAAAACTTTGCACAGCAAAGGAAAACATAAAAAAGATGAAAAGACAACCCTCAGAATGGTAGAAAATATTTGCAGATGAAACAAATGACAAAGGATTAATCTCCAACATTTACAAGCAGCTCATGCAGCTTAATATCAAAACAAACAAACAACCCAATCGAAAAACGGGCAGAAATTCTAAATAGACATTTCTCAAAAGAAGATATACAGACTGCCAACAGACACATGAAAGGATGCTCAACATCACTAATCATTAGAGAAAGGCAAATCAAAACTACAATGAAGGAGGAGCTTCAAGATGGCGGAAGAGTAAGACGTGGAGATCACCTTCCTCCCCACAAATACATCGGAAATACATCTACATGTGAAACAACTCCTACAGAACACCTACTGAACGCTGGCAGAAGACCTCAGACCTCCCAAAACGCAAGAAACTCCCTCACGTACCTGGGTACTGCAAAATAAAAAAGAAAATACAGAGACAAAAGAATAGGGAACAGACCTGCACCAGTGGGAGGGAGCTGTGAAGGAGGAAAGGTTTCCACACACTAGGAAGCCCCTTTGCAGTCGGAGACTGTGGGTGGCGGAGGGGGAAACTTCGGAGCCACAGAGGAGAGCGCAGAAACAGGGGTGCGAAGGGCAAAGCGGAGAGATTCCCACACAGAGGATCGGTGCTGACCAGCACTCACCAGACAGAGAGGCTTGTCTGCTCTCTTGCTGGGACGGGTGGGGTCCTGGAGCTGAGGCTTGGGCATCCGAGTTCGGATCCCAGGGAGAGGACTGGGGTTGGCTGCGTGAACACAGCCTGAAGGGGGCTAGTGCGCTACAGCTAGCTGGGAGGGAGTCTGGGAAAATATCTGGAGCTGCCAAAGAGGCAAGGGACTTTTTCTTGCCTCTTTGTTTCCTGGTACACGAGGAGAGGGATTCAGAGTGCCACTTAAAGAGCTCCAGAGATGGGCGCGAGTCGCGGCTATCGTCAAGGACCTCAAAGACGGGCATGAGACGCTAAGGCTGCTGCTGCAGCCACCAAGAAGTCTGTGTGCAAGCACAGGACAATACCCACACCTCCCCTCCCAGGAGCCTGTGCAGCCTGCCACTGCCAGTGTCAAATGATCTAGGGAAAACTTCCCCAGGTGAACACAAGGCATGCCTCGGGCTGTTGCAACGTCACGCTTGCCCCTCTGCCGCTGCAGGCTCACCCCACATCTGTACCCCTCCCTCCGCCCGACCTGAGCGAGCCAGAGCTCTCGAGTCAGCTGCTTCTTTAATCCCGTCCTGTCTGAGTGAAGAGCAGACGCACTCAGGTGACCTACACGCAGTGGCGGTTCCAAATCCAAAGCTGAAACTGGGAGCTGTGCAAACAATGAAGAGAAAGGGAAATCTCTCCCAGCCGCCTCAGGAGCAGTGGATTAAATGTCCACAATCAACTTGATGTACCCTGCATATGTGGAATACCTGAATAGACAATGTATCATCCCAAATTGAGGAGGTGGAGTTTAGGAGCAACGATACATACATATATAATTCCGTTTTTCTATTTTTGTGAGCATGTATGCGTATGCTTCTGTGTGTGATTTTGTCTGTATAGCTTTGCTTTTATCATTTTTCCTGGGGTTCTCGCTGTCCTTTTTTTAATTTATTACTTAAATAATATTTTTCTTAGTAATTATATTTTATTTTAATAACTATATTTTATTGCATTTTATTTTATCTTCTTCTTCTTTCTTTCTATTTTTCCTCCCTTTAATTCTGAGCCATGTGGAGGACAGGCTCTTGGTGCTCCAGTCAGGCATCAGCGCTGTGCCACTGAGGTGGGACAGCCAAGCTCAGGACATTGGTCCCCAAGAGACCTACCAACTCCATGTAACATGAAACAGTAAAAATCTCCCAGAGATCTCCATCTCAACGCCAAGACTCAGCTCCATTCAACGGCCAGCAAGCTACAGTGCTGGACACCCAATGCCAAACAAGTAACAAGACAGGAACACAACCCCATCCACTAGCACAAAGGCTGCCTAAAGTCATAGAAAGGCCACAGACACCCCAAAACCCACCACCAGACGTGGACCTGTACACCAGAAGGACAAGATCCAGTGTCATGCACCAGAACACAGGCATTAGTCCCCTCCACCAGGAAGCCTACACAACCCACTCAACCAACCTCAGCCACTGGGGACAGACACCAAAGGCAACGGGAGCTACGACCCTGCAGCCTGTGATAAGGAGACCCCAAACACAGTAAGTTAAGCAAAATGAGAAGACAGAGAAACACACAGCAGATGAGGGAGCAAGGCAAAAACCCACCAGACCTATCAAATGAACAGGAAATAGGCAGTCTACCTGAAAAAGAATTCATAACCATGATATTAAAGATGATCCAAAATCTTGGAAATTGAATGGAGAAAATAAAAGAAACTTTTTACAGGAACCTAGAAAAACTATATAGCAAACAAACAGTGATGAACAACACAATGAATGAAATTAAAAATTCTCTAGAAGGGATCAATAGCAGAATAACGGAGGCAGAAGAACGGATAAGTGACCTGGAAGATAAAAGAGTGGAAATAACTACTGCAGAGCAGAATAAAGGGAAAGAAATGAAAAGAATTGAGGACACTTTCAGACACTTCTAGGACAACATTAAAAGCACCAGCATCCGAATTATAGGGGTCCCAGAAGAAAAAGAGGAAAAGAAAGGGACTGAGAAATTATAGTTGAAAACTTCCCTAATATGGAAAAGGAAATAGCTAATCAAATGCAGGAATCACAGAGAGTCCCATACAGGTTAAATCCCAGGAGAAACACGCCAAGACACATATTAATCAAACTATCAAAAATTAAATA